>NC_092171.1:13677895-13997895 GCF_045791955.1 Oncorhynchus clarkii lewisi | reverse complement strand
CCTTAAAAACACAGTTCAGTTAAACTTGAAATACTTCAAACACTAAAAGCCAGAGTTAATAAGAAAATAGTATTTAAAATGGCCTTTCCTCTCCATTACAAACTTAAAAGCCAGAGTTAGACTATTTCTCACTTTGAATCACACTTCCTCTCCTTTACAAGCATAGTAGAAGAAAGATAACTGTACAAAACAGGATCACAGTCCTTGGCTCAGTTTAGCTCTCATGAGGTTTCTCTTCCCGTTCTCCACTGGGGCCGTTGGGCAATGGCTTGTTGCTGAAGTTCCAGTCGACAGGGTTGAGGAGCTGCATGGTCTTCTTGTGTGTCCAGATGGGGTTGATAAGCACTGTGAGCAGGGCCAGGCCAGTGTAGAAGAGGACTCGCTGGGGCAGAGCCACGTACATGTTCATCTCCCCCCAGTGACTACAGCTCACCCACCACATGTAATAGGTAAGCACCATGCGGCAGTGGAACATGTGGATCATCACCCACTGGTTGGCCTTCCAGAAGAGGGTCCTTGCCCAGCCCGCCTAGACGGGAGAGAAGAGAGGGATACTTAGATAAGGAAATTTACTGATTGGGTAGGGGATAAAGACTGCCACAGTGTTTGGGGATATCTATAACAATGTATGGATTGCATATAACATCTTGGACAATAAAACAAAAGTGGAATTCTCATGTGATTTGGGTCCATTTTTGCCTAGAAGTTCCCCTTTCTCAGAATGGCCACCTTTATTTATCACTGCTCCGTATCATGGCAAGGTCTGTGTTGAGTACGTAAACAGAAAAGAGGAATCGAAATCTCTGTGCATTCTATGTCTAGCCCACCAACAAAACAACTGTGTAAAAAAAACTTTCAGTACAGCTTCACAAATGGAGTCAAACAACAACATTTTGCTGTATATGATGAAAGACACATGAAAGACAAACACTCTACCTTTAGTAACATCCAGGAGATGCAGGTGAAAGGCGTGCTCATCTCCAGCAGCAGAGTGACCATTGGCAGGTAATGCCCTAGTGAGTCCCAGACCACAGCCCCAGTGAACCCCGACAGGGCAAAGAAATGGTGGGTAGCCAGAGCGAGGTCGAAGGACTTGAACACCACACTGGAGAGATGCAGCGCCACATTCTCAAACAGGAAGAAGCCCGTGGCGGTGAGCACGGTGAACCACGACCAGTCCTCCTGACCTCTTATCCTGTCCCTTGACAAGGCAGAGTCTTCGGTTAGCGCTCGTAAGCCTGCCACCGTGCTCTGGAGGCCGAATACGGCCCGTGTGACCGCCAGGTTCCAGAACACCTTCTCCTTGGCCAGCAGAGAGTGGTAGGTCTGGGAGAGGGCTGTGGACACCAGGTGGGAGAGGAAGAAAATGGCAGTGTAGAAGGCAAAGCCCAGGCTGATGATCTGGAGGCGAAGGACCCAAGAGAAGTAGTCCGGACTGAGGTCAGCGGGGCTCTTGAATGCCGGCAAAGGGTTGGCCTGCTGGAAGGTCATGTTGATTTGTGTGGGTGGGATGGTGGATAATGTCTGTTGCTCTTACACCCGCGGAGTTCTCACAGAGTTGAGTAACCAGTAATCACTGAAGGTGTCCCATGGGTTAGTTATAAACCATCCTGCAAAATAAATTAAAGCCAACACACAATGGTCAATGTTCATAAAATAGTTATGACATGTCAAAATGTGCTAGATAAGACCTTTGAACAGAACTTTCTATACCCAACCAAAAACATCAGTTATTGACCCAAGATAAGGTGATTTTGGTATGTTAACTTATGGCTATGCTTGAAATGACACAGAGGCACAAGAATGGAGAAGTGACTGATTTCACATCTTTCGTTTGACAGACGATAACATAAGATACCAGGCGCCTGTTTATCTGAGGCAATTCGTCTGACCATGTGTCAATTGAGTTTAACAACCTAGTCTGATTAATCAGGCTGTAATTCACAATTAATTGGTATATACAGCCTGAAACTAATGCCTGCAAAATTGTGTAAATGTTCCTTACAAGCCAGAATGTTTAATAAAATTACATTTACATTTACTGAAGCGGTTTGTCCTTCAGCTGCTGGAAATTTGAGACAAAATATCTACAGGAAAGTATTGTTAACCAAACTGTTTAGAGAGCCAGTAGGTGTATGGTCAAATTAGTTTTATGCTGGATATTCAGTTCTCTCTCTCCTCAAAAGCTATTGAACCAAGCATGCCATGATACTGAAAATGGTATATTCTGAATTAGGGGAGGTTGAGCAGTTGAAGGACAAACCGCACAGACAACCGGTAGAATATGTTCAAATAACATTTTATTCAACATTCTGGCTTGTAAGGAACATCACCACGATTCTGCATGAATTCGTTTCAGGCAGTACCAACAGCTCAATCAGTTAGATACGTTGTTACAGAGTAAAGAAAAACACAGGCCACTTTACTAAAATCTGTAACATTGTTAATGTTGTTGACTGATGTTCTTTCACTCTGGCACAATTGCGATCAGACTGGTCTCATAAATGTAACCTGTAACCAATTGCTGGGCCAATTGCTGGGTGTCTGTAGTGACGCCTCTAGCACTGAGATGCAGTGCCTTAGACCGCTGTACTACTCGGGAGTCCCATGAACGTAACACAGCCAAATGTAAATCCGAGACACGTAAATTAGTATGGCATGTTACGTTTGATATGATTAGATAAGATAGGTTACTTTTAAGGCAACAATTATAGGAGGGTGGTAGGTCGGGCATGTAAGACAAACGTCTAGCAACCCAAAGGATGGTTGGTCAGGGTGTATGGGAACATCTCGCAACCTAAACGTGTTGTGTGTTTGAATCCCATCAGACAACTTTAGCATTTTAGATAAGGAACTTTAACTACATTCTACTTTACAACTACTTAGTATGTTAGCTAACCCTTCCCCTAACCATTTTACCTACCTAACTCCTAACACCTTGAGTTAGCTAACGTTAGCCACAACAAATTGGAATCTGTAACATATCATACTAAATGGTCTCTGGAAATACTCCACGTTTTTACAATACCTCAGTTGCAACATTATTGCATGTTATATTCTCAAATGTAACCGAACATAATGTAACGTAACTAAAACTAAATGCTTTGGCTAACAAGCCAACACTATATGCAGAGTCATTGACATTGTAGCAAAGCGTATTTTTTGGGCTTAAAAATCTTAATAATAACTTACCTTATTCGTCCATTATTGGCAAACAGAGCTGTCTGTAAATTTAGAAGCGGGTTAGTTATCATATGAATTCAATTTGACAAGAGGAAATCCCGCCCTGTGATATTTTCCCTGCTCTCCTATTGGCAAGCATTATACCGTGTTTCTATTGGCCCAAATGTACATGACGGCATCTCATCTGTATGTTTTTGAGGCTCTTTTTAATGATTAACTAGGTATTGTCCTCTCTATATGCAGTATGATAGGCGGCATGATCATTTCATATAGTTCAGTAATTAGTTCATTACATTGCATGCAGTACCTACTTGTTTAAATGGAGGGAGGAAAAGAAAATAACGAGACACTACCCAGTCCCTCAAACTTTTAAATGTTTTTCATCAAAAAATTTAATTGCAGAAGTATTTACATCAGATGATATCAGCAATGATTAAACTACTTTTAAGAGGCAAAATCTTCAAAGAGTTAATTCTGAAAAATGTGTAAAATACAGAACTACAGTGATGTGTTTAAAATAACAGAAAAAAATACAGTGAGAAAATCAGTAAACACTATAATATATAAAACATATATAAATGCATCTTTGATAAACAGGTGAATAATTCATTTCTAAATGTAACAGTATTAACTAAAAGACAATGAATAAACAAATTATACATTCCGTATCAGTATTTTGCATGCCATCATAACAGCTTATCAAAAATAACCAGAACAAAGGAACAAATTGATAACAAAACATTCATAAAAGCAGAAAATTAATAAAAGCAGTTTCAATGAGGCATATATTATATATTAATATATTTATATATATTTATTTACAAATAATGAATATTTGGCATTATATTCATCCTCACTATAGATATGATATACAAGAGATGAAAATAGTTTTAGCTAAACAACTACCTTTTTAATTTGTCTAGTAATTTGAGTCATTTCACATTCCGAGACCAAGGAAGTGGTGTAAAAGTCTATCTTGATGGTTCTCTACAATGTCAATATATTCAAGAAAAAGTTCAGTCAAAAGATTTCATATTTACTAAAAGCAGATAGACAAACAAACATGTAGTGTGGCCATCGATGAAGAGGAACTGTCCTAGACCCCAATCCATGATTTTTGGGAGAAACAGGGACATGTGATTGTTGCGAATGAACAATAAACATCACAGCATGTGATAGAAGAGTGGCGAACTACAGAAGTTGGCAGTTCCACATTTGCCTAATCAACGAATATGGCATTATTTTTCTGCTGCCTTCATTAGAATGAAGCTAAACTAAATACTATGTTTATCTGTGGTACCAGTTTCAGTCGGCTTTATGAGAAGACAATAAAACAAAATAAAAAGTAAAACAAACTACATCTACCAGTGACATTATTTTCCAGACAATTCATGCCCAATTAGTTGGCCTTTTACACCCCGCACAAAACCCCTATAACCACAAAAGCTGACACAATATCCCATGGACATTATAGCCTGGTATTAACTGCCTGGTTTTAAATGACACACAAACACCCTCTGGTGTCCATGTGTATTCTGCAAGAGTTACTGTCATGACACATTAGGACATACAGAAACAATATGTGGTCATGGAAAAGATCATGGGTAACAAATCAAGTGGAAAAAATATTAGAAATCGCCATGTCATTTTTTTTTTTTACACATAAAAAATAGGTTGAGCGCCATCTAAAGGACTCAAATGGCACTGTGAGTTGTACTTACAAGCGAAGAACAGCAAAAGCAGGCAGATAAACAGCAATACAACCCTTTGATGACAGTTATGTAATGGTGGGCTCAGAAAGGGCAGAGTATCCTGAAAGTATCTAGTTTTACCAACAGTGGAGAACTGATGGTTGTCTGTGGCAGGATAGATACATTTTTATAGCACAATTTGTTATTCTATAAATGGCACTGGTATGTATCAAATGGAACATTATAGTGAGTAATTCAAATGCAGAGTACAGAATTACTCTCATAAATGGAAGGGTAGTAAAAAAGAGCATCCTGCTTTTCAATACTGAACATCCACTATAAACTCCTCCGATCCTCTATGTAAAATTGTGTATTCCACTTTTTAATTTCCCCTCGACCTTTCAAATATTCATCACACAGACATAAAAGCATTGAAAAAAAGGAGCTAAGCTATGCATGAATATGCTGCTAAAGCCATGCTGTATAGATTGAATCTGAACTTTCAATCAGAGTTGCTGGCTCACTACCTGGGCTACTTGCCATTCCCTAGGCCATCATGTCACCATTCATAATGCTGCTATGAGCATTTAGGGTTATCTGGATGGAATCCAATTGGAAATGGTACTGTAGAGGAGACAATACGTCTGAAATATGAGCCAAAGTAGTGGACAGCTGTCTCACTAAGGCAAACAAGAGAGGAAGAGAAGAGAATTTAAAATATTTGGCACACACTCATAGAAGCAAACTCACATGCTTGCTTGCTTGCACACACGCAAGCACACCAACCCTGACGAATTTGCATATAAATACACACACACACACACACACACACACACACACACACACACACACACACACACACACACACACACACACACACACACACACACACACACACACACACACACACACACACCTCTGTCATTTCAATGACACACAGTAAAAGAAGCAGCGAGGATATCAGAGTGTATCCTCCAGGGATGCCAGGGCTGATATAGAGACGAACCAGATCTATGTAACCCACATACTGCTGTGATTTACCATGTTATCCTCAGCAGTAGAGGCAATACAGTACAACCATCAGCACTTTTGCTTTCAAGGGCCTTTGAGGCAGTCTGGTAGATCTTTCCAAGGACCTCAAAAGGATGACACTTAATTAAGCCCCCATTCTGTAACCAGCACACTAGGGTATATGAGAAAAACCCATCACAACCTCCATCACAGCTACCATCTCCATCCACCTACAGAACTACTGCAGCATGGAACAACACCAAATACACCTCAAAGCAGAGATTCCAGCCTCCCCTAAGTCAGCATGTGTCAGTGTGAGTCTTTCTCTGCCACTGCTGCGCGTCTGTCTGTGTAAAACTGTAGGAAGTAGGAACAGCAGGGGAACATCGCTAACCTGCCAACACAGATCCTGGCTTCCTGCACGACAGATAACGGTGCACTACAGCTACTATACCCTGTCATTTTGGCTAGGTTGGTTCCCTCCCTCCAACAAAATGACATCACTGAGATAGATGTATGCAGACAGCAGCCAGATCTTCACTCCCCGGGGAAGGGAATGTTTCTACACTCACACTCGTTTTATCCACGCTAACTAGTCATGATACAAAATGAAGCCATGGAAGACATAAATCATTTTTATAAAATATGAGGTAAAGATTAAAATGATCAAAAGAAAATGCAACTATTTTCTGTATCCTGCAAGCAACTGTAATATGCTGCAAAACATTTCAAAATGTCCTCTAAAATGTGCCTTGTTTATGTCGTTTCCAAACATCTATAATTGAACTGACCCCCAGGACAAGGCTATCAAAACAGTATCTTCTAGCAATGTAAGGATGACATACAGATGACACATAGTGACTGTTGGGCCACTGAGAAGGTGACAGTGGGGTCCTGTCTCTGCGGCGCGATTGGCGAGTGGACTCGGAGGCACGGTGACCTTCCAGTCACACTGTTCCTGAAGCTGTCAACAAAGTGCCACAACAAGACTGTTCCTTCAACACAAACAGGACACAAAGTGACTCCAGACCGCTGAAAGGTACAGTGCTCTGACTGCAGCAAGACAAGTCTCTTTCTCTCTGCACCAGTTACAATAGAAGCCAGGCGTAGGCAGCCTACTAGCAAAAATAAACAATCATCATTTTCTCAGTCCCAAAAATAGATAGTTTAGAGCCGTATCAATTAGATGAGAGTGCTACTGTAAGTGTTGCATTGATTGTTTACCCAGTACTGGATCGATTGAGCAAAAAGTAGCACCAGTGACTTGGCTCATTACCCCAAAATATAACCTATAAAATCCATTCCAGTCTATTAGTATAAATAGACACCAGTCTGCAGCAGAATCAGCCTGTCCTGATGTCTGCAGTCTTAGATAACATTAGATAACTCAGCTACAATAGGATTGGCAATGCTGATGCCGACTAGCCTCGTGGCTATCAGTGTAATATCACCTTTTAACATATCCTACAACAGCAGAGGGGTTTCAAGGTTTGTCAAGTATGTGATAGCCTGTCATCACGAGGGGTAATCAAGTTTATACTCCACTACAGTGCACAGTATTAGTCAGATTCAGCAGAGAAGAGAAGTGCCCCTCAAATTAACACACCTCATCCCTCACCCCAACAACTCTAGTCCCAGGCCTTTTCAGGCCTCCTCTAGCCTCTTACGGGAACTGATCCAAACCCTGGTCACTACCATTCACTGTGTTACTGTGACCCAGGCACTATACAGTCCCCTCCACTTCTACATCACAGTAGGCCTCTGGAGTGCATGTCTGAGCTGTGTGAGGGGAAAATAACCCCAGTGTTCCAATGACTCATATTCCCTGCAGTGCTATCCACTCACGAGAGAACAAGTCCATCTCTACAACGTCACATTTTTCATGTCTTTGTTATCAGCCGGTATCAAAAAGCATTAGTCACTAAATCAAATCCTGGAGAGGTTTCTTCCTTCATACCTCTTCCCTCTGGGACTGTTTCACAGTATTACCTTGTAGCGGTTCCTAGAAAAGGTACAAATACTTTTCACACACTGCACTTGTCTGGTAGGTAATCGACAATAGAAACGTTCTCCAAGATTGTGCAAGCTGCGTTCTAATCAATGAAACAATGTAACTTATGTGTTGTTTGAACAGACACTGTTATTCCTGGGTTGGCAGCAAGGGTAGGAGACGGGCTAGATGTTTGCAGAAATGACAGCACTACTTTAATACAACACGATATGTAGGAAGGCATGGAGAGATTGAGGTGAAAAATCAACCACGTGATTAAGAATATTAATTTCCTCTCTTACAATTCAAATACAACAATACTGTTGTGAACTTTGTTTGTACATTTCCCTTGGAAATACAGAGAATGATAAGTGCAAAAGTGCATTATTTTCCGTATATTTGATTTAAAGAGCTACGCAAACCTTCCATAGCATTTTTTCCACTGCAATGAAATTATGTAAAATATTTTTCTGAAAAAAAAGTATTACATGTTGTCTGCTTCAAGTAAATGTCATTGCATGTGAAATGTCAATAGTATAGGAAAATGTAGAGTATAGTGTGGAATGGAGAAAGGTAATGAGAATGATTTAGACATTTTTAAATCACATTTCTTACCATGACCCTTGACCTTTACCTGACTGTGTAGAAAGCTGAATTTTCCAACTTTGACGACTTTAACATAACCAGAGCTTACTGTGAGTGCATAAAACAAACATTTCAGAAGGGATGACCCACCTGCCTCTTGGTCAGAAGCTACAGTGCGGCATGTACAGTTGAGGTATTTCAAACTTTCAAATAGGTTCACTTGAATCATTTTGTGATTGTTATCTTGTGAACACAATTGGAAACAACAGTAGGATAATTGTAGGGGTTTCCACCAAGAGTTGGACTCATCATGGGGTCATCAATTCGTAACTGGGTTTGTATTCTCTCCGGTTGCTGGTAGGTTTCAAAGCTACATTTTTTAATTGCACTTTGCAAATGTTGAAATATACATACATACCCTTCCAGAATAATTTAATGAGAGTTTTGGGGGTTGGCTATTCTGTCATGTAACACTATTCCACTAACAAAAAACTTTTTTCCTGGGAAAACCAAGGAGAAGATGAACCAATGATGAACCAATTCTTAGATATACACTGAGTATACAAAACATGCCCTTTCCATGACATAGACTGACCAGGTGAGTCCAGGTGAAAGCTATGAGCCCCAATTGATGTCACTTGTAAAATCTACTTCAAATCAGTTTAGATGTAGGGGAGGAGACAGGATTCTAAAGAAGGATTTTTAAGCTTTAGAGACATGATTGTGTATGCGTGCCATTCAGAGGGTGAGTGTGCAAGACAAAATATTTAAGTGCCTTTGAACGGAGTATGGTAGTAAGTGCCAGGCACACCGGTTTATGTCAACAACTGCAACGCTGCTGGGTATTTCACGCTCAACAGCTTCCTGTGTGTATCAAGAATGGCCCACCACCCAAAGGGCATCCAGCCAACTGTGAGAAGCATTGGAGTCAACATGGGCCAGCATCCCTGTGGAACACTTTGACACCTTGTAGAGTCCATGTCCCGACGAATTGAGGCTGTTCTGAGGGAAAAAGCGGCAGGGGGGGGTGTTCCTGATGTTTAGTATACTCAGTGTATATCCACTAATACATATCTGTTGATGGAAGAGGAGTTTTGTGATATCCTACTCAGTGAGGCCTGGAGTGGAGATGAACTCCGAAGGTGATGATAGTGAAGTCATGAGGAGACAGATAAAGGAGGGAAGTGTACAGTAGATAGTCTAGAAAAAAGGCTAGTTAAAGGAGAGTCTAGTTGAGGGGTAGTCTGAGGGGGGAGACGCCCCTCACCCTTGACCCCTGTCCCAGTCCTCTCAAAGGCGAGTCTGGGCCTCAGGGATGTAGATCTCGATGCTGTCTGCTCTCTCTGACACCGAGTTCTGACGGAAGGAAGCCGCCCGCTTGGCCTGCATCAGCCTCCTGCGTGCTTCCAGGCGGTGGCGGTCTGGAAGGTCAAGAGACTTCTCCCGTGTCACGCCTCTCTTCCCGATCATGGACTTCTTTGGTGCGACAGGTGGTAACTGGACACAGGAAGAAAGAGAGACGAACTCGACCAAAATCCTGTCCGCATCGAAATCTATTCTAGAACTCAACTTGTATAGGCAGTAGTTGACATATCAGCCATTTGAGTGGTTGGAAATACATCGGCATAGTTAAACACAATGTCAATGACATCCAGTGATGCTTCACTAAGCATTTGTCCTCACGTACAGAACAGCACCACTCTACAGCACTACTACGTGGCTCTAAGTAATCTCACATCTGGGTTTAATAATGTAGCTGAATCTGTGACCATAGAAATATAAGGATCCTATTTCTATGCCTGTCTCCCCTGTGACTGAGACTACCCACCATAGACAACAGAAAAATAATACATTGTCTTCTGTATACCTGAGCGCTACCCACCCTTTTCTCTGGGCTCTTCTCCACGGGCCTCCAGTCGTTGTTCTTTATCTGCTGCAGCTCGTCAAACTTGGCGGTTACGTCATCGATGGACAGCTGCAGGAGGTCCCAGAATCCAGCCAGGTCCTGAGAGGTGGGGCGGGGCATGGCACTGGGGTCCTGCAAGGGGTTATAAAGGACCACATCAGTGCCTGAATTACAAATACTCAAATCCCAGTGTGCGTCAGGAGTTATTTGTTGCACTTCTACCAAAGCCCACTAGATGTCCTTATCAGACCTCAAACAGAGGAAAACCTCAATGATTTATGGTATATTTTTCTAATAATAAAACAAATGTTTCCAGCAAAGTCATGGGAGCAAGAAGGTCAAAGTTCAGAAAAGACAAGCATCTTATTCCCATCGTCATCTCATGGTTAGACTATAGGACTTGGAGGACAATCCATTGAAATGAGCCATAACAAAATGTGATCAGTAAGTAGCAATCCCTTCTAATCCCCCTGAGGATGGGAAAAATGAAGAGGGCTCACATTTCTTTCACTGCCAGTAAGTCTTATTCATCACATCACATCGGCTAGAGTCACAATCAGTCACACTATTGACCCCACAGACAATATTAGCGAGACTATAGCCTAAACCAATACCTCCAACTCTGTTATGAAGTTAAGAGTTGAGAAATAAGATCCATAGCATGCCATTGGTCGCGGGTCACCATCTCCCCCCATTAATTCAGTGACTTTATGTGCTTCATATATTGAATGGCTGGAGGGCACAACAATATCCCAGCCGACTGTCTGGTGGCATTTCAGACTGCTGCATTCTGGATGTAGATCTGAATATATAGGCTCTGAAGTAAAGGCCAGGTTCACTCTGAATTACAATGAATAGTGGAAGGTCTCAGAAAGTAAAAATGGTAAGCAGTACTTACTCAGTGTTAAGAAATACAGTTGCTGTACATTGGTAAAAGGTAATTGCACAAGTTCTAAACGCAATAGTTTAGGTCACAGCCACTAGAAAGTGATGCTAAGACCTACAGTATATGTACATACATACCAGGTAAATCTTTGGTAGTTATATAAGTCCTAAAGCTGTAGTATACCTTATACTACAGTACATACAGTAAGTACCTGCTAAAGGGTCATTCAATAAGTTGTGAGACTATAATTAGATTACAGTTAGCCCAGGGTAAGTTTATCCAGTTTTCCACTATAGTATAGAGTGGTGGGGCGGGGCGGGGCCTGGGAGTAGAGGTAAAAGAGGTGTGGGGGGGTGGCGGGGTGTAGAGGCACAGAGTCACTATTCTGAATGCACAGCACCAGATCAGGCCTGATGGGGGACTCATAGCAGTGTGGAGAGGCTGTGACAGGCTGAGATCTCACCCCATCACTGATCTACCTCATTCATCGTCTCGGTCTGAAACTTCACAGGGGAGATACACAGAGACCCAAAGAAGTAGCGGGAAGACAGCGCTGGGCTCATCTCATCAATATTGCTGGGGGTTCAAAAAGAAGGCTGCACACAATCCAGCATAAGCAAACAAATACAAAAGCATCAATTTATACTGGGGGAGTGAATGAGGCTGACACATTAAAGGATTCTGGGAAATATAAGCCTTGCCTGTGTCAGTATGACTTAATCCTGTAGCTCCTCCCACAATAAAACTTGCTGCTATGCTCTGCGTCTGTCTTTGAAAGCTTGTTCAACTCCAGCTTATGTTATCCAGGAGAAAAAAAAGGGGGGGGGGGGGGGGGCTGCTCGATAAAGCGCAATTAGACATCTCCTTAAGCCTCTTATTTGCGGACGCCACTTCTTCAAACGGACTCAAATCCATGTTCTGAAAGTGTATGCAGTATTATTTGTAAACTGTCTTTGTCATATGGAGAGATGCAGCAGTTTGGGTAAGCTTTAATAACTGCTCTCCTCTCCCCTACAGTGAGGAAAATAGAAGCAGGAAAACTATATATAAAAGACTAGTTCAAACTAAATAATCCCTGTGCACTTTTCAGCCTTTCCTGAATGCAGCAATTTCCGCTGTATATGGCAAAAAATAGCAACACATTTTTTTCATAAGCAAAGACAGGCTTAATCTGAAATATTGGATATTTGGCTGATATCAATAAAGAGGGGTAAGATTAGAAGTAAGGAAAGTATCAGCCAGATATTCCAGCCCTTCCGAGTGTTTTTTGATAGAATGAAGAGAGTGGACTGCGGCAATAGTTCTTAATGTAAAAGGTGGGTGTCTCAGTATTCTAGTCAGAGCTGTGAGTGCATCATTGGGAACGCGTACATTCACAGTCTCTCATTGTTCTCCTCAAGACGTTCACATCTCAGATAGAAACACAAAAAAATATCAATTTTTTCACACTCAATGGTGCATTTAAAAGCTTCTGACCTGTTGGTCTAAGCCATTCTATGTAAGAGACAAGAGAACCGTGCCGGTGGATACAGGAATGCAGCCGATATAACTGTGTCCTTTCCTTTCACAGAGTAGCGCAATAGTTTTTTTTTTTAAACACACACTCACAAACACGCTCACATACCGCATGTACACAGACACACACACAGTGACTTGTTACTCACCAGGTTCTGCTGACACAACCAGTAAAACTGCTGGAATTTCTGAGACATAAGGAGCTGAGCACTGCCCACCGCACTCCTGATTTTACCTAGGACTGAAAGACAGACATTCAACTGATCATCTGTCATAGGAAAGTCTTGCGAGTCTCTATGGGAGAAAAAAGTCTGCTAATTGACTGTACATGATGACTCCTATCCCACTCACTGTCCTCAGAGAGGTCGTTCTCCTCTGCCTCTGCCTCCATCTCTTTACACCATCCCTCCATCCTCTTGGTCTCTGCGTGGAGCAGCTGCATGAACCAGCTTCCATCCCTCCGCAAGGCGGGGGACGTCCGGCCCGACTCGCCCGACGACTCTGCTGGCTCCCTGGGGGAGGGGGGCTCTAGCTGCCAGGTGGTCTCGTTGGAGGTCTGCTGGGTGCAAGGGGGCTCCGTAGGGGTCCGGTAGTCCTCCCGGTAGCTGAAGAGGCCCTGGGTGCGGACGGTGCGCACCCCATACTGGGTGGGCGTGCTGGGCTCAGAGTGCCCCCCTAGGAAGCCCCCTCCAAACTGTAGGCCCTTGTCCTCCATGGTGGGAAACCCCTCCATCTCCATGTCAGCCTGCACAGAGGCTGTTACACTGTTGGAGCGCTTCAACCTGCCCTGCCCTCTGAGACACAGATTAGGGAAAGCAAATATTTAGGCCATCAAGGGATATTGTAAACAAACACACCCAGGTAGAGAAAGAGGAAAGACTGGTGACTTTAATAACAACACATTGTTAAAGATTAGCACAAATCCAGAAATGGGAAAAGGAACCTATTAAAAAAGTAATTTTACCGTCTGTCAGCTTCCACCTGGATCCCCACAGAATGGTATTCCTTCGACCCTTTACTTTCTGACTCCGAGTCGGTGGCTGCTTCCACCTAATGCAGCATAATAACATAGCAACAGTATTCTCATTATTACCGCTCCCAGATGTCCGTGGGGTTATTGGTTTGGGGCCGGTGCTGCACCTCCTCGACTCTAAGCGGCCTGTCAGAACATAACTGCAGTGTGATTTATGGAGGCAGAGAACCCAACCGAACACAACCAGTTTGTCTACACCCTCAGCACAGTGATTTATACCAACAACAAGCTGCCGTGGTTGAGATACACAGTGGTGGTAGTTTAAAAAAAAGAAACCTATTACAAAACCTGATTAGGGAGTTACCGAGGTGTGATCACCAGGGGTTTGGTGTGTGACACAGACACACAGATTTTGGTTAGTGTTCATTGGTGCATGGTGCTGGCCAGGGATGATAGAGACTGATCCCTGTTTGTCCTGAGGGTGCACGGATCCTCTAACTGAACCCCACTCTCTCCATATGATTGGCACCCTTAATAAAGATGAGCAAAAAAAGACTGCATTACAAAAATATGGTGGGGCATCTCTGATGATATGGGACTATTTTTCTCCCACTGGTCCTGGGGCCCTTGTTAAGGTCAAAGGCATCATGAACTTTACTAAGTACCGTGACATTTTAGCCAAACACCTGGTTACCCTCTGCCAGGAGGCTGACACTTGGCCGCAAGTGGATCATCCAGCAAGACAATAACCCCAATTGAGCAATTGCATTAGTATAAAATAATATAATTTTCCACATTTTTTTGGAGCATGAAATATAGCTCAGTGTTTGTATTACTTATTTTATAGTCTTTTTTAAATCATTTGATCAAAGCTGCCAATAATGATGGACCTGACTGTATTTCAAACAAAAACCATCCTGTATGGCTGTCCCTTTATTAGAAGTACTGTCAATAAAGGTTTTATCCTGAAGTTACATACAGTATAACCTACAGTCTACATGGACTAGTAATATTTGGGAGGCAGGTGTGTGTGGTAGCTAGAATTAGTCCTTGAGAAGCCCACTCCCAGGCTGTGTCTCTGATGAGTAACACAAGTGTGAGAACAGCAGACTTCTAATTTTACAATTTACTATATGATTAGCAGGGTAATTTGAAAATCAATTCATCCACATTTTAATCCTCCTTCCCTCTGAGAGATCACACCTTCCCCCAGTTCTGAGTTAATGGCCTGACCCTGACAGAGTGTTCCAGCCGACGCAGGCAGAATCCTGACTAGGGCCAGCTTGGAACGGCTGTCTGTCTGAGAGCCTTAAGCCTTAAAGGCTCCAAACTCACATTAATAACTCTTTAGCTTTAAGTGGTTTGAAACGAATGGAGGACTGTGTGTTCATGTCTAGTAGCCATGTGCATAGATAGAGCCCTTTTGCCCTCCTATGAAAAAAGTTGTTTCTTTTACTAAATACTTTTTCTAAAATGTTTTGTCTATTTTCTTTCTTGCAACTATAAATGCAACAAATTGCCTATCAAACTACATAATTTCTCATGAAGTCATTTATCTTGAAAAAAAGTCCCCTCCACCGCACTTCTGCCACCACAAGCGTGGCAGTGCCTTGCTGCATTCTTCCTCGTCACATGCACATCCGCCGGGCAGTGGTGTGACAGCCTCGTTAACTAGCTCATTCATCTAGCCTACACTAGCGATGATCAGCTGATACAGCCCACCCCGTAGTGGGTGGGCTGCAGAGTAGCCTGGTACAAACAGCACAACGGGTGATAGTGCTCTGACCCCCACCTCCCAGAAAGAAAGTCAGCGGTGAGTTGCTGCTGGTTGAGGTGACCTCTGTTACTTTCTGGCACAAAGCAAAGTCCATTTCAGAGAGACTGCTGCTCTATGATGGATGAGGAGAGGAGATATTTTGGAGAGCCTGGGCAATGTTCAAAGTGTGCTGGCAGAGACAGAAAAAAAAACTGGTTTGGTGAACACCCACACATCATGTTGCACACACACACACACTACGCTATACACACATATACTACACACACAGCACAGGTGTGAAAACTTTGGAAACTGTAGGCATCAGCATTTTACTCAGACATGGCTTAGTCTCACTGAGATGAAGGTAGGTTGGTCGTGAGAGTAGTCCTGCTACAGGATCCATTCTTACACTGTCCCAATATGGACACTTTAATGGCCCCCAGAAGATGAGGGGCCAAAACTCAAACACAGCGGGGTCAAAACTCAAAGTGCAGAAAGGGTCAAAGGCTAAGGATTCAAATTGGGGTCCTGCCAGAAGTAAGGGGTGAAAGGTCAAATTATAGGCTATAGGCTACACTTCCAGAGGTTAATTATATTGTACTGTATATCCCCAGGAGGTTTGTGATGATGCAGGTGAATTTAGATTGATCTTACTGCACTGGCCAAATACTAGTGGCACAGTTTAAAGATACACTTTGTAGGAAGTTTTGATGCATTTTTTGCATTGCATGCAGCCCTTCTGGTTGTTTCAATAACCGTGGACCTTCACACTGCCAGCCATCTCTAATCAAAATGCTTCTGTATTTTACACACATCACTGGAGCCAATTTGAAAACCAATATAATTCAGGCCCACCACGATGAGCGTAACGACGTTCAGCTCAGCCACTTAAAATCATCATCATTCATCCCCTAGGATAGGCTGCCTGATCATCTCTGGGTGACTGAGACTCACCTGTCTCCACAAACAAGCAGAACAACTCTAATATTCTCTATTGATGAAAGGCTGTGTGCAGTCTGAAGGGATGCCTGTCTACCGGTCTGTCTGTTTTATTCAGGGGCATGGACACATCTGACGTCCGCAGACTGCGTGTGTGATCAAGCCCCTTATTCTCAGGGTCACAATAGAGTGAGAGAGGGCGAGAGAGACTCATTCAGTAAAGCGAGTTGAAAACAAATGAATGGATTGCAGTAAGATGACTCATTGGTGCCATTTTTAGACCTAGAGGAGAATGGGATGTGTGAGTGTGTGACCTTATGAATGTGTGGGTGTGTGTATGCACAATGTGTAGGCCTGTGTGTAGGCCTGTGTGTGTGTGTGTGTGTGTGTGTGTGTGTTTGTGTCCCTCACCTGTATCCCTATGGAGGAGCGTGGTGTTTTGAGGTACTCCTCAGCCTTGGACACCAGGATGGCTTTATCACAGGTCATCACTGAGCTGTGACTGTGACGGTCTGTGGACGGGTGCCTCTTCCCAGACCTCAGCCCAGCTGCCTCCATGGCTATGGTCACGGCCTTGGCACTGTCTAGGCTGTCTGTGGAGTTATACAGGGCCCTGCCCAGGCTCAGGCCCAGCCCGTCCCCCCACCCTCGAGGGTGCCTGCCCTCATGGTACGTGTCCTGGGTGGACTCTGTACTGCTCTGGGCAGTGACGGAGATGAGGGGCTTGGAGCCTGAGGTGGAGCGGGGTGGGACCGGCGGAGGGGTCGTCTTCTTGTAGTTGTTCGTGTACGTGACCACTGAAAGATAAGAGGTCAAAGTTAAAAGGAATGCACAGTTGAAGTCAGAAGTTTACATACACTTAGGTTGGAATCATTCAAACTCGCTTTTCAACCACTCCACAAATTTCTTGTTAACAAACTATAGTTTTGGCAAGTCAGTTAGGACATCTACTTTGTGCATGACACAAGCCATTTTTCCAACAACTGTTTACAGAGATTATTTCTCTTATAATTCACTGTATCACAATTCCAGTGGGTCAGAAGTTTACATACACTAAGTTGACTGTGCCTTTAAACAGCTTGGAAAATTCCAGAAAAGTATGTCAGGGCTTTAGAAGCTTCTGATAGGCTAAGTGACATCATTTGAGTCAATTGGAGGTGCACCTGTGAATGTATTTTAAGGCCTACCTTCAAACTCAGTGCCTCTTTGCTTGACATCATGGGAAAATCAAAAGAAATCAGCCAAGACTTCAGAAAAACAACTGTAGACCTCCACAAGTCTGGTTCATCCTTGGGAGCAATTTCCAAATGCCTGAAGGTACCACGTTCATCTGTACAAACAATAGTACGCAAGTATAAACACCATGGGACCACGCAGCCATCATACCGTTCAGGAAGGCGACGCGTTCTGTCTCCTAGAGATGAACGTACTTTGGTGCGAACAGTGCAAGTCAATCCCAGAACAACAACAAAGGACCTTGTGAAGATTCTGGAAAAAACAAAAGTCTCTACATCCACAGTCAAACGAGTCCTATATCGACATAACCTGAAAGGCTGCTCAGCAAGGAATAAGCCACTGCTCCAAAACTGACATAAAAAAAAGCCAGATTACGGTATGCAACTGCACATGAGGACAAAGATCGTACTTTTTGGAGAAATGTCCTCTGGTCAGATTAAACAAAAATAGAACTGTTTGGCCATAATGACCATCGTTATGTTTGGAGGACTGGTGCACCGTGAAGCACGGGAGTGGCAGCATCATGTTGTGGGGGTTCTTTGCTGCAGGAGGGACTGGTGCATGTCACAAAATAGATGGCATCATGAGGATGGAAAAGTATGTGGGTATATTGAAGCAACATCTCAAGACATCAGTTAAAGCTTGGTGGCAAATGGGTCTTCCAAATGGATAATGACCCCAAGCATACTTCCAAAGTTGTGGCAAAATGGCTTAAGGACAACAAAGTCAAGGTATTGGAGTGGCCATCACAAAGCCCTGACCTCAAACCTTTTGAAAAATGTGTGGGCAGAACTGAAAAAGCATGTGCGAGCAAGGAGGTCTACAAACCTGACTCAGTTACACCAGCTCTGTCAGGAGGAATGGGCCAACATTCACCCAACTTATTGTGGGAAGCTTGTGGAAGGCTACCCAAAACGTTTGACCCAAGTTAAACAAATTAAAGGCAATGCTACCAAATACTAATTGAGTGTATGTAAACTTCTGACCCACTGGGAATGTGATGAAAGTAATAAAAGCTGAAATAAATCATTCTCTCTACTATTATTCTGACATTTCACATTCTTAAAATAAAGTGGTGATCCTAACTGACCTAAGACAGGGATTTTTTATGTGGATTAAATGTCAGGAATTGTGATAAAATGAGTTTAAATGTTTTTGGCTAAGGTGTGTAAACTTCCAACTTCAACTGTATATGAATATGTGGTAGTTGAAGTAGGTGAGGTACTGTAGGGCTTTGCTGTTGACGATCAGAGAGAGGAAAGGCCACTGAGTGCTATTCACTGTGGAGGGTTGACAGCCCTTCTCCTTACATGTACTTGATGAGCAACGGATTCTAAGAGAATATGGTTTTACATCCACAGAGATGGACTGCTGGACTAATAAATTACTTTGGGTTTGATGTGTCCTCTTCTTTAAAAGAGAGCTTTGTAGGAGCAGCCCAATACAAACAGTTTGTCCATTTAAAGAACATCTAATGATCAAAGTGGTCTTGGCTCATCAGAACTCTCAGAGAGGGAATGAGGAACACCCTGAATTATACAGTAGGTAAGCACTTAGTTTCCCATTCACAAAATTATCTCAAAGAGGTCACCAAGATGAGTCAGTAGAGAGAGAGAGTGTAACAAAGAACAGATTTTTTAAAAAAGAGATAGACATGGAGGGAAAGCGAGAGAACAAGAGAGATAGAAAGAGAGGGTGAGGAAGAGAGTGAAAGAAAGCGAGAAAGAGAGAAAGAGAGAGATGATTCAGCAGAAGGACCAAAATAAACACATTATTACAAAGCAAGTCATGCAATGGGGACTCATAACTCTTGCCCCCATCTTGGCAGTGTTACTTAGCATTTAGGCTGTCCCTTCACGTCCAGGCACAGTTTGAGGCATGTACACAAATACAACAAATAATAATAATAATTCAACAAGAACAAATGATTTCAAATGAATATTGAAATGCAGAAAAGCCTGTGAGCTGCTTGTCAAAGGAAAGAAGTATCTTAGGACCTAAAGGTCATAACTACAATGGCAACCATACCAGGCAGACAGGTGGTTTACTATACCTTTAAATCACACAATAACTAACCAGAGAGAGAACCTGCTCTTCATCTCCATGACAACAACATGGACACATTTTCTTCACACTAAACAAGAACATTGTGCTGACAAGAATGCTGCTGACTTAAGTGGTAAACTGTGCTTTCTGAATAGAACAAAAGTAACTGTTTTTTCTTTAAATATTTTCTTAAAACTCAAAAGAATTTCTTATGGAAAACTTACAAAAGCATTACAAATTCATCATGCTGAACCGTTTTGTGCTTAAACACCCCCCCCCCCCCCCCCCACACACACACACACACACACACACACACACACACACACACACACACACACACACACACACACACACACACATCCAGTTTAATTAATTTGAGACACAATGAGTGTGATTCAAGTGCTCAGTCTCCGTTAGGGAATCGCAATTTATCAGGTCTGAATTGTATGCTAATAGTAGAGAGAGCGAGGGACTTGTCATTAAGAGCATTTCTTCCAGATTAAATTGATCACTCTCAGAAAACAGTGCGTTATTTCACAGGCTTTTAAGGATATGTAAATTATCTGGGAAGTAGATGGATGGAGAACTCTATTATCATCACTGTCAAGAGTGTCCCAGCCCAAATAAACAAAACAAAAACTAAGATGAGAACTACCTCAGACACTAACTAAAACTACTTCAGAGAGAGGGGAGGGGGAGAGAGAGAGAGCACGAAGTGAGTGCCTAGAGAGAGAGAGCAGAGAGAGAGAGCACGAAGTGAGTGCCTAGAGAGAGAGAGCAGAGAGAGCATGAAGTGAGTGCCTAGAGAGAGAGAGAGCAGAGAGAGAGCACAAAGCGAGTGCCTAGAGCAGAGAGAGAGCACGAAGCGAGTGCCTAGAGCAGAGAGAGAGAGAGAGAGAGAGAGAGAGAGAGCGAGAGGCGAGAGGCCGAGAGAGCGAGAGAGCGAGAGAGCATGGAGAGCAGAGAGCAGAGAGCAGAGAGAGAGAGAGAGAGAGAGAGAGAGAGAGAGAGAGAGAGAGAGAGGAGGACAGGACAGGACAGGACAGAAGAGAGAAGTGTGCCATACACCAGTGACTTCCTCTCTGTCACTCCATAGCTGACAGCACACCATCTGCCACGGTGGCTGATATAAATATCCTTGCCTGAACTCCATCCTTTAAAACAAAATGACTTGACAAAGTGCTCTGCCCGCCATATGGTTCAGTAAGGGCCAAGGAAATAAACATAGAAACCTTGGCCTGTACAGAGGAGAAGGGTGTGTGTGTGTGTGTGTGTGTGTGTGTGTGTGTGTGTGTGTGTGTGTGTGTGTGTGAGGTGGGTTGCTGCAGTCCTGGCTGGACCTAGGTAGAGAGAGAGGGGGCATGAGGGGTGTCTGGTTGAAGGGAGGGGCAGAGGGAGGGAGGCAAGGGGGCTCATAACCGACAGACCATCAGTTATGTGGGCCAATGTCCGGAAAGCGTTCGTCATCGATAGCGTCATCGATAGAGCACTCACGACTTCTCTCACTCCCTCAGCCCATTTCAGGAGGGGGAGAGGATAACGGCGTAGAAGAGGAGTGGGTGCGGGATCATTTTACATTCCACTGTCGTTTTTCAATCTACCTTTGAGATCAAGGCTTGTGCCTGATGAATCAATAAGGTAGAGAGATGCTCAAGGAGAAAACAGCCAGGAGTGACCAAACAGGAACACAGAGATAGTCGCTGGGTCTCAGCAGTAAAACAATGTGGTGGTGTTGCTGTGTGTTGTCTTGATGGATTTGATAAGCCCGTGTGAGGGTGGGACTGCTCTTTCACAGCATTTGAACTGTATTTCATGAATAAATAATAATGACGCTGGTTCAAAAAATATGATTCATCACCAGCGATTGGCTCGGACAGGAGGTTTACCTGGGGTTTCGTGGGTCGTCCGGTCAATGGTGCAGGTAGAGGGAAGGCGGAACTGGATCCCTGAAACAAGCCAGCCAATCACATTCAACATCCTGCCTAGTGCCCAGAACATGCACCAATCACAGTACACTATGCAGAAAAACAGCTACATACTGTAAGTGGCAGATAAATCAAGGATAATGTATCAATTCAAACACCATGATTGGATTGTGAGGAAGCAGCAGAATACTTTTTCCTTCAACAGTAAAATACAGGTACCTGACAAAATAAAGGAAACACCAACACAAAGCGTCTTAATAGGGTGTTGGGCCACCACAAGCTGCCAGAACAGCTTCAGTGCACCTTGGCATAGATTATACAAGTGTCTGGAACTCTATTGGAGGGATGCAACACCATTCTTCCACAAGAAATTCCATAATTTGGTGTTATGTTGATGGTGGTGGAAAACGCTGTCTCAGGTGCCGCTCCAGATCTCCATAAGTGTTCAATTGGGTTTAGATCTGAGACGCGCGCGCACACACACACACACACACACACACACACACACACACACACACACACTAAGCATGATAGGATGTTAATTGCTTAATTCATTTAGGAACCACACCTGTGTGGAAGCACATGCTTTCAATATCCCTTTGTATCCTTCATTTACTCAAGTGTTTCCTTTATTTTGGAAGTTACCTGTATATTCACACAGTGAAAAGAATGGTGACATTTGTGGCCATCTATCCATAGAAATATGCACTCAGAAGATAAGGCTTTTGGCTAATAATTAGCTGACTAAAGATTTGGTTCCTTGATGATCGTTTTTAACTAGCAATCAGATGTACAGTACACTGTACATTTCAAATGATTTAAATGTGAAATGAAAGATATGTTCTTATACAATATATGACCCTAGTTGACCCTGGAAACTGTAATAGGGTCAGTAAGAGGCTATGAGAAGACGTACAAAGAGGAAGCAAATCCCAGCAATCACGCTGAGACATTTACGCATCACTCTCAAGCTAAAGCAGCTGAGATCATTGGCTGGCTGTTAGACGGCATTAGCATCCTTGTAAGAAAACTGAGCGTTTAGCATGGCTAAACAGAAAAGAATGAATGATGGATGGGGAGTTAAAGGTATGGGCATTGGCAAGCATGGCTCACCTTCCTGGGAGGGCTTAGAAAAATAACTTCATGCACTGCCATGTTGATGAGCACTTTGGGGATTGCTAAGCAACGAACGGAACTCCATAGTAGGCAATGAGGGAGCAAGAAGAAGAATCTCTTCACGTTCCTAACTTGACAGTAAGCAGTAGGTGATAGTAATTATAATAACTACTAAAGGAGAGCATTTTAACTTCCAGTTATCAATGTTGGGTAAAATTGCCCATCCAAAACAACTAAGAACATTCTAGGCTGATCACACGCTGTGAGGTGAAGCTCTCTACACTGACTCTCTCATTAAATCATGAGTCAGAGGTGTGTTCATGTTGCATCAAATGTTGCTGTCCTAATATGAACACCATACAATTGGTATGTTATAACGTCTCGGCCTGCTTCTAGATGACACTGTATCCAATGAAACATCCAACAACGCAGCAACAGCGAGAGGAAGTCTGATGTATTATGCAGTGGAAAGGAAATAAATGAATGTGACAATACAACCTAATTAACTTCTCTCCTGTGAAAACCTTGTCAGATTCAGCCAATTGATCTAACTTTTCTAAACGGCAGCACATGAAAATAAGGAATTTAGCACAGTTTCTGCTCAAAACAATAGGGCAGAGTATCACTTCTTAGACTCAAATACATTTCTAATCAAATACATTTCTAATCAAATACATTTCTAATCTAATCTTTTTTTTCTCCCAGTGTACTTTGTTAGGGCCCATGATTTAATGGGCTATTTCATACACAGCTCCTTAATAAAGATAGCACAGAAGTCTCGTGTTTCCTCTGGCTGTTGCCTTGCTGGTAGCAGAGATGTCATTCTGTATTTTCAATAGTCTCTGGGATCTGTTCCCAACACTGGGCACAAAAATATACAACCCAGCACCAAACGCAGTACAGTAGGTGTCAAAATAATATGTCTTCAGAAACATCATAACCATGCAGTTTAACATCGTCACTATCCCGGGTGTCCGGGTCAATAATGTCACCAGTAATTCTTAGAAATAATCTGGTGATTTACATATTTTGTTGTATACAAAAGGATGAACATTAACATTTGGATAGACTTGAGTAGCAGCTGTTAGAATGACATTCTCAGTCTTTGGTTCCTGAGCATGATCAGTGACAGTAGAGACACGGCAACATCACTCCCCTGTGGCAGACAGACAGACAGGACCTCCATGCCATTGCTACCTGGGGATGGATGGAGTTGACATTGAAAGGGAAACATCCCAACAGATGTCTTTGAAGCTTCTGTCAAATATCTGTTGATGTATACAGTGTAGGTGTTGGACAAGACTGACAAAAGCAAGGGATAGGCATAGTAACGGTGTGTGTGTGTGTGCGTGTGTGTGTGTGTCCTAGCACTCTGGTACCCTGTAAACCATGACCTCTTTTGTATTCTAGTCAAATGCAAGGGAGTCTGTTACCCATGTTTGCGAATGGTTGCTGTTCATACAAGGACCTGTACATTGCTAGACATGACCGCCTTGTCCACCTGACAACCCAACGGCACACATCCTTAAACATTCTTGTGTAAGTTAGTTTGATGTTGATGATAATGCATTTTCTTGTGTACCAAATACCCCAGATATTGTTGTTTTAGGGGAGGCCAGATGGAGGTGCTCACATGGAGCAGGCCTTTGGTGACACCCTTCTTAAATACCAGCCCCTCGTATCCAGCTTGGACAGCCTTGGATATAGGTGCAAGCTAGTAGCACTGATAGTTGGCCGTCTTGGCCACGTACATAGGCTTACAGTTTGTGGCCTCCAGATTGCAGGTCTGCCAAAGACTAAAGAAAAGCAATTGGCTTGGTACTGCTCTGTTTCAGCTGTTATGGGCAGCCTAGCTGTTGGAGAACAAGGTGCTTTCTGTATCTTTACGTGTCCATGCATACAGAAAACCGTTGAAATGTTTGAATCCTTTTTGAATGTAATGTGATTTGTGGATTCAAATAGTCTTTAAAGTGTGTGTGCATATGTATCTGTGGTGTGTTTCTGCATGTGGACAAAACATATAGTGAAAGTATTCCCAACAGTCCAAACAGCTACTGAGTACTTCTGTTATAATCAGATTTTATGAACAATGTCAATTCCCGAGGTTCCCGTTTGTTCCTATAGAGTAAATCCAATCGCTCATGTGATCCAACAGCCAGTCTTTGGGATGTATGGTTATATGATAACTGCCCAGATTTACTTTGCTCCATTCCGGAGTGACATTGAACAGAAAACTCAAGATATGTCATGGAAAAACAATATATCCACAGAAAAACAATGTGTCCACAGTCAGAGCAAAGATTGTCAAGAACCATAAGCAAAGGGCAGTCTATTTAGTCTACCACAGAGCTTCACAGAGTCTTTGGTAAAACATGTGGTAAATGCCATTTGTGAGAGACGACAGACTCATCGATTAAAAATGATACATTCATTACTAGTCCTCTTAAAGAACCGTAAGAACAGTTCACGTCAATGTTCACTAATGCTTACAGCAGTTCAGAATGCTTTGGTCCATCAGTTCAAGCCAAGTGCAATCGAAGTCTGATGTACATTCAACTTCTTTGATTGTTCATCACATTCTTATGATACATTCCATTCAACTATGTGGTTGCTGCCACTAATGTAGTCAGTTAATGTCAAACCACGTTAATGGGCAGGGGGTTATCCTATGCAATAGGAAACACTCATACAGAGCTTTACGTGGCCATGATTCCCAGAAAATACACCGCCTTTGGACATCAATACTAAATGTTCCCATGCTGTAATCTGCTACCGATACATTCACCGCTACATTCTTCTTACTGTTCAGAGTGTCAGAGACATGTATGTTATCTCAGCACTGTTGTACTCATATCTCCCACTCCATAGCTCCACACTAGAACTCCTCTTCATGGACCGTGGTTCCCACTGGGGAGCCTTCTGCTGCCACCTGTCCCACAGAAAGGCCTGGTCACAGTGAGACTTCCCTGGGTTGTCAGGAGCTGTCTCCCCCTCTGGATCTCCAGGGTCCTCAAAGACATCCATGCCAGAGGTATCTGTGGCTTCCCCTGTGGCATCCTCTGGCTCCATGGGTGCCATCTCAAATGGGGACAAGCTAATGCTAGCTGGGTCTTGTGATAATAGTAGTGGATCTAGGCCTAGGATGACTAGCTCTGGGTGGCACATAGTGGCTGAGTCCAGGTCTACTGAGTCTGTGGTGAATGGACTGGTCAGTTCGAAGGAGACCAGACCAGGTGAATGTATTGTAACTTGGTCCTGTGGTTCTGGATCTTCAGGGAACTCAGTAGGTAGGTGCATTTGATCTAATCGGTACTCCATAGCTGGGTCCACAGACACTGATTCCATTTGGTATATAGAGGTTTGGTCCAGACTGGGGGGGCTCAGAGAAACTGGGTCTGGTGGTGTGTACATGGCGATTGGGCTGAGATCTGATGAACTCACACTAACGGTCTCCAGAGGTTCTGGCGGATCCAAGAAGACTGAGTCCAGATCAGATTCATCTGAGGAATTGAAGGTGGTTAAGTCCAAATGGACCATAAATGGATCAGATGGGCAATCGGTGGCCTGGTCCTCTGATTCTGGACAAGGTGGCCATTCTGGCTCCAGAGAGTCATCAAACTCATCAAACGAGTCGATGGTGACTGGATATGCATGCACTACTATTTCCGATGAGAATATGTCTAAATCTAAGGGGATTGGATCTGGGAGGTCTGGAAAGCAGACAGTGGCTAGGTCTTGTGATTCTGAATCAGGTGGGATCAGACACACATCCAGGGGTTCTAAATCAGTTGGGCTCTCTGGATTAACTATGACGGTTGGGCAAATGGTAACTGAGTGTTGATCAAGTTTCTCTGATGAGTACACATTCGTAGGGGACAGTGGTTTTCTCTCTGGCTCTGTTGAGACTATAGAGCCTGGGTCTAATGGTTCAGGGTCTGGCAGACACACAGCAACTGGGTCTTGAGACATTGGATTTTGCTGGCGCACAGTATCGTCTTCTACAAATTCTGGATCTGATGCGGACAAGTCGGAGTCTGACTCTTGTGGTGGGGACACAGTAACCACAGGTACTGGATATGGTAGGTGCATAATTCTTGGTTCTGGGACTAGGGGTTTCACATTAACTGAGTCAATTGATTCTGTATCTGAGGGGTTCAGATTAACTGGGTCCAGCTTGTCTGTTTCTTCAAGGTACACATTAGCTACGTCTGTGGGCACTGGATCTGGAGAGCGCAAAGCCTTTGGATACAGCTGCTCTGAATCTAGGGGGTCCTCAATGGCTGGATCCACTGACTGTGCTTCTGAGGAGCTCATGCTGACTCCCTCAGGAGATATCAGTTGTGATAGCCTCTTCGTGTTCTGGTCTAGTGGTTCTGGGAAAACCACAGTGTTTGATGAGTTTACTGGCACTGATTCTGGTTGGATCATGGTGACTGGATCAACAAGTAATGGATCTAGAGTGATCGGGATAGAACCCTCCACAAACAGCGATGCCGGGCGCCTTAGAATGGCTGGGTCCATTGAGATCTGTTTAGGAAGACGGCGCCTCACGATGGCCTGCTTCTCCTGCATCTCTCCCTCCTCAGGACAGTTGACGGCTGCGTCCGCCGTGCTCTGTCTCACCAGCACCTTGCTCCTGGCCTGCGTCCCTACTGACAATTGAGCCACTTTAGTCTGTTTCCCAGCAGCCCCTTTTCCCCCAGACGCCCCAGGCTGTGGAGACCACGTGTTGTAGTGCTGCGTGAAGCTGTTGAAGTTACTATTGAAGGCCCTGAGCTCAGTACACAGGTCCCTCCTGAGATCAGACAGCTCACGACGCATGGCCGACACTTCCTCCTTCCACTGCATGCTGATGGTTGCAGCCAATTGTGCCGACTCCTTGATACTGGCCTGGATTGCTTTGGGTGAGGGCCTCTCTGGGGCCTGGACGCTAGCTTTAGGGGGCCTGAACAGTCTGGGTGAAACAGGGGGCCCAGACTGGGGTTTGGCTGTAGCACCGAAACTCTCTTGGCGGTACAGTCTGTCTCTTCTGATAGGGCAGCCTAGATCGTCATGGGCCAATGGGCCTGTGCCTGCCACGTCTGGATGTACACTGGCCTGGTACTCAGGTAAGCTAGTGGCTTCCTGTGTATATTTTCCCTCTGGAAGACAAACGTAAATATGTGTAGTATGTCATCAGGCCACAGGTGTGAGCAGCTGGAGAAAATGTGCTATCAGAGCCACAAAGCACAGAAATCAAGTCATGCAGTTTTTAGGTTAAGAAATGTATGAGTCAAAATAAGACTTGAAATTGGCCCATATCTTTAGTGTCTAAAAATCATTATTACAGTATGTGCTTGAATCTACAATGCTACACAAGGAAACATTCAGGAACATAAACTAATTGTTCATAGTCCCATTTTGACTCATATTTCTGATTATGGTTTACACTGCCTTCCCAATCTGAAATGAACCTGTATCATGCATGCTTCTCATCTTTTCACTGCACAGAGACAGCCCCAAAAACACATGACAAAGAATAAGACACTGTTAAAACCTACTGTATGCATGGTATTCAACACCTCTGGAGGATTGACCACATATGACACAGGTGTAACTTTGTGCACTGGAAAGAAGCAAAGATGAACATCCCCGCCTCTATCAGGAAGTATAGTATGAACCCTATTGAATTTCATGACGTCCAGTATAACCTATCTACCTGAAGTCAGAGGGGAGAACCAATCGCCCAAAGACTCCTGACATCAGACACACCCCACACCATGGATTACATGAAATTGCAATTACACATTTTAAGATGCTGTTTTAGTTTGTTGAGAAAGCAGTGTAAATAACCTGGAAAAAGTCTATCAAAAGCACAATTCTCCAGATGGCCACACCTTCTCTGACCCTTCCCATATATCATTGGTAGAACTACACGGCAGAAAGAATGGGTACAACTGAAAAACCGTTGATCTTCTTGTTGTGTTTGTGCAGATCCAGGAATGGAAAACAATAGCATGCCTACTATTTCTCCTCTGGCGAAGCAGGTGACCTTAGGGGACCGTTTGCTGAAGTGCTTTTTAGTCACTCAGTGTCACACTCACAGTTTATTTTATTTCACACTAAAAAAATATCTAATTTTTGTGACCTCAATTTTGTTGACCAGCGCAGTTATTACCCACCACATCTGTAGGAACTGAACTGTAGAATCTGTGGGAGAGAAAACTCAAAGCACAAGGTGTGTCCATCACTTTGTGGTTTGTAAGTACAGGTAGATAAAGCTGTGGTAAACCCATTCAGTCATGAAGACTCTGGAGTTGAAGGACTGTTCATCTCAGCCCTTTTTCCCCTGCCCAGAGTGTCAGTCAAGCTGAGAACACACCCAAAGCACCTGTGGCTTATCATGAAATGAGGTTTAGAGTCAGATTGTGCTCAAGGCGAACAAATCCATCTAGTAAAAGAAAAACCTAAGGGAGAATAAAATCCATCATTGCCTTAATCTGAAAAGGTCTCGTGATATAACGTTCATTTCATGTACCTGCAGAATGATTTCAATAGGGTTCATAACTTTACTCTCTGATACGAATGATGAATGAAGATATGAATTACTGTATTGAAAATGCAATATGCTGGATTGGCTCAAAGCAACTCATAAACTTCACTTGAATACCATTTTTATATCAACAATCAGGAAATATGTAAAAGTGACTCATGCAAACGTATGAAGCCATTTCATAAAGCATTTCAAGGGCAGAGCATCACAAGAAATCTCATGTGCATGCTCTTAACTTCATCAATCTCACTTGATACAACATTTTGATATTTACAAGTGGTAACTGTCTAAATGTATGTATAAGGATTACTTTGCATGGCTATTTAAACATATCATCCACTTTGGATACAAGCTGTCATCTTAATCAATTGTCCATACACTACTGTATACTTTATGTGTGGTGTCTGTCTATGCGCTGCAGTCCCCTCCTTCCCTGTTGGTCTTACCTGTGGTGGACCTGATGGTGGAGGTGACAGTGGAGGAGGTCAAGGTGGGGATGCAGTCATCATCCTGGGAGTAGCCAGCCTGGATGGCCCTCAGGTAGCTGTGGCTCCGTGTCCGGAAACAGCCGGGCAGGTCCAGAGCCTCCACAGCCTGGGATTCCACCTCACTGAACACCGACTCACAGACTGACTCAAACTGACCGTTTATATCTGTCTCACTCACCTGCAGGAGAGAACAACAGGGAGAGAAAGGTTCAATTCACATTTTTCAATTTTCTTTTCGTTTTTGCCGTCGTGGGAAAACTTAATTGGTTGTTTACAAAGTTTAGAGTTATGCTCTTTTCTTCCACTTAATAGAAAAGTGTTTGCTTGAAATGGGTGCCAACTAATTGCCAGGAGAGCAAATGTTTGAAAAGGATAGCGTCTGCAGAGAGGTAAACAAAATTGTATTGTTCAAATTCGGGTTTAATTTGAACATTTTCTTGACACGTAATTACTTTGTGAAATGTCAAGCCTATGAGTTGCTCAGCAGGACAATGTTCTTTGCTTGTTGTTGTTTTTCTCCGTTTCTTCAGTTTGCCGCAGTAGCTCACATTATGCATTCTGTAAGCTAGATCTATGATGACATTTTTAAAGGATTGGAGGAATTCAAGGTCACATTCTGTAGTGGCATAGCATACTGTATGAGTGTTAGTTCCCTCTGGATCCCCTGAGAGAATGTGAGTCCTGACCTCGACAGAACCATTATTTGGCAATCTTATTATCCTCAGACAGATATGCATCTTGCGATTATAAGATATCAATTTAGGGAAAATGAAATGGTCTGATTCTATCTCGCCATTGCTATTTGGCAATCTTTAAAATCAGAGATAAGGATCCTGTTCTATTGAAAGATGTATTATCTTGTAATAACCTCAGCAAGGTGCCGTGGAGGCAGAGATAGACCCAGGGAATTAGGGGGAGAGAGGTTGAGCTTTTAAGACTTGGGACAAATCAATACACCCCGACTTTAAGAGAGAGATTTAGATCTTAAATGAATATAAACCAGAGACATAACATACTCCATTTGGCTTGTACACATTAAAATGGATGTAATGTCTATTCTAAAATGCCCTTCTAGCCAATCAGAAACGAGTATTCAACAATGCCATGGTATAAGATCAAAGTACCTGAATCTAAGGGAGGTTAAAGACAGCATTGAATAAAGGAAGAGAGAAAGAACGCGAAATCCAGGAGCCAGAGTCAGGGCAGATGGCCACCGCGATATCTGACATAAGACAATGACAATATCCTGGACATATCATTGTTATAGCCCAGAGACTCACCTGGCTGACCTGGCTAACACAGCTGGCCTGGCTGAGAGTGCTGACCGCCCGCATGTAGCTCTGGTTCCTGGAGCGGAACTGGGCTGCTGGGAGAGGTGGCTGCTGGGAATTGTAGTTGGTGGAGGGCTCCAGTGCCATGCTGGCTTGGTGGGGGTGCATGTCTCTTGAGGCCTGCAAGTGGTAGTTCTGACTGAATGGAGAGAGAGCACGAGAGAGAAATGACAGAGAGAGAGACAGTGACAGAGACAAACACAGAGAGAAATAAAGACAATAGTCATCAAGGTGCCGTAGAAATGAGCTTAATAGTTTAACTAATAAACAAGTCATTTGACACAGTTGTTAAAAAGGAGGAAAAAAGTGTTATTAACTTCATAGCAGACATCCTCTGGGCGAACTGAACTTCAGACTGAGACTGATTATGACATTGCATTCCACAGGAGAGGTGTATCTTCCTCACCCCACTAAACCATTGCTGTGCTCAACAGTGTCCTCGAAATTGCAATTCGATTTGCCATTGTGCTGAAACATTCAATCAATGCTTGAAGATTAGGTAAATGCTAATTAGGAGCTAGTTAGCAAGCAGAGCAAGAATTTCTGAGAGAGCAGGAGAGTCAGCCAGGTCAATTAAATGTGCTTCCCCAGAAGGGCAACATAGCCTTTACTCACGGAGTCAGAGAGAGGTTGGACTAGAACTGCTAGCATTTTCAACCAGAAATGACATGTTAAGTGCAAAGAGACAGATGGAGGAAGAGATGGAAAGACAGGTAGGTGGAGAAAGCATAGGAATACAAAATAAGTACACCTAATGTCAGACAGGGACGAGTAAGCCGTTTTCTAGACTTTGTGTAAGGAAGAAAAATGTGTAGTTTTTAGTGTGACTAAAGCCAGTGTGATTAAAATCCTGCCACTCCCTCAAGAACTGTCAGAGATGGACCTAATACATGTACAGTATACAGCGTTCATAGACTATATCAATCATTCACACACTGTATGGCAGGTTATCCCTGAGTGAGACGACATCCAGAGATGAGCCTAGGAAACAAGCGGATTCAGGTGCAGAGGCTTACTAATATACTATTAAAAACAGAGATTAGTCACTGGTCAAGACCAGCTACCACTGATACATTCAGTTAAAGACTGAACCAAAACCGTGCTGACAATATAGCTAAGAGCCCATGTAGGTTAGACAGAGCCTTCGTTGTGTTCTACGATGCTATATGGCTTGGCGGCATGGCAAGAGAAATAAGAGATTGGCCTGGCTGACTTGCCATTGACTAGGAGTGAGTGTTTGCTGTACAAGGTGTCCATATTGAGTCTGTCAGCGGGGCTCAGTGCCAGCTGGCTTTTCAGCCTGACCACCGCAACATGGCAGTGGGGGGGGGGGGGGGGGGGGACACTGGAGAAAGAGAGGGAGAACACTGTGCTTGTACTCACCTTAAGTCTGCAGCAAAATTGGTGATGTAGTTCCGCACGTCACTGTTCATTTTATCCACCCGGTAAGAGCTGTGGGCAGAGAAGAAGCAATGTTACTAAGTCCACTGCTGGGGGGAGTCAATGGATGCGGGTGGGACTGAGATCACGGTGCAACATCAATGGATTCTGATTGAATTTGTATGTCTGTGGAGACATCAAATGTTTGCCTGTGATGTTCACCAAAGTACCGCAAACATTAGGGTGATACAAGTACATGTTTATGGACAAACTGACCACCGTAACTGCAACTAATGGTATTTAATGGTCATGTAGAAGATGGTAAAAGGTGCATACTGACAGAGTGGTGTCAGTAAATGGTGTTTCATGGCAGACAGTACCTCATGTTATTGGGAAAGTGAAAGCTGGATACCTAGTCAGTTTTACAACTGAAAGCATTCAACTGAAATTTGTCTTCCGCATTTAACTCCACCCCCTCTGAATCAGAGAGGTGCAGGAAGGGGGGCTGCTTTAATCGACATCCACGTCTTCGACATCCGGGGAACAGTGGGTTAACTGCCTTGCTTAGGGGCCGAACTATTGCCCGGTGTCTGTCTGTATAACACACAGATAGACACACTATCATGGGGGAATTATCCAATTATGATGACTTTTAGCTTGAACGTAAGGTGCACACAGTTGTACAATTAAAAAACACAATTAGTCTTAAGAAGATCATCAGCAATGATAAGTAGGCCATGGCTCATTTACCCATGAAGTGTAAAACGCACTCAGTTAAAATACAGAGGATCTCGTCTTAAATAAAAAAAAGTAATTTTCCTACGGCAGATTAATTGTGCGTAACTGAGGAAGTAAAATACAAGTTAAAGTTCCAGCCATGAACAATGAAAGCAGCTCCAGCTTTTAGCTGACAACATCACATGAAAAACGCAGCACATTGACTGACGGAGATAATGTGCATTACTTCACCCATCCCCACAGCTACGGCGTAGAAATGACTAGTATAGTCGACAGAGCTTAGACAATCTGCTTCACAAAAAGGCGACCCTTCATTTTTTTACCCCTGCACATTTGCCTTTAATGTCTCTAACTGTTGCTAATGCACTTCCCATTGGTGGCAATTATGAAACTATGATACGATGTGAATCTCTACCTCCCTTCTCACTTTCTCTGCCTGCCTTTCATGCTGGCTGTGACTGGGACCCTGTGACTGGGACCTTGAGAGGGAGAGGGAGAGGGAGAGGGAGAGAGAGAGAGAGAGAGAGAGAGAGAGAGAGGTCATATGTAAGAGTGCAAAGGAGAGGGAGAATACTGCAGCTAGGAGAGAGATAGTGTGTTATAAAGCTGGAGAATCAACTCCAGAGAAAGAGGGAGGGAGAGTAAAGGGGGGGGGGGGGGGGAGAGTGCATTAAACCTTGAGGGTGAACAGATGAGGGCAATAGGCACACACTAGGCATTATAACTTCTGGGAAATGTGTCTTCTCTATAACAGGAAGGACAGCATCCCAGACAACCAGAACTAACAGCAAAGCCCAATAGAAAATAACCACTGTCTGACTGTTTACTGTCAGTGGGACTGAAGATAATGAGTAGTGAAGTTTAGCCTCATCCCGGAAGGGGTCAGGAGGGGGTCAGGAGACAATAAGGAAGACAAATGGGTTTAAGCCACATTATAAATTCATTATAATCATCAGCATCTAATTATGATAAGCCATTATCATCATCATCCCCATCATGAACATACAGTAGGAGATAGAAATAAATAGCAGGTACATGGCAAAAAATATATAAGGCAATGTTTACATGACCCCTTTTCAAACAGACCCTTATTTACTACTGTTTTTAAGAACCATTCACACAGACCGGAAATGTCACACCCTGACCATAGAAAGCCCTAGGTTCTCTATGGTGTAGTTGGTCAGGGAGTGACAAGGGGGGTGTTCTAGCTCAATATTTCTATGTTGGTGTTTTGTATGGTTCCCAATTAGAGGCAGCTGGTAATCGTTGCCTCTAATTGGGGATCATATTTAGGTAGCCATTTTTTCCACCTGTGTTTATGGGATATTGTTTTGTGTTTGTGCACCACTATTTTCATGTTTTGTTATTGGTTTATTGTTTTTTGTTTAAAGTTTCACCGTGCCTTGGTCTGCTCATTATGACGATCGTGACAGGAAACCTGTATTTTGGTTACAGGGTCTGGGAAAATGCAGGAATCATGACTAGGTCTTTAGGTGGGTTTTAATTGACTATGTTGTTTAGTTTTTTTTACCCCTACCCCTTTCAGATATTCCAGAAAGCTGGTATAAAAAAAGCAGCCATGGTTAAATAGTGGGATTTTGGTCTGTGTATTCACTGTAGACTACCCGCATGTTAGTGTTCCAGTGTTGGGCTACCTGGTTCAAGCCAGGCTGAAGAATTCTGCCTGTAGAGGCCGTATCTTGGTTAAAAGCGTAAGATCGCTGGTTCGAATCCCTGACCAGACTAGGTGAAAAATGTGTTAATGTGCCCTTGAGCAAGGCACTTAACCCTAACTCCTCCTGTAAGTGACTAAAATGTATGAAAGGGATATTATAGTCCATAATGACTGTACCCTTAAAGGCAACAACGACTTAACTATGAGGGAAAGTACCACACACATCTACTGTATATAGTAGAAATCTTATGGGAACAGCTCAACAAACAACGAATCAGTGTCTCAAACAGCAACTAATCAATGGAATGGGATTTCACTCCGACAATGAGATGTGAGAAACAAGTGTGATACACAATCCGAATGACTATTTGCCTTGTGTTACATCAGTAACTGACAAATGCTTCACCGCATGTTCATTTTAATTCATTACGAATGCTACTCAACGGGCTAATCATAATTTGGAGGAAAAAAACAAATTTTAAAACCTGCCTCAAATAGCTGGGATTGATTTCGCTTGGCGTAGATCTTGTCTCCCCGTCCCCGTCCCCGTCCCAATGAAAAGGCAGCCATTAGAGAAAGTGTGCCTCTCTCCAATGAGTGAGGAGTGCTTCTCTGCTCCTCTATCAAACGCTATGTGTACCATGGCTGATTGACTCATTAACTTATCCTGCTATGCAGTGATGCTTTATTTAAATGCCTTTCCAGTCCTATATCATCACCAATAATACATCCCTTAAATGAGTTTGGCTAGTCCTTTGTATCGCTGCGTGAAATCCGATTCAAATTACATTCATTTATCTTAGTCTACAACCTACAGTTTGGGACCCCAAGGCACCTTTGTGGGGGGGGGGGGGTGAATTATTATTAATTAAAATGACCATCAACGTCAGTCCCCTCTTGTGGTGGGGCGTTTCAGCTGAATGGCCTAGAGACAGGCTTGTTGATGGTGATGGATTCTTTATTGGTGAGAAAGTGGATAAAGAGCCATCCTGTCAGCTATGAGAGGGACGTGACACAAACCAAAGGCTGTTCTCACTTTAACACAATTAGCTACAGGAACCTCTGCTGTCAAATTTACACCCACCGCGACCCCGAGAAACAGGAAATTGCTTCAAGTGGGAACAGAAATAAAACCTTGCTCACACACGTGACTCAAATCCAATCCAATTCAGTCCAAACAAGCAGTGAGCCATGATATTATAAGAGCTTTCATGTCAGGTGCCACTCAGATCAGCAGTGCCACTCAGATCAGCATTTACTACTCAGATAAGCAGTACTACTCAGATCAGCATTACTACTCAGATAAGCAGTACTACTCAGATCAGCATTACTACTCAGATAAGCAGTACCACTCAGATCAGCAGTACCACTCAGATCAGCAGTACTACTCAGAAAAGCAGTACTACTCAGATCAGCAGTACCACTCAGATCAGCAGTACACTCAGATCAGCAGTACACTCAGATCAGCAGTACCACTCAGATCAGCAGTACACTCAGATCAGCAGTACACTCAGATCAGCAGTACCACTCAGATCAGCATTGCCACTCAGATCAGCAGTACCACTCAGATCAGCAGTACCACTCAGATCAGCAGTACCACTCAGATCAGTAGTACCACTCAGATCAGCATTACTACTCAGATCAGCATTACCACTCAGATCAGCATTACCACTCAGATCAGCATTACCACTCAGATCAGCATTACCACTCAGATCAGCATTACTACTCAGATCAGCATTACTACTCAGATTTTTTGAGCAATGGCAGAGAGCAAAAGTATGGCACAAGCCAGGGTCTAAAACAACTAAGATATAACGTATATTTTAAGTTCCTAAGTAGTCAAAATGAACATGCACAATTCAAAGGGAAATTAGTAGGGCCAGGAGTTTTACTGACCGTGTGACCTTACCAGGCAAAACTCTGGGCCTCAAGGTCAGCCTGTTACACCCTGTTCTGTTTCACCTGTTCCTGTGATTGTCTCCACCCCCTCCAATTTTCTCTGGTGTATTTATCCCTGTGTTTCCTGTCTCTCTGTGCCAGTTCGTCTTGTATGTTCAAGTCAACCAGTGTGTTTTTTCCTGTGTGCCTGCTCGTCTATGCTCGTCTACTAGTCCTCCCAGTTTTGACCTTGGCCTGTTTCTGGACCCCATTCCCGCCTGCCTGACCATTCTGCCTGCCCTGACCTCAAGCCTGCCTGCCATTCTGTACCTCTGGATCGCTGAACTGGTTTTGACCTTTCGCCTGTCCACAACTATTCTCTTGCCTAGCAATTTTGGATTGTTAATAAACATCTTGGACTCTAACCATCTGCTTCCTGTGCCTGCATCTGGGTCTCCTTGTGTCGTTTTACTGCCAAAACGACTGGGCCTAGAGGTGAGGCTCAAACTTCAATAGCTGCAATAGGCGCCACAGACAGGTAATACCGGAGCAGTCCTGACTTGTGACAGGAAGACAAACGGTAAGACAAAGCGAATACTATTCAGTCATGAATGAAAGTGAATACAGGAGGAACTTCAACTGACTCCATACTTGTTGTCAATCCATATAGATATTCCTCTTTCACTAAGAGCAGCAGGCTCCTGCACTAACTGCTGAGAGAGGCATTATCCAGAGAGACCCTCTGAGCATAATACGTGTAATGGCTATCTGCTGCTCCATCCTCTAAATCACTCCCTTTTTAGTGTCTTTCTTAATGGAGTGTAATTGTTAGTACCCAAATCCCAAAAACCGTGTTGTTTTCATAGCTACTGGTTTTGGATCATAGGCTGATGAAGGGCATTAGCAAAGCCACTATCATCAGATAATAAACTGCTGCATTGTGTAGTACTGCGTGAGTGCGTGTCCGATCGCACTGACGTGCTTTCACGCGCCAACGACGTATACACCCACAGAGGACTTTTAAACCGTTCAAAATTCATTTCAACTTATCAGACAAAATAATAATAATCCTTTGCCAAAAAAAAACAAAAAAAAAGCAGTGTAAATGAAATGTGATTAACACCCCAGAATCATGGGTAACTCATTTTAGTTGTGTCAGGCTGACAGTGGTGTGAGTGTTAAGGGATAGTGTTTTCTCCACTTTGCTGTGATGTCAGTATTTTCCAGGAAAAAGCCTTGCTGTACCCTAACGGTAATTTAGCAACCTGTGTTGAATGGTAATGAGTAGAGCTGCTGCAGTATGCAGGGTTTGGGGAGGAGAGAAACACCAGTCGCTATCATGACTGTCATAAGTGGATCAAGACCAACATAGAGCTGATGCCGCAGTACAGCAGGGATACCACGAGCGCCGTAGAAATGAATAGAGATGTATAGAATCTCCATGACCAGAATTACAACGGGCACGTTTGCATTTACCTATGGCAATAGGTTTCGCACTGTATTAACACAACTTTGACATGTTACATCAATCTCTATACGGGCACTTTTGCTGTTAAATTTAAGGGTGTCAATCAAATGACCAAGAAGAAATCTAGAATTTTTGGTATGCCAAAATATCACCGACAAAACATTCCTCCTTTCCAAAATGAAGACTGTGCTAGCACAAAGCAGCCTGTTATGCGAGTGCCAAGAAAATAATTCATCTAATGGAGACCTGTACATTGATAGTCCAGCACATGTCAGTCACGGTGTCGTATTGACTGACACCGGAGAATAGAATAGGCAGACAGAAATGTGAGGTTCTGAAAGTGCTGGTCTGGGAGGAGGGTTTTATAATGGAACATTAATAAAATGGACTCCTGAACTCTCCTGTTATTACTGTTTCCATATTCAACCATGAACAAAGAGAGACGAGTGGCCTTTGAGGAAGAATGAAAGTGTGCTTGCACTGGCAGACAGTGGCGCGACATTAACAATTACATCAGGGAAAGATGGACTTGCCAAGTACAATTTAATGTATTTATGTCTGATATAATGCTAAAATTAAATGCAATAAAGAATAAACTATAGCTGTGGCTCAGAGAATAGTGACTTTCTCATACCTGCACTGACACAATTAAGAACACCTTTTATTCAAGACAAAACTCTAAAACCATTTAGACTGAAAGTCTATGGGAGATGGATTTTACACTAAGATCCACCTTTGAACTACCACAGGATCTCATAAAATGACTACGTTTTTATTGCAATATAACTCTGCCACTGCTCTGCGACCTAAATTGACAAGGATATGAATGATATATGAGAGTGCCCCAGGGGTGAAGGTGAGGAAGTGCGGTAAACAAGGAAATGGGAGAAACACTGGGCAAACACAGCAGCCATTGACAAGGACAATTAACAAACCATACAAGGACAAGAAACAGCCCATATGAAAAAATACTACCGTTTACAATAGAATACTACAGTACTTACTATAGAATTCTATAGTAAATTGTAGTATACTGCAGATTATTCTACATACTGTAGTACTTACTATAGAATTTTGTAGTATACTGTAGAATATTAAAGTAAATACTGAAGTATTATCTACAAAAAAATATTACAGTAATGTCCGCTAAAACACTACAGTCCGGGGCCTCCCAAGTGGTACAGCGGTCTAAGGCACTGCATCAGTGTTGCAGCATCACTACAGCCTTGGGTTTGATCCCAGGCTGTATCACAACTGGCCGTGCCTGGGAATCCCATAGGGCGGCGCACAATTGGCGCAGCGTCGTCTGGGTTAGGGGAGGGTATGGCTGGGTGGGCTTTACTTGGTTCATCGCACTCTAGCAACTCCTTGTGGCGGGCCGTAAGCCTGCAAGCTGACCTCAGTCATCAATTGAGCGGTGTGTCATCTGACACATTGGTGCAGCTGGCTTCCGGGGTTAAGCGAGCGGGTGTTAAGAAGCAGCGCGACCTTTGCCTCTCCCGAGCCCGTTGGGGAGTTGCAACGATGAGACAAGATTGTAATTGGATATCACGAAAAGGGGGGCAAAAATCAAATAAAATATAACACTACAGTCCGCAAAAACACTACACTTTTTTAAAACTATAGTAAATTATACAGTATTTCATTTCCATATACCCTGTCCATTCCCCTCCCCCATATACCAATTTGTGCCACCCATAAGTGAGAAACCTACATGCCAAGTATAGACCATATTGTGTTCTATGCAGGTTATAGAATATATTATTACCAGTTCAGACCCCAGTCCTACCAACAGGTTATGTAAAATTTGATCATATTTCTCCAGTAGGTTTCCTGATAGCCACCACATTATGTCAAAGATAATAAAACAAAAACATTATAGTAAATACTACAGTAAAGTCTGCAAAAACACTATAATAAACACTACAGTATACTACAATCTGAAAAAACACTAAAATAAACACTACAGTATAGTACAGTCTGCAAAAACACTACACTAAATAATACAGTATCCAATCTGCACTATATTAATTACCATAGAAAATATTAGTTATTTTACTACAGTATTTATACTATAGTTAACAGTAAATACTACAGTAAAAAATACTGTAAAGTCCGCAAAAACATTTTAGTGAATACCATAGTTTTCCATAATAATACCATATTATACCATTGTATACTATAGTATTTTTTTCATGTAGAAGTAGACACAGAGAAAATAACCTGTGTGCCCCTTTAAACACTATGTGTAACTAATTCAAGGCTCTAAAACTATTCTGAAACCAGATTTGTAATGGGGAGACATTTCTATGGAAATAACAACATTGGATCATTTTGGTTGTACTTTTCCTCACTGACTTTAATGTAAAGAGAACTAGAATATGCAGTTTTATAATCCAATAACAGCATTGCCTTCCAACAGAGTAGGTAAAAAGGCAAACAACAGCATTCTTGCCCCCCTTATTGAATCATCTATCTAGGATATGTTTTTGCTTGAGCCATTGTTAGTGTGTTAGAATTTTGCTCGTCTCATCCAATGGACAAGTATTGTAATCTAATTTCATGTTCATCTCCTGCATTTGTTCTAACGTCATGCCATTATCATCCTAACCTCGTTTCTGTGATTGTGTCTGCATCATGGCCTATCTAATCCATTCCAGCATTCATTCATTTTATACCCCCAGTGCACACACTTAACAAAGCTTTATAAACAATGACACTAAACTTTTTGCTATAGAAATTAAATCTGATTCATTTATTTGGTATTTCTACAAGTTCTAGAACGTGCCCTTATTAACCACAGATCTGGGATCAAATCTTTGGCATTACCTGTGTAATGGGGGTCAGTGTGCTGCTAACTGCTTAGCTTCCTCCAATGTCTGACTGCCCTAAACTGGGCTCAAACCAGGGATCTTCTGCTTCGCAACATACGTGACCGCCCTCCTTGACAACGTTCCAACAGGTTGAGGCACCCAAAAGGGACCGATTTGGATGGCTCCATCCGTGACATTTCAAGCTAGCTGTGGAGTGATCTTAACTCAGTTCCACATGCTAGGATACTTTACATGGCCTACCTCTGGGAGTCTAGGAGTGGTCTCTGCATGACAGATTTGACCAGGGCGTCTGGCCGGACCGTCTTCACGGGGGAGGTCTTGGGGCTGGAGTCAGACTCTCCACTCTCCTCATCACCCATGGCTTTGACGTAACTGCTGCTCCTCATCCTCCGACAGGGGATCTCATCGTCCTTACCTCCCCCTGGGTAACCACTCCACTCATCCTGAGGTACCTGGGGGGGGAGGGGGAGATAGAGAGAGGGTTAGAGAGAAGGGTTGGGTACCCTGTAACAGAAGTAGTAAGATTGTAAAAGATACTGTAATGTAATTATAGTATGAGTACTACAGATACACAGGTTTACCTCAAAGTTTCTTTGCCCCCACTTGCAGTAACATGTACTTACCTACATGGTACAGTAATTACTGTAGGTAGGTACAATTTATCTTTAAACTGTGGATATTGTTACATAGACCTGAAAACAGTTAGCCATTAGCTGTTTGGTTTTGGTATGTCAGGAGAGTTTTTGTTTTCTCAATGTGGCTATTGGCTCAGCCGTAGTGTAAAGCAGACTGTCCTCGATCATGTTTATTGGTAAAATGAAGGTAGTGAGAGTGGGATCATAGAGGATCAAACTGAATAGGAGATTCATCCACAGTCACATTTAACCACAGCTCAGGCAAAGATAGGTACAGCACATCACTTGTAATATTCTGTTATCATTCTCTCTCTATAGCTAGTAAGACATTTGCAGCTGAGACAAGGCTCTTGCAAGGCATCATCCCCATTGGCAAGATGTTTTCTGACTCAGACTTGTTCCCTCGACTGCAATCTGTTCCCAGATTGAGACTCAAAGCGAGGTACGTGCAGTGTGATCGTGCTGTGTTTACCCAAGGTTGCATTACACATCATAAGGCTCTTCAATATTGAATGTGAGAGCAGCATCAGAGATGTGGTGTCTCCTTGCCTTCAGAGTGTTACATGTTGCATGATAAACCACAGCAGAGCAGCGGTAACACTGTTTGACATTCCTGTCGGATGGTTTACTTACTGATGCAAGACGTCTATGAGCAGTAAATAAACCATACAAGAGAACTGTTCTAGTTCAATTTAATAAAGTAGAATTGGGTTTAATTCAATATAATTACTTCAAAAATATACAGAGTAATTGAGGGTCTATTTGTTACGAAAATCCCTTCTGAAATTCAAAAGATCAAACTAAAATCCCAAGCCTAACTCAAAGGTATCATATTCTGGTGTTCTGTTTGTATAATGGCACTTGTTGAAAGGTTGTGGAAACTATTTGAAGCTGCTGGACAAATGGCTAGGGGTTAATTCAATCGAACTGATGCTGTTTACAAACTCATTTAAATATCACAGGCTCGTTAAATAAAGAAGTTACCACTAAAGTCTCTCTCTCTCTTCCTCTCTCCGGGCTCTATTTTCGGCTGGCACAAAGGAGGTGCAAGTGTTATACGCACGTTAGTTAGCAATTTTGTCTGGCACTGACATTTTCCAGCCCTAACACCAGGTTCGGTAATTTACCTGTCTAACATCAGCTCGCTTGCACTGAGGTGGGAGGGGTGGCAATATTTGAGGTTTGTCCTTAAAAACAAGCGCAAAAGTGACTTCATGCAGCACTAATGGGCCATTTTACAGTGCTAATGGGCCATTTACAGTGATAATGGGCCATTTTACAGTGCTAATGGGCCATTTTACAGCGCTAATGGGCCATTTTAAAACCCACAAAAAGCAGGTCTTAAAGGTAACGCAGTTGATGAAGGCATGGATTTAGAGAGCGGAAGCGCAGCCTATCCAGCCATGAAGTACAGTGCCCATGGAAGGAAAGATGTGCCTTTTGAATGAATCTCGTATTTACAACTAAATATATGAATGGTTTCCCCCCATTTCATTTAACTTATTAGAAAGATGCACCGTCCATTGGCAAATTCGTCTGCTATTTCTGGAGAAGTGCAAATATGATCTGTAAGATGGATCCATGATGTTTATAACACATTACATTTGCGAGCAGTATAACGGTGAGTGGACATTCCCTCTTTCTCTTTATATTTTTGGTATTGTGCTAGGTTTGTTACAATAGAGCCCTCACTGTCACAGTTTTGCTTTAAAAGTACAGCAGAGTTCAATTACCGCAAATACAACAGCCGATGCTCCATCTGTAAGGCTTTGAGATGTATTTCCCATACCAAGCATTGATGCAGCCTGTCAAGATGCTCTCGATGGTGCAGTTGTAACTTTTTGAAGATCCGAGGGCCCATACCAAATATTGTCAGCCTCCTGTGGGGGAAGAGGCACTGCAGTGCCCTCATCATGACTGTGTGTGGACCATGTTAAGTTCTTAGAGATGTGGACGCCAAGTCACTTGAAGCTCTCGAACCACTCCACAACAGTCCCGTCAATGTGGATGGGGGTGTGCTCTTCCCTCTTTCTCCTATAGTCCACGAGCAGCTCTTTGGTCTTACTGATGTTGAGGGAGAGGCTGTTGTCCTGACACCACACTGCTAAGTCTCAAAATGAACCTTTATTTAACTTGGCAAGTCAGTTAAGAACAAATTCTTATTTTACAATGACGGCCTACCCCGGCCAAACCCTAACCCGGATGACGCTGGGCCAATTGTGCGCCGCCCTATGGGACTCCCAATCATGGCCGGTTGTGATACAGCCTGTAATCCAACTAGGGTCTGTAGTGACACCTCTAGTACTGAGATGCAGTGCCTTAGACCGCTGCGCCACTCGGGACCCCTTTAGACTGACTCATTGTTGTCTGTGATCAGGCCTGCCACCGTTGTGTCATCAGCAAACTTGATGATGGTGCTGGAGTCATGCGTGGTCACGCAGTCGTGGGTGAACAGGGAGTACAGGATGGGACTAAGCACACACCCCTGAGGAGTCCCAATGTTGAAGGTCAGCGGGCCGGCCCGTCACGAAGTCCAGGATTCAGTTGCAGAGGGAGGGGTTCAGTCCCAGGGTCCCTAGCTTGGTGATGAGCTTGGCTTACCAATGATATGACAGTAGAGAGCTGGCTGTAGTCAATAGGGCTTGTGTGTTGAAAGTCATAAGGCCCGTGGGTCCACAGCGCTCTATGGCAGAAATACATAATATTATGATTTCAGAGTAAGGGGCTTGCAAAATGTGCCATGATGATGCCACACAAATAAGCAAAACTGGGCCACACACACATACCAAGGGACATATCATTTTATACCCTTCAGATGACACACACGTTTGCACGCACACACACACACACACAAACACACAAATACACCAACACACCAACACACACACACGTTTGTTGTACTATCCTTGTGTGGTCCAAACAATTTATTCCCCTTAACCTAACTCTAACCTTAACCCCTAACCCCTATCCCTAATTCTAACAATAATAGCCTTTTTCCTTGTGGGAACCGGCAAAATGTCCCCACTTGTCTAAATTGTTCGTGTTTTACTACGCTTGTAGTCTGGTCCAAAACACACACACACACACACACACACACACACACACACACACATTGCACGCTCACCAGAGTCGATGGGTTAATTAAGTCTTCAAGGAGTTTGATATTTTTAGACGTCTAATTAAGGAAGGAGCGCCAGAGGACAGCCACACACTGTGGTGAGATTTGTTTAATTTGGGATTTGCTAATAAACTAGATACACGGGTGGATCCCCCCCCTGTGTAGAGACAACGAACCAGACATCTCCGTGTCTCCCATCCTAATGAATACACACACATCACAGGGCTGTTTGCATGGAGGAAGAGAGCATACAAATCTACACAGTCATGGTCCAAATGGTTCATGCTGCTTGCAACAAGAGAATATCCTAGAACGTGTACTTAGTTATCTATGGGCAGAATGTAATGAATTTACTCAAGTGATGAGAGCCACTACAAACTATACATGACGGCAAAACACGAGAGGCAGAAAAAGGACACATCCTGAGATATACAGTAGCTACAGTCCCTCTCCTCTCCCAGACTATGTTTGGGCGTTCACCTGTATGTGGCCTCAGGCCTCAGCCCTGATCCTGTCCTAATAGGATAGACTATACATTCTAGATTCTAGTCCAGTTCTCCAGATAATGTGTGAATGACCTGTGCATTTCCAGCCCTGCGCTCTCAGCCTTGCTCCTGCCCCATAGGCCTCCCCAGGGGGATGGGCTGTAGGCTGTAGGCCCTGCTGCTTCTCCTGCAGTGCATTTCATTGATTAACTCTGCAGCTCCATTCCACTCAGGTCATCTCCCGCTAGGAACACAAGTCAGCGCCATTAAAACAGGACCCAGCCAGAGTAGAAAGGGGGATAGACCTGGCTTCCCTGGCACGACGTCGTTAAACAACTGAATCAGTGATAATCCCTCCCCACTCCATCATTTCTTCAGAGAGGATTGTGGGAAGAGAATGATTCAGTGTGTTTTAGAGAGGGGTGTTGTTTTTTTTATTTTTTATCTCTGCCCCCCCCGTTCTGACTCTCTCTCAGACTACCTCGCTCTACCTCTCTCTTTCTGTGTTTCTTGGTCTGGGTTATGTATTGGATGGTCCTGGGTCTGGGTCTCACTGCCTGCCTGGTAGGCTGCAGCTAATGGTCTTCTCTCCCATCATAAGGTTGTTGGACTCCGTTGTCAGGGCAATGAAGGCTGGGGACTCTCTATACCTCACTATCTCAGAAAAAAACATAAATATCACACTTACACAAGTATTCAGACAGTACTTTTTTCACTCAGTACTTTGTTGAAGCACCTTTGGCAGCGATTACAGCCTTGAGTCTTCTTGGATATGACACTACAAGCTTGGCACACCTGTATTTGGGGAGTTTTTCCCATTCTTCTCTGCAGATCCTCTCAAGCTCTGTCAGGTTGGATGGGGAGTGTCGCTGCACAGCTATTTTCAGGTCTCTCCAGAGATTTCGGTCGGGTTATAGTCTAGGCTCTGGCATTGTCTTGGCTGTGTGCTTAGGGTCTTTGTCCCGTTTGAAGGTGAACCTTCGCCCCAGTCTGAGGTCCTGAGCGCTCTGGAGCAGGTTTTCATCAAGGATCTCTCTGTACTTTAATCCGTTCATCTTTCCCTTGATCCTGACTAGTCTCCCAGTCCCTGCTGCTGAAAAACATCTCCCCAGAATGATGCTGCCACCAACATGCTTCACCCTAGGGATGGTGCCAGGTTTCTTCCAGATGTAACACTTGGCATTCAGGCCACAGAGTTCAATCTTATTTTCATCAGACCTGAGAATCTTGTTTCTCATGGTCTGAGAGCCCTTTACGTGCCTTTTGGCAAACTCCAAGTGGGATGTCATGTTCCTTTTACTGAGGGGCCATCTGGCAACTATACCATATTGGCCTGATTGGTAGAGTGCTGCAGAGATGGATGTCCTTCTGGAAGGTTCTCTCATCTCCACAGAGGGACTCTGGTTCTCTGTCAGAGTGACCATCAGGTTCTTGGTCACCTCCCTGACCAAGGCCCTTCTCCACCGATTGCTCAGTTTGGCTGGGTGGCCAACTCTAGGAAGAGTCTGGGTGGTTCCAAACTTCTTCCATTTAAGAATGATAGAGGCCACTGTGCTCTTGGGGACCTTCAATGCTGCCAATTTGTTTTGGTACCCTTCCTGAGATCTTTGCCTCGACACAATCCTATCTTGGAGATCTACCAACAATTCCTTCAACCTGTCTTGGTTTTTGCTCTGACATGAACTGTGGGACTTTATATAGACAGGTGTGTGCCTTTCCAAACCATCAAGTTGTAGAAACATCACAAGGACGAACAATAGAAACAGGATGCACCTGAGCTCAATTTAGAGTCTCATAGCAAAGGGTCTGAATACTTATGTAAATAAGGTATTTCAGTCTTTGTATTTTTAATAATTTTGCAAAAAATTCTAAAAAACTGTTTTCGCTTTGTCATTAATGTGTGTAGATTGATGAGCATTTTTTTTAAAAATCAATTTTAGAACAAGATTGTAACGTAACAAAATGTGGAAAAGGGGAAGGGGTCTGAATACACTTTATTATTTATTTATTTACCTATGCCCTCCTTTGAGTGTAAGGCTTTTGAGCGAGGCTATATCCCATCTCTGATGATGTGGGTTTATTGTGTCTGTCTGGTTCACCCTCACAGAGAGAGAGACTGTGGTTTCTGCAGTGCTGCAACTTTACTCTGCCTTTAATCACAGGCTTTCTCACTCTGAACCATCCACCTTTGGCAAGTTAACATGGCAGTTCATTGGTTTATTAAATCCTGCCGCATTGCCTTATCAGCAAAACTATCAAAGCCTAATCCGTGCTTTGTACTCTTCTGGAAGGAAAAGAGAGTTGTGTTAAATGGTGAAAGTGAATTAATCAAGGCTAAGACAAACCGTAAACAAAGATATTGTGTTGTGGCATTTTGGCCGAGCAGTGTGCCAAGAGCAGCAGTCGGTAGTAAATCTCTATCTTGGTCAGGTGAGCTGGTCACGTCCAGGGCTTAATTGCATTGTCACTGTCACCTTACTGCATCTAAATCAAACCTGCTGTTCCTCCCCAACAGGTACTAACGAGGGCCTCTGTGTGTGTATGTGTATGTGTGTGTGTGTGTGTGTGTGTGGGTTCATGGCAGAGTAATTGGGACTAATTTGTGTAATCAGTCTGCCAGAGAGAGAGCGATGGTTGATGCCACATATGATTCCCAACATTTGTAATTTCAGGAAGAAGCCAACTGTACTCTATCTCTGTCCTGTCCTATGCTCACTAACGAGCTGCAAAATCTGGATCCCTACAAATCAGCTGGGCTAGACAATCTGGACCCTCTCTTTCTAAAATGATCCGCCGAAATTGCTGTAACCCCTATTACTAGCCTGTTCAACCTCTCTTTTGTATTGTCTGAAATCCCCAAAGATTGGAAACCTGCCGCGGTCATCTCCCTCTTCAAAGGGGGAGACACTCTAGACTCATACTGTTATAAACGAATATCCATCCTACCCTGCCTTTCTAAAATCTTCGAAAGCCAAGTTAACAAACAGATCACCGACCATTTCTAATCCCACCGTACCTTCTCCACTATGCAATCTGGTTTCCGAGCTGGTCATGGGTGCACCTCAGCCACGCTCAAGGTCCTAAATGATATCATAACCGCCATCGGAAAAATAGAGTACTGTGCAGCCGTCTTCGTCGACCTGGACAAGGCTTTAGACTCTGTCAATCAACGCATTCTTATCGGCAGACTCAAGTTTGCGGACGACACTACAGTGGTAGGCCTGATTACCAACAGCGACGAGACGGCCTACAGGGAGGAGGTGAGGGCCCTCGGAGTGTGGTGTCAGGAAAATAACCTCACACTCAACGTCAACAAAACTAAGGAGATGATTGTGGACTTCAGGAAAAAGCAGAGGGAGCACCCCCCTATCCACATCGGTGGGACAGTAGTGGAGAGGGTAGTAAGTTTTAAGTTCCTCTGCGTACACATCACAGACAAACTGAATTGGTCCACCCACACAGACAGCGTGGTGAAGAAGGCGCAGCAGCGCCTCTTCAACCTCAGGAGGCTGAAGAAATTCAGCTTGTCACCAAAAGCACTCACAAACTTCTACAGATGCACAATCAAGAGCATCCTGTCGGGCTGTATCACCGCCTGGTACGGCAACTGCTCCGCCCACAACCGTAAGGCTCTCCAGAGGGTAGTGAGGTCTGCACAACGCATCACCTGCTCTCCTGGACACCTACACCACCCGATGTCACAGGAAGGCCATAAAGATCATCAAGGACAACAACCACCCGAGCCACTGCCTGTTCACCCCGCTATCATCCAGAAGGCGAGGTCAGTACAGGTGCATCAAAGCAGGGACTGAGAGACTGAAAAACAGCTTCTATCTCAAGGCCATCAGACTGTTAAACAGCCACCACTAACATTGAGTGGCTGCTGCCAACACACTGACTCAACTCCAGCCACAATAATGGGAATTGATGGAAAATATATCACTAGCCACTTTAAACAATGCTACTTAATATAATGTTTACATACCCTACATTACTCATCTCATATGAATATGTATATACTGTACTCCATATCATCTACTGCATCTTTATGTAATACATGTATCACTAGCCACTTTAAACTATGCCACTTTGTTTACATACCCTACATTACTCATCTCATATCTATATACTGTACTCGATACCATCTACTGCATCTTGCCTATGCCGTTCTGTACCATCACTCATTCATATATCTTTATGTACATATTCTTTATCCCTTTACACTTGTGTGTATAAGGTAGTAGTTTTGGAATTGTTAGGTTAGATTACTCGTTGGTTATTACTGCATTGTCGGAACTAGAAGCACAAGCATTTCGCTACACTCGCATTAACATCTGCTAACCATGTGTATGTGACAAATAAATGTGATTTTGATTTGACTGCCTTGCCTGGTTCACCAACTACTTCTCAGATAGAGTTCAGTGTGTCAAATCGGAGGGTCTGTTGTCCGGACCTCTGGCAGTCTCTATGGGGGTACCACAGGGTTCAATTCTCAGGCAGACCCCTTTCTCTGTATATATCAATGATGTTGCTCTTGCTGTTGGTGATTCTCTGATCCACCTCTATGCAGATGACACCATTCTGCATACATCTTGCCCTTCTTTGGACACTATGCTAACAAACCTCCAAATGAGCTTCAATGCCATACAACACTCCTTCCTTAGCCTCCAACTGCTTTTAAATGCTAGTAAAACTAAATGCATGCTCTTCAACCGATCGCTGCCTGCACCCGCCCGCCCGACTAGCATCACTACTCTGGACGGCTCTGACTTAGAATATGTGGACAACTACAAATACCTAGGTGTCTCCTTCCAGACTCACATTAAGCATCTCCAATCCCAAATTAAATCTAGAATTGGCTTCCTATTTCGCAACAAAGCCTCCTTCACTCATGCTGCCAAACATATCCTTGTAAAACTGATTATCCTACCAATCCTTGACTTCGGCGATGTCATTTACAAAATAGCCTCAAACTCTACTCAGCAAACTGGATGTAGTCTATCACAGTGCCATCCGTTTTGTCCATATACTGTACTACCCAACACTGCGACCTGTTGTTGGCTTGCCCTCACTACATATTCGTTGTCAAACCCACCGACTCCAGGTCATCTATAAGTCTTTGCTAGGTAAAGCCCCGCCTTATCTCAGCTCACTGGTCACCATAGCAACACCCACCCATAGCACACACTCCAGCAGGTATATTTCACTGGTCATCCCCAAAGCCAACACTTCCTTTGGTCGCCTTATTATTATTTTGATGACATTGCTGTGACAGACAAAAGTAAATGTATTGTTGTGTTAGAAGATGGTACAGGTGTGGTATGGAGATCAAAGGGAAAACCCCTACCAACTTGAAGTTCACCTGAACACCACAAAGAAGCATTCAAACAATTAAAGGAAAAAGACAAAGTGAGACAGCCACCAGCTAGCTGCACGTAGACCATGCAAACGGCAACCTCTTCCCGAGGACAACAGACTTTAGCAGTGTGCTTTAGACTTGGGTGAAAGTAGATACCATTTTTTTCCCCCGGTATGGCATTTTAGTGTGTTACTATTTTCTTTTTTTAAATTCCTTTCTTACTTTGTAACTCTGCATTGTTGGGAAAGGGTTCGTAAGTAAGCATTTCACAGTAAAGTCTACACCTGTTGTATTCGCTGCATGTGACAAATAACATTTGAGTTGATGTTCCTATATGTGAAAATGTGTGAGAAAAATGTGTGGGCCTAGCAGTAAAGCCATGTCATTTAACTGTAAAAATGTATTACCTTTAAATGTGGCAAGAACACAACCTGGCATGTTGTTTTCATTGATTGTCAAACATATCACTTGATAAGCGCATGTTCATCCACTCTAAAATTATTCCAGCATCTAAAACAGTGCACTTTGCACCTGTCATTTGATGAATGAAAAGGGGCATCTATTAAAATACCAAGAAGTGTAATGACATTCGTTGATTGTCATTAGGCAAACTTGTAGCCTGAATTGATTGTTGTATCCACTGGTGTCCGCGCATGTCTCGGTCCCGACTAGTGATCTCTACTTTCTCAAAATGTTTGTGTTCCCCTCGGACCACACCGCAGCATTTTGGTATGCACAGCATTTTGGTATACACAGCATTTTGGTATACACAGCATTTTGGTATGCACAGAATTTTGGTATACACAGCATTTTGGTATACACCACATTTTGGTAAACACCGCATTTTGGAGTTCATACCATCTGTTCTAAAGTCTATTCGCTCATTTCTCAAGTGGCTGCCAGGCGGTATAATAGCAGTTTTCTTTCCATCTTTGTTTTAATTATAGAGAGAGGCTCATTTTTCACCGGTACAACATACTGCCACTATCTCTTTTGCCAGTAGGCCTACACCGTACCAGACCGTACCGGCTTACTTCCCCCCTGGCTTTAAATGAGCATGAAACCTGCCTCATTCCAATGACTATTAAAAAAGAGACAAAGCTTTGGTTCAGTTATTCATTGAGTCTGGCAGGTCCACAAGACTAGCCTCCCACGCATAGGCCACATTCTGTTCCTAACGCTGAAATAAAATAAAAACAAAATATAAATGTTATTATCAAACCAAAACGGAATAAAAACTAGTAAATCAAGTCTGCAAACTAACTGAAACTAAACCGAATTTCTAATAAAAGTTTTTTAAAAATGAATTAAAAAATATTTAAAAACACAACTATAATACCCTTGCCGGCACATCAAACCATAAGGAGTGCCACAAACACCTCACCTCCCACAACAGCAAACAACAACAACTATCTTTATAGGGAAAGGAAAACCGGATGCATAGTCAGTTGCACAACTGAATGCCTTCAACCAAAATTTGTCTTCCTCATTTAATCTATAGGATTGCACCCTAAAACCGAAATAGGAAAACAAAGCAGAACAGCAACAGGATGTTGCCTAAAGTTATAGTAATGTTCTTGTCTAACAACTCAATCTGCCTGACTCACTGCTCCTGTTGATAAGGATAGGGAGAGAGATAGAGACAGACAGTGAGACAGACAGCCAGTCAGCCAGCCAGAGACCAGAATAGTCTGTTTATTTCCCCCTGTCTCCCTGGTAGCTAGCTCACCTCTGAGAGAGGGCACCAATCCCCAGGGGAAATGCGTCACCCGTGGCCGATTGACAACCGAGACTCAAAATAGCCCTGCGGCAGAGAACCAATAGAATGGGCCAGGCTATTTATAGAACAACCAACGTGTTTATGGACGTTCAGACACCCCATTTAATGAACAGATGAAGAATACATTACCGTCTCCTATCATCATTGTCTCAGAGAGAGCTTAGTACACTTAGAGAGATAAGAGAGTAGAGGTTCTAAGGCCCCAACGTTGTTTGGAGTTCATCACCTTTAAAAGTGCTTTATATACAGTTGCTTGGCATTAGTCACAGACCACATGCTCCTGTTTTTCTGTTTACGTCAGCTAATAGTCAGACACAATGCCGGACTCCCCATTAGAATGGTGGGTGGGTTGAGTAATGTACCTCTTGTCCATTTAAGACAGCATCTAACATTTCCACCACATTCCACTTCATGGAGTGTCCCCGAGGAGTGTTTCTCTGAGTGTTGAGGAGTTCACGTGGTTTTAGCTCCAGGCAGTAGCCCATTCAATGTTCCCTGAGATGATCAGCAGATCATACCTCATGGGTTGCATGTTTACTGTCAAACATGTCCTTTTCATTGTCTTAAGAGCTTTGATATTGATTCATCATACACAAATACCATTGTTTGATATACATAGTTATTTCAGAGTGCAGTTGGTAAGGGACTTGCCATTCCCAAGCAAATGGCCTACCCTTTAATACAACAACCCCGACATAAAACCCCTGGACCATCAACTACAAACATGCTGATTCCCTTTGAATTGATCTTAATGCCGTTCACCACAATCCACCAGGGTTTCCCACCAAGCGGATCCTGGCCATGAACTAAGTGCTCTCACACACCGACACAGACCAACTGACAGCTTGGAGAAACAGCACGACAACAAGCTCAAATCGGCATTGATCCCGAGTCTTTTCTTTGCACTCCCGACTTGTCACTGGTGTCATTCATTGATACAGTAATTGATTTGCTCCCACTGTGCCGTCCCTTTCACTGCTACTACCCTGCTGATCCCCTGACAGGTGATTCATATCCTGGACAGGGAAATACAAGTGATTAAATCTCAGAACTATCAGAAGTCCAGCTGAGACAAACAACATCATAGTAACTGTCTGGACTCACTGTCTGTTGAATATAAGCCGCTGATAGAATGGAATGCCATGTTAACGGCAGGCTTACTGAGATGAGTGCTAATCAACGAGCCTCATTGTTTGCAGTGTTTCTGAGTGTTAGCATGTAGCCTAGCTGGTCTTTGGTTCTACACTGACTGCTAATGACAATAAATCCTCTCTTCAATAGCTTCACTGAATCAGCCTACCAGCGGACCTATGTCTGTCCGTACTGTACATATCTGTCTGCTTCTCTGCCAATCCCATCCATCTCTCTGCCTATCTATAACATTACTGTGGTTCCAGCAACATGGCTCCAGCAACGGACATATTAGGATTATACGAGTGACTCACCTGTAGATAGTGGCAGGGCCTGAGGTTGGGCTTGAGGTCTGTGGGCGTCATGGGTTTCTCCAGGTTTAGGGAAGACTTCCTGTAGGCCTCCTTGGCCTGGCTGACAGTCAGCGTTGACCAGGAGCTCCTCTTCATGAACTTCCCTTCAGGAGCCATGGCCACGCTCTCACACGCGGAACACTTCACATCGTTGTTGCTCTTGGAGGTCTTGAGCGACAGGTCCCCGTAATGGCTGTGGACAGAGTCGGGGTAGCAGTGGCTGATGTGGTCCACCTGTTGGCGGGACATGACGCTGGGCGTCCGGTACGTACTGTCACTGTCCAGGTTATCGTCCGAGCTCCACCAGCCCGCCACCCCAGAGCGCTGCTTCCCGCTGCTGTCTGATGACTTACGCTCTTTGCTCTTGCTGCGTTTGCTGTGTTTGTGGTGTCCATGGTGGTTGGGATGGTGGTGGTGGGAGCCTTCCCGGTGCGAGTCCCCTTTGGTGCCGTTCATCTTGGACGAGCCCTCCAGGGAGTGGGACTTGGTGAAGAGCTTCTGGACAGAGTGGACCAGGTGTCGGATCCTCCCGGGGCTCTCGTTGCGCTGCTCCGTGGTGGTGGTGTGCGTCTTCTGGTACTGCAGTGTGTGGAAGCCGTCGCGATGTAACGGAAGTTGCTTCTCAAACTGGTCCAGCAGGTTGGCCGGGATTCTGTTCATTTTACCGCTGCCGCCGTGCGACGAGCCACACTCGTCTCGATCCCGTGATCCACCACCACCACCTCCTCCACCACCACCACTGTCCCGTGACCCGCTGCCGTCGTGGTGGGAACTGTAATGCATCCTGGGAAAGGTGCTGCTGGAGATGGAGTGGTCTGTGTTGGCCATGGAGACGGGCATTGCCATGCACTCAGAGTGGATGGAGCTATGGGGAGAACAGCGGCGGTGCTCCATGGGACAGCTCTCTGTGGGGCTGAGGAGGTAAGAGGGGGTGCGGGAGTCATGGTGGGAGTCATGGTGGTCCAGGGAGTGTTCGCAGTCGGCCAGGCCGCAGGTGTGAGCCGAGGTGATCTGGAGCTGGCTGGGCCGCCCGCCCGATAGAGCCTTCATGTTCCTGGGTGGAGGAGGGGAGTTGCTTTCTTCATCGAAGTGCTGAGAGGGAGACCATGAATACTGCTGGTCTGTGTTTGTGTGTGTGTGTTTGTGTGTGTTTGTGTGAGAGAGAGAGCGAGAGAGAGAGAGAGAGAGAGAGAGAGAGAGAGAAAGACACATTATCAAATAAGCCGCTTATCAAATGTCATTGTCACTACAGCAGCACATTGTCCTCAGTCACCCAGAACAACAAGGTGGAAAAAGAGAAAGTATGATCACAAAATGGCACAGTCCCACAGAGCTCAGGCCTCTTATTTCCAACTCCCTCCCTCCCCTGTCTGTCTGTTGGTGCCAGGCTGCGAGGCGAGGGAAGGTGAGATGGACAGGTAGCAGCTAGCATTGCCATTTATCCAAGGCAAAGTGAAATAATAGCCTATCATTCTGGAGCGACGATGTCATCCGTCAAAGCCCTGACGAGAGCGCTTTGAGGTGCATCAGTGCACGGCCCCCACCGCGGCCGCATCACTAGATTAAAACCACATTCTCTTTGATCGGTCACCAAAGGCGGACATCCCAGCCCACCTCGCCACCGCATTCGACTTAACCAGAGGAAAGCTTTTCTCTATTTAGACAACCCAACACCATTATTTCACTCTAATTGCACATGCCCTCCACTTGAATAAAACATAGACAAAAGGGTCACAAGACAAAGACCGTAGAATACGAATGGAATAGCATCAGCGGACGCAGAATGACACAAAGTCTTATTGTCATCTTTCTGTAAAAAGGACTCTTCAGATTAACTGTTTATTGAATTTCTGTCCAAGAACGCAAGTTCAGTGCATTGAATCAACAACAATGAAATGTTACAAACCCTGACTGAGTGTTATTAGAAATGAACAATACTTTCCTAAACTCATCACACACAGAAATGACAATCAGGCCAAATATAACAATGGAACAAAGGGTTCCTAGCCATAAAGTATTGTGTGTTTGGTCATGAAGAGTTAGACCGGCCATATTTCATTTATTTGACAGTAAACACATGTAAATATATTAAGAACAAAAGCAAGCCTCTTCCAGGCAGCAATCCTCCAGTCAACTACACAGCCCATAAGCTCCTGCACTTCCACTCAGACTGTAACCCCATAAAGTAAAGGAGATACTATATTTCATGAGAAACCATAGAAATGGAAAGTCAAACAAAGCGAAATCAGAGGCGGGGATGGATGCAGATGTTTTTATTGGAAGGGACACGTATGGAGGATTATATGAGAGAAGGGACCAAGCCGAAAGCATTTCGGGATCTATGGCCAACAAGGGCCGGAGTTAACCAATACAGTACACTCTTAGAAAAAAGGGTTCAAAGAGGGTTCTTTGGCTGTCCCAATAGGATAACCCTTTTTTGGTTCCAAGTAGAACCCTTTTGGGTTCCATGTAGAACCCTCTGTGGAAAGGGTTCTACATGGAACCAAAAAAGGTTCTACCTGGAACCAAACATTTTTCTTTAAAGGGTTCTCCTATGGGGAAAGCCGAATAACCGTTTTAGGTTCTAGATGGAACCTTTTTTTTTTTTCCTAAGAGTGTAGTCCATACTCTGTCATTTATATTATATCATACTTTAACAGGAATTTATGGTCTTTATTCTTAGTCTCTGCTAATGGCGTCTGGAGCAAGACAAGGAGCTGTGAGACCAGCAGCCGTGCTGCTGTAAATATCCATCAGTATGAATGTAATGCATTCCTTATGTGGGACATGTTCCACTAGGTGGGCCTTGTCTACTTAACACAACCATGCTAAATATGTCTAGTATAAGGAGAGCTAAAGGGAAACAGAAAGTGGATAAGTGAAAACAACGTACTGCTACAGCAATGGCAACTGAGGTCTAACCTTCTCTCTGGGTTATGGCGGTTTGGTTAAACTCTGTGTTTCCTTCTACAGACAGAAGGGAAAGGGTATACCTAGGCAGTTGCACAACTGAATGCATTCAACCAAAGTCTTCCGCAGCATTTAACCCAACGCCTCTGAATCGGAGGGAGCAGTTGTTGGTGCTGCCTTGCTCAAGAGCAGATTTTTTTTAATCCTCTTTGCCAGCCCAGGGATTCAAATCAGCAATCTTTTGTTTACTGGCTCAGCGCTCTTAACCGCTAGGCTACCTGCCGTCCAGAGGATGACAACATGGCTACTGCTGTGTGAAAGGATGCAGTGATGTCTGAAGTTGACTCTTCCACAAAGAATCTCTGAGAGACAAGTTGAATAAATGATCCTCCGGCAGAGTTTTGCCATTCCCCAGGATTATACTCCATACAGTGACAGACTCATCCTCTGTCTCTCTCTCTCTCCTCTGCCAGTATAGAGATTTCCTGTTTCACATAATGGGAAAGAAAAGGAATAGAGGATTTTGAAAGCAACTCCTACGACATCTCTCTATGAGCAAGCATCCTTCCAGCAAGTGCTCTCCAAACAGGCGAGTATCTATGACATCTGCTTCTGCCTCGGTCTCAGAGGCTGAATGATGAATACTGCAGCAAAGATTGATGATTTAGAGAAGCTAGAATGCTATGCATTAAAATGGCCTATAGAATCTTAACGGTTTTAACAGCTAAATTGGGTGTGCTAAGTCCACAACAAGCTTAAACTACATCAGGAGACCACTTTTGAGGTCTGGGAAAAATGATGCTCACATTTTTGGGTGTAGTTACACTTTAATTCAACTGCCACCAGCCATAGACCGTTGTTTGGTTATCAATGTTTCTGTAGTGCTTATGTGATTGCAGACTTTGCAAAACAAATGCCACTAGATTGATGCAAATAATCATGATATCATTGTCAGGTAGACATAGGCTACTTTGTAGTTAACATTTAATTGAGAAGGTTTTTGGGAACTTTTCCATCCACCAGAAGACAGTTGTCATTACATTAGCATCATCGCTAATGGCTACACAAAGTGGTAGCCAAACGCACGCACAGACAGGGGTCATTCCTGTTCCGTTGCCTCTTCAGAAAATTGATGGAAAATACGAATCACTGATGCATTTTGTTAATTTCTTATGATAGTATTGGGCAAATGAATGCATTTTCGACCAAGTTCAATACATTTAGTTGATTTTCCACTAAATGAATTGAACTTGGTTGAAAATTAACAAAAAATATGAATTGCAACATGCAAGTGTTGGTCCCATGTTTCATGAGCTGAAATAAAATATCTCAGAAATTGTTCATATGCAATTGCTGTGCACAAACTAGTTTACATCCCTGTTAATGGGCATTTCTCCTTTGCCAAGATAATCCATCCACCTGACAGGTGTGGGATATCAAGAAGCTGATTAAACAGCATGATCATTACACAGGTGAACCTTGTGCTGGAGACAATAAAAGGCACTCTAAAATGTGCATTTTTGTCACACAACATAATGCCACAGATCTCTCTCTCCCTTGAGAGAGAGTGTATTTGGCATGCCGACTGCAGGAATGTCCACCAGAGCTGTTGCCAGAGAATTTATTGTTAATTCCACAACCATAAGCTGCCTCCAACGTCATTTTACGTCTCACAACTGCTGACCACATATGGCATCGTGTGGGCGAGTAGTTTGCTGATGTCAACGTTGTGAATAGAGTGCCCCATGGTGATGGTGGGGTTATGGTATGGGTAAGCATAAGCTACAGACAATGAACACAATTGCATTTTATCGATGGCAAATTGAATGCACAGAGGTACCATGACGAGATCCTTAGGCCCATTGTCATGCCATTCATCCACCACTATCACCTGGTTTAGCATGATAATGCACTGCCCCATGTCACAATGATCTGTACACAATTCCTGGAAGCTGAAAATGTCCCTGTTCTTCCATGGCTTGCATACTCACCAGACATGTCACCCATTGAGCATGTTTGAGATGCTCTGGGTCGACGTGTACGACAGCATGCTACAGTTCCTGCCAACATCCAGCAACTTCGCACAGCCATTGAAGAGGAGTGGGACAACATTCCACAGGCCACAAGCAACATCCTGATCAACTCTATGAGAATAAGATCTGTCGCGCTGCATGAGGCAAATGGTGGTCACACTAGATACTGACTGGTTTTCTGGCCTATGTTTTGTAACCTCCCCAGGTCACTGCTGTAAATGAGAATGTATTCTCAGTCAACTCACCTGGTTAAATAAAATATAAATAAAACTGACAAAAATCTACTGATCATGTCTGGCTCCACACTTGGCACAGAGCCATCAGTCCAATATTTTCAACACTCCAAGAACCCCCACCCCTCAAGTGCTGGAACTCTGGCATGCAGGAGGCTAGAGAGAGTGTGTCAGTCATATATTAAGGGCTCCTGCCCAGGCGCTGCGCAGAGAGTATGAATAAAGGTAGTTTTGCTCCTCTTATCACATTAGCATTTAAATAGCATTATATCTGCTCAGAGTAACTCTGACAGGCACACACCTCCGCTCGTTTAGCCTGGAACAGGACTTGAAGTTAGAAAGAGAATAATAAAGGAGAAGACTACAGAGCAAAAGGCCCGCGACCTTCAGAATTGGCCGTATCAATATACCTCAGTGTTACGTAAGAATGGAGCAAATAAGGCCATACAGGGGGAGCTAAGCATCAGAGTAGTATATCATCACCAATAAATACAATAAACATTGGCTTACAAAGGAGGCTTTAGGTTGAGAGCAATTGACAGGAGCAACCGCTAGCTGAGAAAAGAGAATCCTCCATGCTCTCCCATCTAATCGAAGAAAAGAAGCACCATTTCTTAGCTAAGCAAATCGATAGAGCAGCTTGATTATCCATCTCCCAAAGGTTAAACGCCCTCTCCCCAGAACGCTGGCCTTTCCTCACAAAATCAAAGGCGGGAAATTGTGTCCTTAACCCCCAGGGGGTAAGCGATGGTCCAGGCTATTAGATTGGAGTGTGAACCAATGGAAAGCTGCAGGGCCAGGGCAGAAGAGCAGTGGTGGCCAGAGCCTGATTCTCTACACTCTCCCCTCCCCTCTCAGATGCTCAGTTCCCACTCTCTCAGACAGCCAGGATCCGACAGACCATCTCTGTCACTGACACGGCTCGACCACCCTCTCCAGCCCATCCCAACGCCCCATGCCAACAAACATTATGGGGCTTTTCACAGGCGCAAAGAGAGAGAGAGAGGTCTGGAAAGAACCAAGAGGAGAGAGAGGAGAGAGCTAAAGGCTTTGGGAGAATATGTGGGGGTTTCACTTAACGTGCTGAGTCAGCGCGTCACAGATCATACGGACGCTATGTCTACTCTCTGAATGCAGTAAAGCCAGAGGGGACATATATCAAAATGGCCGTTCTCACGCTGATCACTGGGATAATATAGGGCCACTGTCACATGGACCACTGCTGCAGAAATAACCGTGCTTTTTAAGAAACCCTTACCGAGGTTCTGCTATTTAATTAAGTTATCATTTACTGCTCTGATTTAAGACAACCCAATAGAGTGCTGCATATTAAAACATAGCAACTATGCATGACAAATTCAGACATTTCCCACTGGCAGACACTGGTTGAATCAACGTTGTTTCCACGTCATGCAGTGATTCATACTTTAGTCAGGCTATTTCTGCACACTGAGTCAATGCTCATTGAGGAACCCAAAGAGGTCCTACAAGTCAAGTGTTCCAAATTCAGACAGCTCTCCCCTCCTGCATTGTGCAAGAGTGTCGGTGGTGCCGAGTCATGGGGAGAGGAGAGAGAGAGAGAGAGAGACTATAGCTTTGCTGGGTGGGTGTTGCATTGTGTTGGCTGGATGTGACGGCGCCTGAGGCGCATCCTGTTGCTCGTCTCATTGTGGTGTGTTGGTCCACAGCGCTGGCAACTCCGTGAGGACGTGAGTGAAGACAGATAGCCAACCAACTGCCTGCTGGGCCTGAATAGTGTGAGATGGAGCAATCAGAGCAGCACCCCCACCATCTCTTCCTCTGCATGAGGGTTAGCAGCACTGGGGCTAGAGCTAGATTAGACCAGATGTACACAGCTGCTACTGCTGCAGTGGGTTTGTCTATTGGGAAGAGAGGAGCTGCATAACAGAACATCAATGAAGAGAGAGAGAGAGAGAGAGAGAGAGAGAGAGAGAGAGAGAGAGAGAGAGAGAAAAAACGGTGTGAGGGAGAGAGTGACGGAGAGAGGGTGGGAGAGGAGGGAGAAAGAGAATATCAAAATGAATGAGAGACTGAGAGGCAAGAGCAATGATTATAGAACCCAATTGTATAACCTTTGTATAGCCAATGTGGCCCAGAATCCAGTAGAACTCCACAGTCAGGAGCCAAGGGCCCTCTTACCTTACTTTCCTGTAAGAGTTAGCCAGATAAGCAGGGCAGCACAATGCTTTAATACTTATCGGTGGCTCAGTGAATTAGCAGCGTAATGATTGGAGACAGTGTCTTATCTGTGCTGTGCTCAGCACTCTGCGGTATGGAACTGTCCCTCTGTCTGTCAGTCAAACCTGGGAACAGAATGGAGGGGAACAAAATCTCTGAAGTGACAGAATCAGCATCCTCTTCAACTGCTCCTGGTACAGAATAGAGAATAGAGTCTCCATTTTGATATTATTACTAACGCCATAGAAACAGGTATATTTTAATGTAGCAAAACATAGGATAACATGAGGCAAGTTTCTGTCTCTGAGAGCCCACTTCAGGATCAGGAGGTCCAGCTGAACACTACAAGATGTGACAGACAATTCCATCACAGCAACACCCCTGTTCACCTCATCCTCCACACCTCTCACACACACCAAATTGAAAATCCAGCTCTGTGATTCTCTCTCTCTCTCCCTCTCCATCTCCCTCCCCCCCAGCACAGAATACAGAGGGGGTGGGTGTAACGGTAATGGCGTGAGAGACTGACGTGATAAAGGCAGTCAGGTTCAGATCCTTGTCTCCTTTTCAATGTGAACCAACACATTAGAGGCACAAAGTCAATCAGTGTGTTAAATAATTTGTTGTGATATTAATCTGAGCTGCATCAGCTCTTGTGCTTATTATACCTGGTAGAATAGAGGCAATTGCCAGATATCTCATACAATTATGTTCTGTATCTGAGGCATAAGATGATAAAGAAAGCTCTTCTCCCTTTGAAATTCAATTGAATTAATGTTTGCACACGCGCCACACACACAGGGTTGGGTAGGTTACTTTCTAAATGCAATCTGTTACAGTTACTAGTTACCTGTCCAAAATAAAGCATAACTTTAGGATTACCCAAACACAGGAATGTAATCTGATTACTTTCAGTTACTGGATTACTTTCCCCTTAATCACATTTTATTCATCACATGCTTCGTAACCAAACAGATGTAGACTAACAGTGAAATGCTTACTTACGGGCCTTTCCCAACAATGCAGAGAGAAAGAAAATAGAGAACTAATAGAAAAGTAAAACACGTAATAATAGAAGTAGTAATAGATACACAATGAGTACATTAGGTACCAGTACCGAGTCCATGTGCAGGAGCACATGGTCATTGAGGTAGATATGCACATAGATATATATGTTGGGCCAGTAACCGAAAGATCGCTGGTTCGAATCCCCGAAATCCCCCACAAAATTTGCCGTTCGGCCCATGAGCAAGGCAGTTAACCTCCTCTTAATCGAAGTGGACGTTGATTAAGGCATCCCCCCGCACCTCTCTGATTCAGAGGGGTTGGGTTAAATGTGGAAGACACATTTCAGTTGAATGAATTCAGTTGTGCCACTGACTAAGTATCCCCTTTCCCTTCCATAGAACTAGGAATAAAGTGACAGAGAGTAAATAGTAGCAGCAGCTTATGTGATGAGTCAAAAAAGTTAGTACAAAAAGGGTCAATGCAAAGATTATTTAGACAACTATTTAGCAGTTTTATGGATTGGAGGTTGAAGCTGTTCAGGGTCCTGTTGGTTCCAGACTTGCTGCATCGGTATCGCTTTCCGTGCGGTAGCAGAGAAAACAGTCTATGACTTGGGTGGCTGGAGTCTTTGACAATTGTTAGGGCCTTGCTCTGACACCGCCTGGTATAGAGGACCTGGATGGCAGGGAACTCGACCCCAATGATGTACTGGGCCCTACACACTACCCTCTGTAGCACCTTCTGGTCTGATGCCAAGCAGTTGCCATACCAAGCGGTGACGCAACCAGTCAAGATGCTTTCAATGTTGCAGCTGTATAACTTTTTGAGGATCTGAAGGCCCAAATCTTTTTAGCCTCCTGAGGTGGAATAGGCGTAGTCATTACTTCTTCATGACTGTGTTGGTGTTTTTGAACCATGATAGATCCTTAGTGATGTGGACACCGAGGAGCTTGAAGCTCTCGACCCGCTCCACTACAGCCCCGTCGATGTAAATGGGGGTGTGCTCGGCTTTCCGTTTCCTGTAGTCCACAATCAGCTCCTGTGTCTTGCTGACGTCGAGGGAGTGGTTGGTGTCCTGTCCCCACACTGTCAGGTCTTTGACCTCCTCCTTATAAGATGTCTCATCGTCGTCTGTGATCAGGCCTACCACTGTTGTGTCATCAGCAAACTTAATGATGGTGTTGGAGTTGTGCACGGCCACGCAGTAGTGAGTGAACAGGGAGTACAGGAAGGGACTAAGCACGTACCCCTGAGGGACCCCCCCCGTGTTGTGCCTTTTATCAATGCTGAATTGAATGTCATAGAGAAAACAAAAAGGTGCTACAATGTATTTCTTCACATATATCCTTTCTGAATTTAAAATGAATCCAAGAAGTAATCAAGTTTTTCAAAAGTATCTATAATCTGATTACAATATGTTTGCTAGTAACTTAATTGGTTACAGTTATTTTTTAAGCAGATTCCATGTAACTTATTACATGTAATCAGTTACTCCCCAACCCTACAGGCACGCACACATACAGATTGAAAAGGTTGCTGTTGGCTCCAGGGGGAGATGGACACAAGCACATCTGACAGTAAAATGTAATTAGTTTAAGTGGGTGGCCCAGTGCTTTACTGGCTGTTTTAGAGGCAGTGAAATGAAAGGACTGCTATTGACCCTGGCCCTAGGAAAAATCACAACGCAGCACACACAGGACTATTCACCACCACAGGATAACCAAAACTCTCAGAACCAAAAATGGGACTTGATGAGAGTGTATTGATAACTTTAATAAGCTTTATGGAGTTACAAGGATCTACTGACTACAAGGATGTTACATGCCTTTATCACATAAATATGTTTTGTATCAATGTTCAATAACACCTGAAATATCGTATATTACTGTGAGAAAGAGTTGTTTGTTAACACTTCTAGAGGTAGTGTATCAGATAGGTAGGTACTCAGGCTAGGCAGTCAGCATCTGATTAAGGCCCTTTCAATAGAACCACACACACAGCCTGTGGGCCTCGAGGCTCCATCTCTAGTCACTCACTCAAGCCACATGATTCAACTAATCATTCAGCTGATTTAGTTTCCCTCCCCAGGACATGCAGTGGTAATAGGATGAGAGGAGAGCTGGGAAACCTGGCATCACTCTGTCTCCTGGAGGACCGGACTGGATCTGACAAAAGTCTGCTTTGGTGCCAGGAGGTGTTCCTGACAGGTTTTTCATTTGTGTTTGATCTATGTTCTTCATGGAGTAAAACAGTATAAGACAGGTCAGTTGAGTCAGAATTCTGTCCTTTCCCACAAGAGACTATTAAAATGAACACAGACGGCTAGCTGCAATGTTCCTGTCACATAGGCAAAGGTGAAAGCAAAAAATGTTTCATCGTGAGAATAAGTCATTTTTCTACCAGGTAACCCGGTATTTCCCGCCAAAACAGGAAGTGTCATTCTAAAGCATGTAAAGTACATGTCTGGATTAGAGCTTTGATCGGCAAGAAAATTCAAGCCTTATGCTACCTGATCCTGATGAGACATACAGTATATCACAAAAGTGAGTACACCCCTCACATTTGTGTAATAATTTGAGTATATCTTTTCATGTGACAACACTGAAGAAATGACACTTTGCTACAATGTAAAGTAGTGAGTGTACAGCTTGTATAACAGTGTAAATTTGCTGTCCCCTCAAAATAACTCAACACACAGCCATTAATGTCTAAACCGCTGGCAACAAAAGTGAGTACACCCCTAAGTGAAAATGTCCAAATTGGGCCCAAAGTGTCAATATTTTGTGTGGCCACCATCATTTTCCAGCACTGCCTTAACCCTCTTGGGCATGGAGTTCACCAGAGCTTCACAGGTTGTCAATGGAGTCCTCTTCCACTCCTCCATGACGACATCACGGAGCTGGTGGATGTTAGAGACCTTGCACTCCTCCACCTTCCGTTTGAGGATGTCCCACAGATGCTCAATAGGGTTTAGGTCTGGAGACATGCTTGGCCAGTCCATCACCTTTACCCTCAGCTTCTTTAACAAGGCAGGGGTCGTCTTGGAGGTGTGTTTGGGGTCGTTATCATGTTGGAATACTGCCCTGCGGCCCAGTCTCCGAAGGGAGGGGATCATGCTCTGCTTCAGTATGTCACAGTACATGTTGGCATTCATGGTTCCCTCAATGAACTGTAGCTCCCCAGTGCCGGCAGTACTCATGCAGCTCCGGACCATGACACTCCCACCACCATGCTTGACTGTAGGCAAGACACACTTGTCTTTGTACTCCTCATCTGGTTGCCGCCACACATGCTTGACACCATCTGAACCAAATAAGTTTATCTTGGTCTCATCAGACCACAGGACATGGTTCCAGTAATCCATGTCCTTAGTCTGCTGATCTTCAGCAAACTATTTGCGGGCTTTCTTGTGCATCATCTTTAGAAGAGGCTTCCTTCTTGTTACGGTTTTCTTCGGTTGAAGGAGAGTCGGACCAAAATGCAGCGTGGTTAATTCGATACATCTTTAATGAAGACGAAACACGATCAATACAAAAACAATAAACGTAACGTGAAAACCGAAACAGCCTATCTGGTGACAACAAACACAGAGACAGGAACAATCACCCACGAAACACTCAAAGAATATGGCTGCCTAAATATGGTTCCCAATCAGAGACAACAATAATCAACTGCCTCTGATTGAGAACCAATTCAGACAGCCATAGACTTAGCTAGAGAACCCCACTAAACCACAATCCCAATACCTACGAAAACCCCAAGACAAAACACACCACATAAATAAACCCATGTCACACCCTGGCCTGACCAAAATAATAAAGAAAATACAAAATATAAAGACCAGGGCGTGACACTTCTGGGACGACAGCCATGCAGACCAATTTTATGCAGTGTACGGCGTATGGTCTGAGCACTGACATGCTGACCCCCCACCCCTTCAACCTCTGCAGCAATGCTGGCAGCACTCATACGTCTATTTCCCAAAGACAACCTCTGGATATGACGCTGAGCACGTGCACTCAACTTCTTTGGTCGACCATGGCGAGGCCTGTTCTGAGTGGAACCTGTCCAGTTAAACCGCTGTATGGTCTTGGCCACCGTGCTGCAGCTCAGTTTCAGGGTCTTGGCAATCTTCTTATAGCCCAGGCCGTCTTTATGTAGAGCAACAATTCTTTTTTTCAGATCCTCAGAGAGTTCTTTGCCATGAGGTGCCATGTTGAACTTCCAGTGACCAGTCAGTATGAGGGAGTGTGAGAGCGATGACACCAAATTTAACACACCTGCTCCCCATTCACACCTGAGACCTTGTAACACTAACGAGTCACATGACACCCAGTAGGGAAAATGGCTAATTGGGTCCAATTTGGACATTTTCACTTAGGGGTGTACTCACTTTTGTTGCAAGCGGTTTAGACATTAATGGCTGTGTGTTGTTATTTTGAGGGGACAGCAAATTGACACTGTTATACAAGCTGTACACTCACTACTTGTATGGACTGGAATTATGGACCTCGTTCAAAGCCATGAAGCTGGGAGAGAACATGTAATGCTGGTACAGGACATGCGGCCTACAATTATAGCGTATTTGATTTTCATCTGATTTCTATTTAGCATTTTATAATTAGTAGGATGATACATATATAGACTACCTTTTGAAATATTTCCCCTAATGTTGTACGACGTGCATCTTAGCACACCACATTAGCCTCTTTCTGTTGGCAATGTCACGCCTTGTTCTGTTTCACCTGTTCCTGTGATTGTCTCCACCCCCTCCAGGTGTCGCTTATTTTCTCTGGTGTATTTATCCCTGTGTTTCCTGTCTCTCTGTGCCAGTTTGTCTTGTATGTTCAAGTCAACCAGTGTATTTTTCCCCCTGTACTCATTTGCTATTCTCTTTTGCTCGTCTTTCCTGCCTGACTCTGGACTACTTTCCCGCCTGCCTGATCATCCTGCCTGCCCTGACCTTGATTCTGCCTGCCCTTCGGTACCTTTTGGACTCTGAACTGGTTTGGACCCTTTTTGCCTGTCCACGACCATTCTCTTGCCTTACCCTGTTGGATATAATAAATACTGTAAGACTCCAACCATCTGCCTTCTGTGTCTGCATCTGGGTCTTGCCTTGTGTCATGATAGTTGCTTTATTCCTTCCCTCGCTTCCCTCACAGTTAAATGAAGTTCCCTTGTCCTCATTTTCATAATTGTAATGGCATGCTTGAACAATATAGGACTAGAGGAGATGCAGATGGCTATCACTTCACAGTGACTAAATAATGAACTGCTATAGCCAACCGCCATCATGCATTCTCTCTTCTTTCAATCTCCCTGGGAGTTCTATTGGCTGCTGTGTTTAACATTCAGCAAAGAAGAACTTCCATTCCTCTTTGAATAGTCTATTAGTAAAAGAAATGCTAACTAAAAAAAATGTCCAGCAAGCTATTCTAGTCTAGCTTTTCCTGGGACAGCAACAGCTATGAAGCATTTGTTTTAAAGGAGAGAGGCCAGCGGAGCGCAGGTGCATATTATGCAAGAGAGAGGCTATAACTTAGATCCTTATGCATAACCCATCATTCATTAGCTAAATATAAGGCTAATACCGCATTGCATTTATTACCTGAAAGGGGTAGGGTAGGACATTTACACTGAATAAATGTTCCATATATTTCCCCCCCCCCCCCCCCCCCCCCCATCTTTATTTAACCAGGTAGGCTAGTTGAGAACAAGTTCTCATTTGCAACTGCGACCTGGCCAAGATAAAGCATAGCAGTTCGACACATACAACAACACAGAGTTACACATGGAATGAACAAAACATACAGTCAATAATACAGTAGAAAAAAAAGAAAACAAAGTCTATATACAGTGAGTGCAAATAAGGTCAAATAAGGGAGTTAAGGCAATAAATAGGCCATGGCAAAATATGGATGTGCAAGTAGAGATACTGTGGTGCAAAGGGAACTAAATAAATAAATTCAGTATGGGAATGAGGTAGATAGATGGGCTGTATACAGATGGGCTATGAACAGGTGCAGTGATATGTGAGCTGTTCTGACAGCTGGTTCTTAAAGCTAGTGAGGGAGATGGGAATGATTTTTGCAGTTCGTTCCAGTCAGTGGCAGCAGAGAACTGGAAGGAAAGACGGCCAAAGGAGGAATTGGCTTTGGGGGTGACCAGTGAGATATACCTGCTGGAGCGTGTGCTACGAGTGGGTGCTGCTATGGTGACCAGCGAGCTGAGATAGGGTGGGGCTTTACCTAGCAGAGACTTGTAGATAACCTGTAGCCAGTGGGTTTGGTGACAAGTATGAAGCGAGGGCCAGCCAACAAGAGCGTACAGGTCGCAGTGGTGGGTAGTATATGGGGCTTTGGTGACAAAACGGATGGCACTGTGATAGACTACATCCAATTTGCTGAGTAGAGTGTTGGAGGCTATTTTATAGATGACATCGCCAAAGTCAAGGATCGGTAGGATAGTCAGTTTTACGTGGGTATGTTTGGCAGCATGAGCGAAGGAAGCTTTGTTGCGAAATAGGAAGCCGATTCTAAATTTAATTTTTGATTGAAGATGCTTAATGTGAGTCTGGAAGGAGAGTTTACAGTCTAGCCAGACACCTAGGTATTTGTAGTTGTCCACGTATTCTAAATCAGAGCCGTCCAGAGTAGTGATGCTGGATGGGCGGGCAGGTGCGTGCAATGATCGGTTGAATAGCATGCATTTAGTTTTATTTGCGTTTAAAAGCAGTTGCATATGCACATTAAGCTTTTCTCACAACTTTCGACACCTTAAAGCAACCATTTTCCAGTGATAGGCTGTTTTAAAACATTGCAGATGCGATCATTAAAAAAATAATCTTTACAATGAAAAAATATGGTGAGCCCCGAAAGCCAGATGGAGATGTGTAAATTAGACATGCATTCAGTCTTTACATTACTGCATCATAGGCTATACTGCAGCAAATGTAGTCCTACCTTTCACAAGAACAAAAGTGACCGTGATGAGATGATGCATTATGAACTGTGCTCCGAACTGAGATGCGCCCTGAGTATTGATGATTTATCATGCAGATAGCAGACTATGCTGTCGCCAGTAGAGAAGCCATATGTAGACATTGCATATAGTGTAACATTTCTGTTTGACGTCATATGAATCATTTATTATAATTTACCGGTTTCTCACAGTTATTTATCCTGGGAAAAGGGACTGGGTTTGGGTGGGAAATCTCGTTAAATCTCAGTAACCTGGTTCCCGCTATTCAACCCGAGTCTGGTGCTGCATTTCTACTCCTGTTATCAGCAACACTATGGAAAAAAACTCCCCAGCCTTTATCATTTTTACTGTCCTTCCTCTCTCCCCAGATCTATCATTGATTTATCTTCTGTCCGTATCCACTCCCCTCTACTCACTCTCTCCGCAGGAAGCGTTTTACAGGGGTAGTCTCAACAGGCTCAGCTTGAACCCTGGTGAGGCGAACACAAATACTACTCCATGTTAGACCACTTTGTGTGTGTGTGTGTGTGTGTGTGTGTGTGTGTGTGTGTGTGTGTGTGTGAGAGAGAGAGAGAGGAGAGAGAGAAAGCGATTGACAAAGAGAGCGTAGGTGGGTGAGAGTGAGACTAACGAGAGAGGGATAGTGAACGAGAGGGAGAGACATGAGGAAAGCAATAAAGACAGTCTGAGCCCCTGCCACAACAGCTAACTACATCCACAACACTGTAACTGAGCCCCTCAGAGAGAGTGATTGTGCTGCCATAACACCTAGTGGAGGAGCTGCCATCATCCAGCCGTCATCCGTCCCACCGAGGCCGCCCATCAGGCATGACTCACACACACACTGTCATGTCACTCCTCACAGCCCTGAGTTAGGGGTTTCTTAGGAACATAAGGTTAAGCACAACATAGATCTCAGTGTTAGTCAGTGTCTGAGGCCACAGCGCAGGGAAATGTCACAATCCCAGTGTGGCCAGTTGAGGTGAGACATAAGGACTGAGTGTGAGGTGTCTCAATGACATTTGTCAATGGTGGTGTTGCCTTCACATTATGGCTCTGCAATGGAGTTGGCTACATAACAGCGGACCACTTTCTGGCTGGGGTTTAGAGTATTGTGTTTATTGCAAGCTTGCCATAATAATCTGAATGAGCAAGCTATATCAACCATAAGGCAGCAGACTGTATTTTGCAAAGATATCTGCCAACAACATTTTGCATCTCTCAGAGTATCATGATAATTTACGAGGACTGACACAGCCTAACGATAAACTACTCATCTGCTTTAGGACTTTTGCAATGTTCCGAGAAAACATTTCATCGTAAATTGGGTCTGTATTAGATATTCTCGTATATTACGAGAGAAACAAACTGTCTAACAACCTCATATCAACAAAGTCAAAGAGTTACAACAACACTCAAGGACTCATACAAAAGCAGTGGCCCCTTTGTAAATACACAGAGTCCTCCTAATTTGGCTTCAAAGGATAGCATAGCATCGTGTCATCTCTGTCGCCCAACAACACTTTGACGGCGTCCCAGACATTACCACATAATGTATCTGTCCAAGGACCACACAGTCACAGAGCCATGATCCGCCGCTGTGGATAACACTGCCTCAGACTGACACGCTGCTTGTCTGTACTGACAGTGACGGTGCACTATCATGCTTCTGTTGTCTATATGGGAGCAGCATCAGCGTTAGAGTTCATGGTTCTAATAGTGTGACATCTGCTGGTCTTCTATTGGAGTCAATAAAAGTCTTTGTGATATCACTGGCAGTCTAATTAGCATATCCACCAGTATAGGTCCCCAGGGTAGCAGCTGCCTCGTCACATCACACTGAATCACACAGCCTTGTTATTGCTTTCTAATGGGCGTCCTTCAGACGAAACCTTTGAAACGCCACTTTCATGTGTACACACTGCAAATAAATTAGGCTTCCAACTTTATTCCTTAATTCACCACATCCTCATTAAAAACACAACTGTTTATACAATGCAGAGTGGAGCTTATTCATGTATTCCCCATATTCCTTATGAAGATTACATAATACGAAAACACAAGAAAATATAGTATTCATAATTTGCAGGTGTGCATCTGTAAATCCCATAGAGAATTCAGAATGTGCGTATCGAAAAAAATCTCCATTTAAATCTGCATGGGTATGCAGAAAGTCGTTGTGAAGTGTGTGTGCTGGTGTGTGCGTGTGTTCTGATTGAAAACCCACTGGTACACCATCACATATCGGCATCATCATCATCTCAGAGGAGAGGTAGATGAATTAGCGCAGCAGAAATAGCTCAGGATGAGAAGCGAGGCGAGGCATGATTATGATGGATTAAATGTTATTTTGCTTGAATTAACAGGGAATATATGAAACACGCTGAGAGTCTGTTAAACTCGCTGGTCAATTTAATACAATTGAATACCTAATTATGTTTCACTTGTCATAGTTCATACAGCTTAGATTTTAACAATGTGAGGTGGGGATTTAATTGATTCTGGCCTCTTGCTTAGTGCTTAGAATGTTAATGCTTGTGTTTGATGTATTAGATAGCTGCTAGATAATAACTCATTAACGTTCCCCCCTTCCACCCACCAACAGTAGTGTCACAGAATAACATCAGCAGCTTAACGGCAAACCACTCATTGATCACTCATTGACTATGCCTCGATTACATGTACAGGTGTTGAACAGACCTGAGGATATGTGAGAATAAAAAACACACAAATGAAAGTATTTATTGCCTCTCAATCCCCTGATATGTTATCTGAAGTCACCTGACAAGTGGCCCTCGGGGCTAAGGTCAATCCCAAAGGTCATAAAGGACTTGACCTCCTCCAGCACTTCACTCATTTATTCTCCTGACTCCCCAATTCACATAAGTTACATAACCGACCTAAACCTATCCCCATTCCACAGGGGGCCATTTACACACTGTACAGTGCATACACACTCTGTAGGAGCAGCAGCTCGAACCTAACCTCCCCAGTCCTCGGGAGAAATAGAGAGAATGTTCGAATCGATCGCAGTGCTGCGTCTGAGGGGAGGGGAGGAGAAGAGGGAGAGCAAAAGGGAGGGACAACTCCTACCCCCTCTATTGTCAGTCGATCTGAGCACTGCAACACTGATATGGGAAACATCCAGTCCCCCAGTGTTCCTCATAGAGTGCAGTGCCATAGCAATATGGAGGTGGAATCCCTAGTTAATTCATACAAGGCGTTGCTAAAACCAATGAAGGAACTGAATGACGAAAACGCAATCTCACAATATGAGACAGAAACATAGGGTGTAGGAGGTACATTTTCCTTCCTTTATTAATTCCTGTGCTGCATTGATCAAAATACAAGCTACCTTTTCTAGCAGAGCAGCAGAGACTCAGTCTGAGCTGCCTTTTGATTCGCCCTCCCACTCCTTCCCACGGCTGCGCTTGCTGGGTTAGACAGCGGCAGGAGTCTCAACGCAAACACACTGTCTGAGTAAGAGCAGGTTTGGTAGAAGTATGTTCCGCCCTGCATTCACTGTTTAACCTCAGCCATTCATTGATCTGCGTTTCTATTTGGAAATGTGAAAGTACCTGTATGTAGTAAATTGACATACAGCCTTTGTCTTTTTTGGATAACTACAACCCTCTCGGAAACAGAAACACAAGTGCACCCACAGGCTCATTCATTAGCAAGTTTGCCTCGAGTTCAGTTCAGCAGAAAGAGTTTTGAAACCTGTCAAAACTAATGGCAGCTAAGTTTCAACCTGGGGTATTTTAGCAGTGCAGGTGGGCCAACTATCTTGGGAAGTAGGTGGAATTACCTGTGTGAAAGTGCCACTTCAAAAGACAGTGATGGATTGTTTGTTTCGGTGAATCAACTGTAAATTGAGTGAGTGGGTGCTGTAAAGTAGAACTAAATGAGGTTGATCCTCAACATTTTATGCATTCAATGAAACCAATTTAAAACCACCTCTCTTACGGAGAACCATAGCAAACCTACTGTTTGCATCTCCAGCACGACACGTGTGACTGTAATCCAACAATACCTCTAGATTATAAGTGGCATTGCATTACCCATAACAAAACACTACAGTGAAATGATCCCTGTTGGAAAAACAAACCACTCCGTTTACCCACATGGAGCTGCTATACTCCAGGCTTTTGGTTTATTGCGACTGTACAGCCATAAATAAGATCTCTATTCACAGGTAATGTGCATATTACATTAGAACAGGCCAGGCGGGGGGAAAGGAACCATGCAGAGAGCCCTGGTGCCCCGGGTCTACTACCACACCACTGAACCCAGCGTGACCTCCACCGTGAGCAGACATGGAATCAGCATTTCTGGGGCCCAAAGGAGGACTGTGGAGGAAGGTGGAGGAACCTGGGGGCCAGTGGGTGATGAGGCCCCTGTGGGGAGTGTGGCCCTCAGACCGGGGCCGAATGCATGCTATTAACCCCTCAGGTCTAGGATGGGATTACTGCCATGTCTACACTGCTGGGAGCTTTGCTTATCCTGGTTATACCTGTCTGGTTACAATGTGATGGCTGTCATATCTAAAGGTCAATGCCAAAGTACATAAAGTAGTTTGTGGGCAAAAACACACTTACAGAAAACAATACGTAGGCCTACACAGTCACACACTCTCTCTGTGCTGAGAAAATAACAATGTGTTTGGAGGGAGAAATATGGAAATACAAACAGTAGGGAGAGGAGATCATTCTTTACATAACACGTAGAAAAGACCTGGAGTAGGAAAGTGCAATGTGTGGGAAGGTATACTTCTGCCATAGCTTGAGTGGGTGAGGAAATTAACACATGCTGCACACATACAATTAGAAGCCACTTCACCCATGACTCAGGAGTGACTGGGTGACTCAAACAAATAATTGTGCATATTCCGGATAACGGGGATACCCCGAAGGGCTTCCTGTGAGCAACCTCATCCCTTCCTTGTTAAATTTATGCATTTTACATCAGAAGCAAGTCAGTGTCTCCCTCCTGAAAATGTTGTATTGCTGTGTGTGCGTTGGATACTATTTTTAGCTATGAGAACCCTGTCTCCGGTTCTTTGGGCTTTACCTTAGAGGCACTTCCCAGCCTGTCCTCATGAATAAGAAAGAGTTGGAACATTAAAGGCTTTGGTTTGGAGTACAATGTGGAATTTATAACATCTAATATTTAACAATGGGAATGCAGAGTGAATTAACGGAGCATTGTTGCGTAGTAGCTAGCATAACATAGCACATAACCCACATTATGGGTGGATACGTGGGAATAATTCATAGAATACCAAATTAAGTCATGTATGAAACATATATTGTTATGTAAGGTCATTCAAGGTAATACGCAGCTGGTTTTAACTTGCCCAAAGCGACAGCGCAATATTTTTCTTATCAGTATGCTATATTTTCCATGTTAAATATTTGGTCTGTGTAATATATTACGTTTATGTCAACTCTTTTACGGACCAGAGGCAATGAATCAGAAGCCTATGGGAAATCTCTGTCTCACTCAACTAAATGTATATTAACCTGAGTTAGACCTGGGTTAATAGTCAGTGGAGCTGCAGGTATACGCACACACACGTAACACACACGTGCAAACTGACACAGTTCAGCATTAACCATGTGTGACATAGCCCCATTGCCTAAAATGAAAACCGATATTTAAGTTTTAATGGGTTTTCAAATCAGCGGGGAGGACTGCTCACAGTTGGTAGGGGTGGCAGAAAAAAGGGAAAGAAAACAGAGGAGAAAAATACCCTTCTTTTTTATGGACTCTGACGTGTTTCCAGGAACTCTGCCTTATTTGAATCCAATGACTTTTTCCTTTTGATTTATTTAACCTTTATTTAACTAGGCAAGTCAGTTAAGAACAAATTGTTATTTACAATGACGGCCTACTATTTTCCCGTCTGCTATTGAGTTGAGGCTCTGGCTAGATGATGGGTTTGCAGTGCATATTAATGGCCTTCTGGTGCCAGAGTAAACCCAACAAATCAAAACGGGTTCTGTGAAAGTTCCCAGAACATTCGTTAGGTCACAGCAAATGTTCTCGTGACACAAAAACTGTCCAGTAGCGCTGACCTGACGATCATAGAAATGTTTGTATAAAAAATACGCCTGATGTTGCAAGAACGCTCCTAGAACACATTCATTTTGTTCTTTAAAGGTTCCCAGAATGTTTCTTTAGGTTGTGGGAACAGTCGGTTGAGAACAATGTGGGGACATCACAAAGATACATTCCCAAAAACAGTTGTGCGTTTTTCAGAGCATGAAAAATAAGACAGGGGGGGACCATATCAAATGTCTCAAAGTAGGAATTCAATTTGGTGTGCGTTTTTAAACGTTGAACAGGCAGTTTTTACACAATGTTTAATTGTTTACAGTTAGTCTAAATTCTGAATCTCTGACTAGATTTATACATCTGGACGAAATTAAAACATCCCCTCTTTTAGTAGATTATATCTGAGCCTTAATTTCACAGTTAAAAAAAAAAAAGACTATGTTCGATTGAACCTGCAATCGTCAGCTCTGCAATCAGATCCTGAACCCGCTGTGCCATCAGTGAGATACTGTAGCTATGGTAATGCAGTTTTTTTTCTCAGTCTAATAAGGTCAATCAGGACACAGATACATTCAAATGTTCCCATCCTCTTCATATGCTGTGCACTATTAGGATTTTGTTTCTTCATCACGTGTTGAAAGTCTTATGAAATGAGATTTTAGTTGGTTAGAGCTTCCTTTAAATAACTTGTATTCTGGTCTATTCATATGCTTCTTAAATACAGACCTCTACAAGGTGTCGAAAGCGTTCTACAGGGATGCTGGCCCATGTTGACTCCAATCATTTCCACAGTTGTGGTCAAGTTGACTGGGTGTCCTTTGGGTAGTGGACCATTCTTGATTCACACGGGAAACTGTTGAGCGTGAAAAACCCAGCAGTGTTGACATTCTTGGCACAAACCGGTGCACCTGACAGTACTACCATTCCCCGTTCAAAGGCACTTAAATATTTTGTCTTGCCCGTTCACACTCTGAATTGCACACAAATACAATCCATGTCTTAATTGTCTCAAGGCTTAAAAAACGTATTTAACCTGTCCCATCCCCTTCATCTACACTGATTGAAGTGGATTTAACAAGTGACAAGTGATCAACAAGGGATCATAGCTTTCACCTAGTCAGCCTATGTCATAGTAAGAGAAAGTGTTTTTCATGCTTTATATACTCAATGTACAAATGTATGCAATACCCATTCTGAAAAAAAATTATAATACATAAAAAAAAGCAGGTTCAATGCAATAATCTTTGAACCTCTGGGGGCAGTATTTCATTTTTGGATGAAAAATGTTCCCGTTTTAAACAAGATATTTTGTCACGAAAAGATGCTCGACTATGCATATAATTGACAGCTTTGGAAAGAAAACACTCTGACGTTTCCAAAACTGCAAAGATATTGTCTGTGAGTGCCACAAAACTAATGCTACAGGCGAAACCAAGATGAAATTTCATACAGGAAGTGAGCCAGATTTCGAATGCGCTGTGTTCCAATGTCTCCTTATATGGCTGTGAATGCGCAAGGAATGAGCCTACACTTTCTGTCGTTTCCCCAAGGTGTTTGCAGCATTGTGACGTATTTGTAGGCATATCATTGGAAAATTGACCATAAGAGACTACATTTACCAGGTGTCCGCTTGCTGTCCTCCGTCAAAACTATTGCGTAATCTCCAGGTGCGTGCATTTTTCCATTTTGAACAGAGGAGAAACAAAACTGCCACGAGTGATTTATCATCGAATAGATATGTGAAAAACACCTTGAGGATTGATTCTAAACCAAGTTTGCCATGTTTCTGTCGATATTATGGAGTTAATTTGGAAAAAAGTTTGCGTTGTAATGACTGAATTTTCGTTTTTTTTTCTTAGCCAAACGTGATGAACAAAACGGAGCGATTTCTCCTACACAAATAATATTTTTGGAAAAACTGAACATTTGCTATCTAACTGAGAGTCTCCTCATTGAAAACATCCAAAGTTCTTCAAAGGTAAATTATTTTATTTGAATGCTTTTCTTGTTTTTGTGAAAATGTTGCCTGCTGAATGCTAGGCTTAATGCTATGCTAGCTATCAATACTCTTACACAAATGCTTGTGTAGCTATGGTTGAAAAGCCTTTTTTTTAAATCTGAGATGACAGTGTTGTTAACCAAAGGCTAAGCTTGTGAGCCAATATATTTATTTCATTTAATTTGCGATTTTCATGAATAGTTAACGTTGCGTTATGGTAATGAGCTTGAGGCTATAATTACGCTCCCGGATACGGGATTGCTCGTGGTCCAATGCAGCTGTTTTTATCTCAATATCAAATCATATCTGGACAACAATTAAGTAAAATGGTCAACAAAAAAAGTGCAATAGCAAAGAGAAAAATCATAAAATACAGTGTTACGAGTACACAGCGTATGAAAAGGATGGGAACATTTGAATAACTGAGATTTTGTTCTGTGTTCTGATTGGCCATATTAGACTGAAAAAAACCCCACAAAGCCACAGATATCCCCTGGTAGTGCAGAGGGTTAATGATCTGGCTAAAGGTTGCAAGTTCAATCCCACATACTCTCTAACCATGTTTCTTTTGAAAACAAACCTGAAGCTGAAGCTCAGATATACTCTACTAAAAGAGAGGATGTCTTTACCTCATCCAGATGTATAAATCCAGTCATAAGTGCAGAATTTAGACTAACTAAAGAAATTGACTGTTCAACTCTTTACGCAACCGATGTAATTCCTACTTCGAGACACTTGATATGGTCCGAAATGTTTTATTTTTCATGATCTGAAAAGCAAAAGTAATCCTAGATCAGCACTCATAACCTTGGTACCTTGTAAATATGGGCCCAGAAGTCTGCAGCATATAAAGAGGATGGGTGAGGTTATGGTGAATAACCTAGTTACTGGTATATCCCTGGCTTTGTTATGCCTAAGAAGGAAAAAAGGAAGAATGGAATTCCTAATTGACCATACTGCCATGGCTATATACTGTAAAAAGATGTAAGAGAGCTTCCTGGTGGTGAAGAGGCTAAAAGACTTGGCTTGAGAGCCAAATATCACTGGTTCAAACCCTACATGCAGATTGTTGACATATAAAGTGTCAAAAAATGTTTGTGCTTGTATGATTAAACGTTTGTGCTTGTATGTTCCAAATGTCCCATGAATATTAGGTAAAATTCTCTAAATGTTCTTCCATTCAGCCACAATAGCATTAGTTATGATTAGGCCTGGCTTGCAGTCATTGTTCCAATTCCTCCCAATGAGGTTGAGGTCAGGGCTCTGAGCAGGCCAGTCAAGGTCTTCCACACTGATCTCGACAAACCATTTCTGTAAAGACCTTGCTTTGTGCACGGGGGCATTGTCATGCTGAAACAGGAAAGGGCCTTCCCCAAACTGTTGCCACAAAGATGGAAGCACAGAATAGTCTAGAATATCATTGTATGCTGTAGAGTTAAGATTTTCCTTCAATGGAACTAAGGGGCCTGGCCCGAACCATGAAAAACAGCCACATTATTCCTCCTCCACCAAACTTTACAGTTGGCACTATGCATTGGGGCAGTTAGCGTACTCCTGGCATCCGCCAAACCCAGATTTGTCCATCGGACTGTCAGATCGGGCAACGTGATTCATCACTGCAGAGAATGCGTTTCCACTGCCCCAGAATCCAATGGCGGCGAGCTTTACACCACTTCACCCGTCGCTTGGCATTGCGCATGGTGATCTTAGGCTTGTGTGCAGCTGATGGGCCATGGAAACCCATTTCATGATTCTTCCGACAAACAGTTAATGTGCTGAAGCTGCTTCCAGAGGCAGTTTGGAACTCGGTAGTGAGTGTTTTAACTGAGGACAGACAATTTTTACGTTCTATGCGATTCAGCACTCGGTGGTCTCGTTCGGTGAGCTTGTGTGGCCTACCACTTTGCGGCAGAGCCGTTGTTGCTCCAAGACGTTTCCACTTCAAAATAACAGTACGTACAGTTGACAGCTCTAGCAGGGCATACATTTGATTAACTGATTTGTTGGAAAAGTGGCATCCTATGACAGTGCCACATTGAAAGTCACTGAGCACTTCAGTAAAGCCATTCTACTGCCAATGTTTGTCTATGGAGATTGTATGGCTGTGTGCTCGATTTCATACACCTGTCAGCAACGGGTGTGTCTGAAATTGCCGAATCCACTCATTTGAAGGGGTGCCTACATACTTGTGTACATACAATACATTCAGAAAGTATTCAGACACCTTGACCTTTTCTACATTTTGTTACGTTACAGCCTTATTCTACAAATTATTAAAAATGAAACTTTATCATCCGTCTATATACATTACCTCATAATGGCAAAGGGAAAACAGGTTTTAAGAAATGTTTGCAAATGTATAAAAAAACAAACAGAAATACCTTACTTACATAAGTTTTCAGACCCTTTGATATGAGACTCGGAATTGAGCTCAAGTGCATCCTGTTTCCATTGATCATCCTTCTACAATTTGATTGGAGTCCACCTGTGGTAAATTCAATTGATTGGACATGATTTGGAACAGAACACACTTGTCTATATAAAGTTACAGTTGACAGTGCATGTCAGAGAAAAAACCAAGCCATGAGGTCGAAGGAATTGTCTGTAATGCTCTGAGACATGCTCGCAGTATTGAAGGTCCCCAAGGACACAGTGGCCTTCATCATTCTTAAATGGAAGAAGTTTGAAACCACCAAGACTCTTCCTAGAGCTGGCCGCCCGGCCAAACTGAGCAATTGGTGGAGAAGGGCCTTGGCCAGGGAGGTGACCAAGAACCCAATGGTCACTCTGACAGAGCTCCAGAGTTCCACTGTGGAAATGGGAGAACATTCCAGAAGGACAACCATCTCTGCAGCACTCCACCAATCAGGCCTTTATGGTAGATTGGCCAGACAGAAGTCACTCCTCAGTAAAAGGCACATAACAATCCGCTTGGAGTTTGCCAAACGGCATCGAAAAGACTCTCAGACCATGAGAAACAAGACTCTCTGGCCTGGAGGAAACCTGGGACCATCCCTACGGTGAAGCATGGTGGTGGCAGCATCGTGCTTGTTGATGTTTTTCAGCGGCAGGGACTGGGAGACTAGTCAGGATCGAGGGAAAGTTGAATGGCGCAAAGTACAGAGAGATGCTTGATGAAAATCTGCTCCAGAGCGCTCAGGACCTCAGACTGGGCTGAAGGTTCACCTTCCAACAGGACAACGACTTAAGCACACAGCCAAGACAACACAGGAATGGCTTTGGGACAAGTCTCTGATTGTCCTTGAGTGGCCCAGGCAGAGCACAGACATGAAACCGATCCAACATCTCTGGAAAGACCTGAAAATAGCTGTGCAGCGATGCTCCCCATCCAACCTGACAGAGCTTGAGAGGATCTGCAGAGAAGAATGGGAGAAACTCCCGAAATACAGGTGTGCCAAGCTTCATGCGTCAAACTCAAGAAGACTGGAGGCTGTAATCGCTGTCAAAGGTGCTTCAACTAAGTAAAGGGTCTGAACACTTATGTCAATATGATTTTTCATTTTTGTATATTCAATACATTTGCAAAAATGTATAAAAACCTGTTTTTGCTTTGTCATTATGGAGTATTGTGTGTATATTGATGCGGGGAAAAAAACAAGTTAATACATTTTAGAATAAGGCTGTAACATAAACGTGGAAAAAGTCAAGGGGTCTGAATACTTTCCGAATGCACAGTATAGTGTATGTATTTTCATATCCCCATAATGTTCCCACAACCTAAAGAAACATTCTGGGAACCTTTAAAGAACAGACAAAATGTGTTTTGGAAACGTTCTTGCAACATCAGGCGAATGCTTTATACAAACATAGTATAATTATCAGGACAGTTTTTGTGTTATGAGAACATTTGCCGCAACATGTTTCCCGTTTGCTGGGAAATCCGAGGAAGTGTAGGGAGTGGAAGGGGTGAGTGCTGTTGTTTCTTGTCAACATCACCATCATACTGAACTACACCCTAAAATGATGTGTTCAAAAAGGTACTGTGTTGAGAAAATCTGAACATCTGATGCCAGTGATGGGCCTTCTAAAGGAGTAGTTGTACTGAAAAAGTCTGGCGATCACACTTGGCTCCCTGCCATCGAGGGGTTCATTTACCCACTGACTCGGACTGGGGAGAGTATATCATACAGAGGCGGTGACAGTGAAGGGACAGCAGCCAACCAGCACAGGTATACAAGCATAGAACAGTATCAATATATACTGTACACACAAAAAGATACTCAGTTGTACCCTATTGTCAATGAATTGCACACACGTCTGACTTGGTAGTCTATAGTAGATAGTCTATACTCCCTTTCCAAATACAGCACTGCAACACACTGAACCTAGACAAGCAGTACTACAAGTTGTGAAACAGCTCCTGACTACTAGACTACCACTGTATTTAAATGGTGACCACCAGGTTTATCCCCCACACACGGTTTCCAATGAGGGTCTAGCAGCACAACAGGGCATGATGCATAGTAAGTGAACTCATCCCATATCTCCTAGTCAGACCTGTCTGATGCTTGGCCAGCCAAGTAGTTCAAACATACGGAGCGCTCATGAATAAAACGGAATACATACACTGTGGTTATTGTCAAAAATGTATTGTCAAAAATGTGCCCCATGCACAGCGCACAGATGACGAGAGGTCTGTAGAACTGTGCGCTCACCATGATCTAAGGGTGCATTCCTACAGACCGCGGTGATTAATGTGTGTGTGGAGACTCGGCACACGTGAGTCATTGATCATAAAGTGGCTCAGTATAGGATGGTAGGGCAGGAATGACTGGAGATGATAGCACTGTGGGTCCAGTGGAGAGAAGTCGCATTCTGAATATCTAAAGAGTACACGCCTGGTCATGAAACAAAGCAGAAAGCGGAGAGAGAGGGAGAGTGAGGGAGGGAGCGAGGACTGGATAGAGTGGATTAATGACTAGTCATTAGTGATAGTCTTTTTACCTATAACTACATTTTAATTACCAATTAGTGAGGCCACTTCATGCTTCAGGATCAACCAGACCATTGTGAGAAAATGTTTTATTCAACATGGAAAAATGACACATTAATGGACCTGGCTTACAAATCAGCACAAGTACATTTTTCCATTTGTAGTCCATTTTTCTCGGTCGTCTATCTGTCCAGCCTTGGTTTAGAATGTAAATGAAACTGGCAGGCGGAATGGCATCTTTAACCCCTCTCAGCTGGTGGCAGTAGACAGGTGAGTGATGCCATGGCTTACCATGACATGTCCTTGGGACGATTTACACTGCATTGTCCCTAAGCACTGGGACAGGAGTGTTCCAGTCATGGTAATGGTACTATTTGCTCATGTTTAAAGACGCTTTAGGTGGCCATACAAATGCATGGCCTCGAGAGCTCTGACAGCCAGTGGCACAATCAGAGCTCAATCTCATTCATTTATAGGTTAACATTTCATTTTGGTTCCAAATGTGTAAAATAAACAAATGATGCTAATACTGTAGTCTCTAACGTTTTCATCAGTGAATCAGGTCATCCCAAAACACTTGTTGGTATTTGTGCTTTAAGCCCTGACCCTGACCAGCTTGGTATCAAGAGTCAGATAAGCAAAGTTAAGAACATTCAAGTCAAATCCCATGTGCACTCCTACTTTATTCACTTCGTATTCTTACCCATTTCTGTCTACACAGCCCTGCTGGGCTTTCCTCTTTAATGTAAGTGGGCAGAGCAGCATGTGCAGCAGTCCCTACAGCGATTACCCAGTAGAGCACGGGCCTAGACAGCTGCTCATCTGGGACACACACGTGAGCAAGTCCACACACACACACACACACACACACACACACACACACACACACACACACACACACACACACACACACACACACACACACACACACACACACACACACACACACACACACACACACACACACACACACACACACACACACACACACACACACACACACTAATCTCCTCTGCTCTACCTGCATCATAATTGGGAAGGGAATCCCTGTGTGTGTGTGTGTCCATCGTCCCTCAAACAACTCTTTCTCTTTGATGGTCCCTGGCCTAGTCTTGAGTTGTTATGTATCTTAAGGCAGTTATTTATCTTATAACTTGTCCTTGTGGTAAAACTTATGTAGGGAAAACAAAGCGCAAATTAAAAGTACGTATCTCAGAGCATGGAAGCACCATTAGGTGCAAAAACTTGACTTACCCAGTTGCGGCCCACTTTTGGAGGCAGGCCACTTGATTTCGTCTCTGCGTTATATTGGCATCTTTGTATGCTGTTCTTTGTATGCCATTTTAATATTTGAGAATTAACCAATGATATTAGGCCACTCTTGGCCATGATTACAGACACCTGTGTCTTTTGACCCTATATAAACGAACCATCCCGCAGTGTTTGTGATTATACCCTGATGAAGACAGTTTGGCTGTTGAAACGTTGGTAATTACATTTTTGCATCTGAGCTCCTAGAGTGTGCGGCTCTCTTTTATTTTCTAGTCTTGAGCTGTACCTGGTATCTGCAACTCAGCTACTTGATTTCTCAATTTACTGCACTGTCACAAAAAAACAAGATGCTGATTCAATGTACAATTATAAGGCAACTAGCTGCAATAGGATTGCGAGTTTGCTTAACATTTTAGCATACAGCTTAACCAACGTATAATTTTTGGTTGCGTGAACATATAATTCAACTTGAAAATGTATTATTCCTTATTTGCATATTTTCCAGTGTTTATCTATCAAATTAAACTTTTTATGACAGTACATGACATATATCATAAGGCCTTTCTATGAAGGCCTAGCCTAACACAGTGATCTGAAACTCCTGTTTTACAGGCCACATCAAGCCTGCAAGTCACATTATGCTGGCTTGCAAAGTGATCTGAATTTCTTATTGAAATCTATTCAGAGTGAGGATATCCAACAATTTACCCTTCGCTAAGCCCCGCCTCAGAATTTTGGGCAACCAATCGTAGTGCTCTTATGAGTACGACACCTCGGACAAGCTCACATTGATGGAGTATGTTTAGAATCCAAAATTCTTCTTTTTGCGACACTGTTTTCTAGCTCAGCTGGTTAGCTAGCTCTCAGTTTCATTGACCACGAAACGTTGCTAATGCTAGCTAGCTAGCCACTTATTATAACTTGTTTTCTTGAAATGTATGTTAGCTAGCTAAGTTAGCCATGTTATTAAAACAACTCCCATCTTCTGTCGACATCAGGATATGATTTGAGAGCACTAGTTAACTCCAAATGTGGTTCGTAGCATTGACTGCATGCTGGCAGTGAATTCAGAGCCTTGCCACACAACAAACATCATTTTACCAGGTTCCCATGAAGTAATTGTAATGACAGTCCACCACAACATACCCAAGAGTTTCCTGATTAGCAAGGGGGAGTATGTGTTAAATGTCATTGTGTATTAAAGAGTTTGAGATCTTTGTGAGAGGATTTTTCCAGTGGTTAGAATGGAGAATTGGGCTTCCCGGGAAAATGTAGTCTGACGTTGCCACAGTAACCAAGGGGGGCGGGGTTTAGCAAAGGGTCAATTGGAACTTTTAATCACCCACAACCTGAATTGAGAATGACTGTTGGAGTAGGGAAGTTTGATTAGTGACACTACCGAAATCATACCAACTGCAATAAGTCCAACTACTAACAGAGTTAATTAGTTTAGAACAATTATGTTATTTATGTTTGTGTAGCATAAGATTATTCAACCAATTAATGCACATGCAAAAACACAGGTTATGGAAACAAACTATTACTAAAATCAACCTGCAATAGAGCATTCTGGGAAATATGATAATTATAGGGTTGCAGGTAGCCTAGCGGTTACGATTGTTGGACCAGTAATCGAAAGGTCACCGATTCAAATCCCTGATCCGACTACGTGGAAAATCTGCCGATCTGCCCTTGAGCAAGAAACAAAACCCTAATTGGTCCTGTAAATCGCTCTGGATAGGAGCATCTGCTAAAATGTACAAATTATGGGTGTGATTTTGAGCAAATATGAATTTGTGATTTTACTCAACAAGCTTGTTCAAGTTCAGCTCAGTAAGTAAACAGCTCAGTAAGTTTACTGTTGAGTAAACAAACGTTAACACATTAGATACAATTCTTGTCTTTTTGAAATCCACTTAACTTAGAATAAAGGTGATTAAACAATTGTTTAAGTTGGCTTTTTTACAATGTGAACCTTTCATATTAGAGTAAGACTGATCGATCACAGATCACAGCAGAGAGAGAGAGAGAGAGAGAGGGGGGGGGACAGAGGGAGAGAGAGAGAGAGAGAGAGAGAGAGAGAGAGAGAGAGAGAGAGAGAGAGAGAGAGAGAGAGAGAGAGAGAGAGAGAGAGAGAGAGAGAGAGAGAGAGAGCGAGAAAAGAGAGAGAAAAGAGAGAGAAAAGAGAGAGAGAAAAAAGGAACAGCATTTCAGAAATCAGTTCAAGGTTATTGAAGAATCCATAGAATCGAACCACTTCTGGGAAAATTGGAACACACTAAACAAACAACAACATGAAGAGCTACCTATCCAAAATGGAGACCTATGGATCAACCACTTCTCCAATCTTTTTGGCCCTATAACAAAGAACCAACAGCAAAAACATTTACTGTAGATGATCAATTACCAATCTTAGAATAAGCTATTATAGACTATCACAACTCACTGGATTCTCCATTTACACTGAATGAAAGGCCTGTGATGTTGATGGTATCCTAAACAAAATTATAATATGTACTGCACATACCACAAATTCAAACTGGCTATACTTAAAGGGAAACTTCTACTTCATATTCATCATCTCCAGCACAAACCCAACATCATGGTGCGTTTCTATGTTTTTTGGTAAAAAAGATAGAAACATGCCTATATTTACAAAAGTATGTGGACAACCCTTCAAATTAGTGGATTTGGCTATTTCAGCCACACTCGTTGCTGACAAGTGTATAAAGTCGAGCACACAGCCATGCAATCTCCAAAGACAAACATTGGCAGTAGAATTGCCTTACAGAAGAGCTCCATGACATTCAATGTGGCACCGCCATAGGATGGAAGGCCACACAAGCTCATAGAATGGGACCGCCAAATTCTGAAGAGCGTAGCATGTGAAAATGCAACACTCACTACCAAGTTCCAAACTGCCTCTGGAAGCAACGTCAGCACAAGAAATGTTTGCAAAGCCTTACAGTGCATTCGGAAAGTATTCAGACCCCTTTACTTTTTCCACATTTTGTTATATTACAGTCTTATTCTAAAATCTATTTTTTTAAATGTCCCTCATCAATCTACACACAATACCCCATAATAACAAAGCAAAAACAGAAATATATTTTTACATAAGCATTCAGACCCTTTGCTATGACACTTGAAATTGAGCTCAGGTGCATCCCGTTTCCATTGACCATCCTTGAGATATTTATACAACTTGATTGGAGTCCACCTGTGGTAAATTCAATTGATTGGACATGATTTGGAAAGGCAAACACCTGTCTATATAAGGTCCCACAGTTGACAGTGCATGTAAGAGCAAAAACTGAGCTGTGAGGTCAAAGGAAAGCTCCAAGACAGCTTTGCGTCGAGGCACAAATCTGGGGAAGGGTACCAAAAAATGTCTGCAGCATTGAAGGTCCCCAAGGACACAGTGGCCTCCATTGTTCATAAACGGAAGAAGCTTGGAACCACCAAGACTCTTGCTAGAGCTGGTCGCCCGGCCAAACTGAGCAATCGGAGAGAAGGACCTTGGTCATAGAGGTGATCAAGAACTCGATGGTCACTCTGACAGAGCTCCAGAGTTCCTCTGTGGAGATGGGAGAAACTTCCAGAAGGACAACAATCTCTGCAGCACTCTACCAATCAGGCCTTTATGGAAGAGTGGCGACACGGAAGCCACTCCTCAGTAAAAGGCACATGACAGCCCGCTTGGAGTTTGCCAAAAGGCACCTAAAGGACTCCCAGACCATGAGAAACAAGATTTTCTGGTCTGACAAAACCAAGATGGAACTCTTTGGCCTGAATGCCAAGTGTCAAGTCTGGAGGAAACCTGGCCCCATCCCTACAGTGAAGCATGGTGGTGGCAGAATCATGCTGTGGGGATGTGGCAGGGACTGGGAGACTAGTCAGGATCGAGGGAAAAATGAATGGAGCAAAGTACATAGAGATCGTTGATGAAAACCTGCTCCAAAGCGCTCAGAACCTCAGACTGGGCTGAAGGTTCACCTTCCAACAGGACAATGACTTGGCTTTGGGACAAGTCTCTGATTGTCCTTGAGTGGCCCAGGCAGAGCCCGGACATGAAACCGATCCAACATCCCAGCAGAGACCTGAAAATAGCTGTGCAGCGACGCTCCCCATCCAACCTGACAGAGCTTGAGAGGATCTGCAGAGAAGAATGGGAGAAACTCCCCAAATACAGGTGTGCCAAGCTTGTAGTGTCATACCCATGAAGACTCGAGGCTGTAATCGCTGCCAAAGGTGCTTCAACAAAGTACTGATTAAAGGGTCTGAATACTTATGTAAATGTAATATTTCCTTTTTTTATATACATTTGCAAACATTTCTAAAAACCTATTTTGCTTTGCCATTATGTGGTATTGTGTGCAGATTGAGGAGGATTTAAAAAAAATATATATTTTAGAGTAAGGCTGTAACGCAACAAAATGTGGAAAAAGTCAAGGGGTTTGAAAACTTTCTGAATGCACTGTATGTTTGGGGCAAATACATCACAACACATCACTGAATATAACTCTCCTTAAATTAAGGCATGGTGGTGGCTGCATCATGGTATGGGTATGCTTGACATTGGATAATACTGTTTTTCAGGATAAAAAGGAATGGGATGTAGCTAAGCAAAGGTAAAATCCTAGAGGAAAACCTGCTTCAGTGTGCTTTACACCAGAGACTGGGAGAGAAATTCACTTTTCAGCAGGGAAATAACCTACAACATAAGGCCAAATCTACACTGGAGTTGCATACCAAGAAGACATGGAATATATCTGAGTGGCCAGGGTACAGTTTTGACTTAAATCTGCTTGAAAATCTATGGCAAATGTGTTTCTAACATGTATTGACTCAGGGAACTGAATGCAACGACTATATTTTAGTTATTTAATTTCTAATTTCCACTTTGACATTAGAGTATTTTGTTTACATAGTTGACAAAAAATTACAATGAAATAAATGTTAATCCCACTTAGTAACACAATCAAATGTTAAGAAATCCAATTGGTCTGAATACTTTTGCAAGGCACTGCATATCAATGAATTGGCGAGGGCACTAGAACAGTCTGCAGCACTGGGCCTCACCCTACTAGAATCTGAAGTCAAATGTTTACGGTTTGCGGATGATCTGGTGCTTCTGTCCCCAATCAAGGAGGGTCTACAGCAGTGCCTAGAGCTTCTGCACAGATACTTTCAGACCTGGGCCCAAAAAAGGTCTAGTTGCCAGGACCACAAATACAAATTCCATCTACACATCATTGCCTTATAGCACACAAAGAACTATACCTACCTTTGCCTTAATATCAGCACCACAAGTACCACAAGGCTGTGAACAATCTGAGAGACAAGGCAAGAAGGGCCTTCTACGCCATCAAAAGGAACATAAAGTTCGACATCCCAATTAGAATTTGGCAAAAAACACTTGAATAGAACCCATTGCCGATGGTCATGAGATCTGTGCTCCACTCGCCAACCTAGAAGGAGAAACATCAGATTTAGACTCTGCATGCTGAATTCTGCGAAAACACTCTCAGTGTACAACGTAAAACTCAAAATAATGCATGCAGAGCAAAATTAGGACGATACCCGCTAAAAATCCAAATCCAGAATAAACAATTCAGTTCTACAACCACCTAAAGGAAGCAATTCTCAAATGTTCCCTTACAAAGCCCTCACCTACAGAGAGATGAACCTGGAGAAGAGTCCCCTCAGCCAGTTGGTTCTGGAGCTCTGTTCACAAACAAAAACAAACCCCACAGAGCCCCAGGACAGCAACACTATTAGACCCAACATAAATCTAAAATAAAATGATTTGACATATTCGATAGAATCAACCAAAAAACAGAGCAAACTGTAATGTAATGATATCAGGCTCTAAACCTGACTGACCTAAAAATTAAGAAAAGCTTTGACTATGTCCAGACTTGCTATCGAGAGTGGCCACCATAGGCAGACCTGGCTCTCGAGAGAAGACAGGCTATGTGCCCACTTCTCACAAAATTAGGTGGAAACTGAGCTGCACTTCCTAACCTCGTGTTATTTGCACCATCTTTGAGACAAATACTGTACTTCCCACAGATCACACAGACCCATGAAGAATTTGGAGAAAAAAATATGTGTTAAGAGAAATACAATAGTGTGTGATCACAGAAGCAAGATTTGTGACTTGTTGCCGTAAGAAAAGGGCAACCAGCAGAGCACAAACACCATTGTAAATACAACCAATATTTATCGGTTTACTTTCTCTTGTCATGTTTACTGTTAATATTTGCTGGGTTTTTTTTCTCACTTAAGTTTATTGTATTTCATTAGCTTTGGCAATGTAAACATATGTTTCCCATGTCAATAAATCCCTTTGAATTGAACTGAGAGGAGGGATTCTCTGTGTATCCTCTGTGAAAGTGCAATTCTTCCACGAGACGGACTTATTCGATATTATGACACATTCGTCATGCCGCGATCACATTGAACACATTGGATTTCATGACATGATATTTTAGGCAATGTCAGCTATCGAGCCACAGCAATGACTTGCTGCCTGTGAACTCTCTCTTCTTACCGTGGTTACTTTGGAGCAAAAAGGGGAAGGAATGATATGTAGTATGTGGCTAGTCTTCTCTCGGTGGTCTAGATGTTTGTTATACAAGTATTTGCTCAGACGCCATCAATTTAGCTTCATAACTGACCTCAGTACAAATTGTACAAGAAATAACTCAGAAATGAGGGGAAAAGTGCTGCAGAAATTGTTGTGTTGGGAGCAAGCTGGGCTGAGAGCAGAGAGAGAGAGAAAGAGAGAGACGTTGCTTAGTTGACGATAAGGCTGGAGAGTGGGTCTGCCTTCCTGCGCCTGGTAAAAACTGCTTGCAGTTTTAATGGCATGTTTGCTTAATCCACTTCACTGGGCTGCTGGAGGCAATCTTTAGACGTTACTTTTTTTCTAAGATGGCTGTTGGTGACACAAAGCCCATGCATTGCCATACTCAGAGATGCTAAGCCCTGGCAGTGTTGTGTTCTGCTCAGAGCTGTGAAATTCACAGAAATCCACTGGACTGGTTTTATTACTATGGCTCAGACGTAGCCTTCATAGGGCCTACTGAAACAGGGCATGTGTACAGTATTGTTATATTGGCTATGCTGTTGTTGCTATCTACAGTCCCATCCCATTTTATCCTGGTCTATAATGGGCATTGACCTTCGGCTGCAGCCTGGCACACGTCCTGCCCTTCTAGTCTCTAAACAATTTAAATGGCTTTTTGAGATAAAAAAAATCCATGCTACCCAATTCAATATGGAACGATGTTTTCTGGGCTCAGGGGGAATATGCATTAGGGCTTAATTCTATTACCAGGAGCTCCAGCACCCCCATAATGCCCCGTGGGGCAAGAGCATACAGTAAAATGGTCTCCCAGCTGGGTCCATATTTTTTATACAATCATTTCTGGGGACCCCATTTTTTTCAGCAATAATTTCTTGCGACACCACCTCAACCCAAATATAATGACACAACCTTAGTCATTAAATTTAGGTTTTTACATCAACAAATAACCTTTCATTACAGTTTCATTTCTTATCAAAATATAAAGAAACCAATAAATACATTTACTCAGTTAAATTAATTGTTCTAATTATCTTTCTCAAAAAAGTTTTAATTTTGTCCCATAGAATAATCTGGACTCTTCATTTCTTGTTCCCCAAAAATACATTATAACTATCTTTTTCGCAACCCCACTACAGTTCCCTCGCAAACCAGACTTTGAATACCAATGAATTTTACAGTCTGGTAGGTAGACTCATAGAGCATATAAATATGAGTTATGTTTTGTTGTTCTGGGATGGAAAATGTTCCAACAATATGAATTTACTTTCTGATATGGGATACTGAATTGCAGTATATTGCATCGCCATATGAGAAACTGAAGAGCCCACAGTAGGCTACATTATCATGTCCCCCACCCCTTGGGAGCATGGACGTTATCCTGCTACCTTATTATTACGCCATATATTTCACATCCGCTGCAATTACCCTTACATTGATTTTGGAACACATTTATATATATATATATATATATACCATATAATTAATCCAGCAGAGACCTCGAGAAGTCACCTATAGGTAATGCACAAGCCCCTAAGAACAACAGCTTCCAAAAAATGTACTCCCCTTATGCCAATTTCTTTGGTTCATTGGTTAACACATTTATTTTTTAAGTACACACAAGACTACTGTGGATGTTGTTTCAACCAATATTGTAAATATGTAAATAGTAAATATGATGCTATACTGTATGTGGAGATCTACTAACAGCGATGATCTCTTCAATATGAGGGATTTGTGCATCATTGACTGTGTGGACTGATGAGTGTTGCTCTGAGGGCAGGTCATGACGGTTCAAAGACTCCAGACTCTGCTCTTATCCCCAGTGACACGCTCATTTGGGTCTCGACATGAGGCTCCCCCTCTCTCTCTCTTGCTGTCTCTCTCTTTCTCTCGGGGTTCTCTCTATCTGTTTCTATTTGTTTCTCTGTTTCTCTATCCCTTTTATTCTCCTCTTTGTCTCTCTTTCTCACTCTCCCTCATTTTCCCTCTGTATAACCCCCCCCCCCCCCCCCCTTCTCTCTCATCAGTGACCTGCCTGCCTTAACAACCACAGTTGTCTTCCTGCCTCCCTGTGATGCCCACAGCATACCAAACCACGTACCCACCCAATCTCCTCCACTCAGTCAATCAATAGCCTCAGAAGGTCCTGAGTAAATGCCTTATTTATAATAAAACACCTCCTGTTGACATGGACAAGAGGAGAAGCCAGGCAAAGATTGGAGTAATGGCAAGTGGATATGAAATAAACAACGGGTTGAAGGATAGGACACCTGCATCATTTTGCAGAGAGTTTCGATGAACATGCTAGATAGTGTGTGTTTTAAAGTGCTTTTATTTCTAAGTGCACCATCCTATTATTATAAAAGAGCATGTTGTATACTGACTCACCTCCAGAGCTGTAGCATAGGCTACACTCTACACAGCCTATACCCACAGTGCTCTAGTATTTCATATTATCCCTTAGTTCCGGAGGCCTTTTCTGTTAATACTCCTAGGTGTCCGTTTAAAAGCAAATTCAATTACTCACTTGCCCTACATTCCTGTTGTTGACAGCAGGAAAGCAATGTGGTCTCTCTGCTATGATGATTGTTTGAAATGACCCTTTCCTTTGTATGAATGAAAGCATGTTTGCTAACTCATTATGGTCTCTAGGTCTTAAAAATACCAATTTGAAGCTCATGTTTTCTTTTTCCCCCTCCACAAAACAAATCATTTTCAGACAGCTGGGCCAGTAATGTATTTCCATTTATTCATCGAACTACATGAGTGTGCAGTATCATTGAAATGGTCCAACTTGTTTAGGTCATTTAATAGCTTATTTGAATATAAATTCAGGTCCCGGCACATTTCACCAGACTAACTACCCCACAGAAGATGTCATTTGAGTTTTTGTGGATGGAAAAACCTAGTTAACAGTGGCTTTCCTGCACCTTGCGATATCCCCAACGGAAACGGCTGAGTATGAAAACAACATTTTATTCAAATTTGCATCTCTTTATTGCCACTTTAAGAAAAAAAGCATAAACACTTCTAAACTGCACAGTTCCCTGTGGACCTTGAAAGAGTTTTGGATCCCAACCTGGGGCCCTTGTGTCAATCCATGGTATTACCCTGTGAGTAACAGAGTAACATAGAGTGATGATGAGCTCCCGAGGGACACAATCTTAGCTGTAAATCCATCTGATCAACACCATGGCATGATAGGAGAGGGACGAAGAAAAGCCCACAATCCCTCTGGCTCAAGGGGACACATGACAGAAGATATGGCGCCTCTCTGCTTGCTCTATGCTGTGAACTATAGCATGTTGATTTATTTCAACAAGATAAAGCCTGCCAGCTTTCCCTTCCTGTCCAGGGGCTTTGGCTTTCTCCGATGGCGTTTTTGGATGATGTCACTGTTTATTGTGTGTGTGTGTGTGTTAGGGCTGTTGCTCATGGCTCAGCACTCAGTGCATAAGCATGGAGATAATATGTGCATGTTGTCAGTTCTTTATACTTAATCTCAGCTGGGATTACCTGGAGGGAATCAAGCTCCCTCACACATCCTCTAACGTTTCCACTCTCTCTCACTCTTACTCGCTCACCCTTTCTCTCTTACGCTTACTCTCTCCCTCTCACTCTGACTAACACGTCCTCCAGGCTGTGGGGATCTAGGGGGACATCAGTCTCTTTGTGGCCCAGTGGCCCTCAGAGGCAATGAGCAGTGACATGAGCAGCCTGACTCTGGAGCATCAAGCCTGCTGGGAGCTCAAAATAAAGGCCCAGATGATCTGTTCCCTTCTGCCCGGTCCGGCCCCCAACTGTCCCTTCTGGACGCTCTCTCCCCTGACACTGAAGGAAGGTTACACTATCCTCCTCCACTGGCTCACCACAAGGGTGCGTCCTTTCCCCTCTGTTGTTTGTACTGTATACCAATGGTTGTCAGAGTAATCACGACTCTAGGCATATCATTTAGTTTGCAGATAACTCGGTTATTCTGAGTCTTCACAGGATAAAGAGGTGAGGAGTTTGTTGGCTGGTGGCCCAGTGGTGGAGGAGTTTGTTGGATGGTGTTCCTATTTAGAACGTATTACTTAATGTCAAGAAAACCAAGGATATGGCTATTGATTTTTGGATGAGTGCCCTGCCACCAATACAGACTCTGATTGATGAATAGCCAGTGGAGATGGTTGATTAATACAAAGGCCTGTAACTAGGCCACTAAGGAATATTCAATGTCATCTTGGTAAGCAACTCCAGTGTACCTTTGGCCTTGCGTTTTAGGTTATTGTACTGCTGAAAAGTGAATTTGTCTCCCAGTGTCTGTCGGAAAGCAGATTGAAGCAGGTTTTTGCTTATGCTTAGATCCATTCCGTGTCTTTTTATCAACTGATGACAAGCATACCCATAACATGATGCAGCCATCACTATGCTTGAAAATATGAATGATTCTCAGTTAGTGGTACTCAGTGATGTGTTGTGTTGGATTTGCCCCAAACATACCTCTTTGTATTCAGGTCATAAAGTTAATTTTTTTGCCATTTTTTGCAGTTTTACTTTAGTGCCTTATTACAAACAGGATGCATGTTTTGGATTTATTGTCTGTCATTTAGATTAGTATTGTGTAGTAACTACAATGTTGTTGATCCATCCTCACTTTTCTCCTATCACAGCCATGAAACTCTGTAACTGTTGGCCTATTGGTGAAATCCCTGAGCGGTTTCCTTCCTCTCTGGCAGTTAGGAAGGACGCCTGTATTTTTGTAGTGACTGGGTGTATTGATACACCATGCAAAGTGTAATTAATAACTTCACCATGCTAAAATGGAAATTCAATGTCTGCTTATTTTTTTTACCTATCTACCATTAGGTGGCCTTCTTTGCGAGGAATTGGAACACCTCCCTGGTCTTTGTGATAAATCTGTGTTTGAAATTCCCTGCTCGATTGAGGGACCTTACAGATAATTGTATGGGTGGGTTACAGAGATGTGGTAGTCATTAAAAAATTATGTTAAACACTATTATTGCACACAGAGTGAATCCATGAAACTTATGTGACTTGTTAAGCAAATGTTTACTCCTAAATTAAAAAAACAAAAAACATCATCCCACTTTGACATTATGGGTGTAGGCCAGTGACAATCTCAATTGAATCCATTTCAAATTCAGGCTGTGACACATCAAAATGTGAAAAAATTCAAGGGGTGTGAGTACTTTCTTTCACATTAAAATGTTTCTGCCATTTCTTGATTTCATACTTCTCAATTCCACCGGAGCAAAAGAGGTCAAAGCTCTTGTGCCTTGTCAGATCTACTATTTGAATGTTTTTGCTTTAGACATATCTTTGTATGCCTGCATGGTGTGCAGTTGTACAAGTAGGAAAACAGACAGACAGGTCGACAAAATGTCATACAGCAACATACATTTTCAGTGAGCTGGTTGGATGAAGCAATGGCAGGATAATGAATAGCACAAGCTCTCACGTACAGTGATGAGAATAATGACACAAAAGCACTCCACAAATCAAAGCCTAATGCATGCAGACCTTTCATAAAGACCATTAAAGGGGAAATCTGCAGTTTAAACAACAACAAAGCAGCTGAGGATAGGGCTGGAGAAATGTAACCTCTCTCATAGACAGAGCTATAGATGCAAGGACTGACCATCCATGAGATTAAATTTAAAGTTTAAACCTAAACCATGTTATGAGGCAATACAGTGTTTCTTTACAATTACATTGTTTATAAACTCATTTGGAGTGTGATGGAATATGACAGCTGAACTAAGATCATGAGGCATTTATAAGTAATTGTATTATTCAAGACTAATTAACACTAATTTAAAATCTATCCTACATCTATCCTACTGGGTGTGCGGCATTTTTTCCAGCCCAGCACTAACACATCAGTTTCAAATACTGTAATCAACTAATCACAGTTATTAGTCTGAACCTGTAGCTGAATCAAATGTATTAGCGCTGGGCTAAAACTGCTCCAGACCATGATCCCCTGTTCCCTCCCTTCCAACACTGCATAAACCTGCATTATGACAGAAGCTTTGAACGACGAGGCACACTCACCTTCTGGCTCACCACACAGTGTGCACTGTGATTCTACAGACCAAGAGAGAACCAAGAGAGACAAGAGCACATTGTTACCATCAAATACTGTGCATGTGGTCAAGATGAGATAGAACAGTGAGATGGCATTGATTTGAGTGGCTGGTCAATTCATAACTCATTGATCAAACAACGTTACTGCAAACAACAAAAGCACAACATACAAGGACAGCATTTTCAAGTGTTTAAAAAAAACAACCAGTTTTGTTACCATAGAAACTCAGCAACCATGCATAATATGGAGATAAGGAGAGATGTGAGTACCCACATAGATGATATGATGGTAGCATTGTAGAGACAGGAATCAAAGTAAAAAGCACAATATAGATGTATCACTGCCACTGCCATTGAATACAATGCCAAAACAACAGACAGGCAACCCAACACTCATCTCAAAATAGAAACATAATAATGAATATTGATTTACATCCACGTGCTATCAATCATTTACACCCTTTGTATTAGGCCCCCTCTCGAGGAGTGTCAAAATGCCACCTTCCATTATGCCACAGTATGATTTACCATGCAAACACACGCATTAGTTTTAGTGTGTTTATAGCTTTACAAAAGCATGTAAATGAGTTTGATAGGGCAGTATTTGTAATTACAATTGTTTATCTTTCTCCTCCTAAAGCATACAGTGGATAAGTACCCTACGATGGCTGTGTGTGTGTGTGTGTTTTATTTTGACAGGGAGTCATGCTGAGACCAAGGTGTCTTTGACAGATGAGCCCTGTATTTACATCAATACACATCAACACTGTGTACATTACACACATCAATGCATGAACGTGTGTTTAGGTCTCGCGAGTGGCGCAACGATCTAAGGCGCTGCATCTCAGTGCCTGAGGCATCACTACAGACCCTGGTTTGATCCCGGGCTGTATCACAACCGGCCGTGATCAGGAGTCCCATTGGGCGGCGCACAATTGGCCCTGCGTCGCCCGGGTCAGGTGATGTTTTGACCAGGATGGGCCGTCATTGTAAAATAATAATTTGTTCTTAACTGACTTGCCTAATCAAAGTTAAATAAAAATGAACACAAAAAATGAAAACCGAAACACATTCATAGAAAATACACATTCTTTAGTTTAATCAGCCTTTTGAATTGACCTAGAGGCACCAAATCATAACATTTTTGAGAGCGTTGCTGATTATTCCACAAGTAAGGTGCAAAAAAAACTAAAAGCAAATTTACCTAATTTAGTGGAGATTAAAGGGATCTCCAGAGTTAGTCAGCCCTGAGACTGGGTCGTGTATTTCCTACGTCTGTAAGTTAACGATGAAGTAAGGTACGGCGGAGGTTCATGCAGGTGGGATTTATATAGAAAAAGAGTGCAACGCATTGATCTACAGACTTTAAAGAGGGCCAGGCTACGTTCTGATACAGAATGCAGTGATGTGTACTGTACCTATCGCCCGTAATAAGCATAGTGCGCTATGGTAAACTGTGTCCATTGGCTTCAACAGAGTGGCAGCTGCATTCATATAGACAATATCACCATAGTCTATAAACAGGTATGAATGTTGACTGAATTATGTATTTTCTGCAATTAAATGAAAGGCATGAACTACTCCTATAAAAAAAGGCCATTTTAATTTCAAACTCATCAAGATGCTTTTTGAAAGATAGCTTTTTGTCAATAAAGATACTTAGAAGTGGAGACACGATTGATGAGTGACCACTTTCTACTTTTAAGCTCGGACAAAACAGAGATGCTTGTTCTAGGTCCCAAGAAACAAAGAGATCTTCTGTTGAATCTGACAATTAATCTTGATGGTTGTACAGTCGTCTCAAATAAAACTGTGAAGGACCTCGGCGTTACTCTGGACCCTGATCTCCCTTTTGACAAACATATCAAGACTGTTTCAAGGACAGCTTTTTTCCATCTATGTAACATTGCAAAAATCTGAAACTTTCTGTCCAAAAATGATGCAGAAAAATGTATCCATGCTTTTGTTACTTCTAGGTTAGACGACTGCAATGCTCTACTTTCCGGCTACCTGGATAAAGCACTAAATAAACTTCAGTTAGTGCTAAATACAGCTGCTAGAATCCTGACTAGAACCAAGAAATTTGATCATATTACTCCAGTGCTAGCCTCCCTACACTTTCTTCCTGTTAAGGCAAGGGCTGATTTCAAGGTTTTACTGCTAACCTACTAAGCATTACATGGGCTTGCTTCTACCTATCTTTCTGATTTGGTCTTGCCGTACATACCTAAACGTACACTACGGTCACAAGACGCAGGCCTCCTAATTGTCCCTAGAATTTCTAAGCAAACAGCTGGATGCAGGGCTTTCTCCTATAGAGCTCAATTTTAATGGAATGGTCTGCCTACCCTTATGAGAGACGCAAACTCGGTCTCAACCTTTAAGTCCTTACTGAAGACTCATCTCTTCAATGGGTCATATGATTGAGTGTAGTCTGGGCCAGGAGTGTGAAGGTGAACGGAAAGGCTCTGGAGCAACGAACCGCCCTTGCTGTCTCTGCCTGGCCGGTTCCCCTCTCTCCACTGTGATTCTCTGCCTCTAACCCTATTACAGGGACTGAGTCACTGGCTTACTGACGTGATCACTGACGTGATCTTCCTGTCTGGATTGGCGCCCACCCATGGGTTGTGCCGTGGCGGAGATCTTTGCGGGCTATACTCGGCCTTGTCTCAGGATGGTAAGTTGGTGGTTGAAGGTATCCCTCTACTGGTGTGGGGGCTGTGCTTTGGCAAAGTGGGTGGGGATATATCCTTCCTGTTTGGCCCTGTCGGGGGTATCATCGGATGGGGCCACAGTGTCTCCTGGCCCCTCCTGTCTCAGCCTCCAGTATTTATGCTGCAGTAGTTTATGGGTCGGGGGGCTAGGGTCAGTTTGTTTTATCTGGAGTACTTCTCCTGTCTTATCCGGTGTCCTGTGTGAATTTAAGTATGCTCTCTCTAATTCTCTATTTCTCTCTCTCTCTCTCTCTCAGAGGACCTGAGCCCTAGGACCATGCCTCAGGACTACCTGGCATGATGACTCCTTGCTGTCCCCAGTCCACCTGGCCGTGCTGCTGCTCCAGTCTCAACTGTTCTGCCTGCGGCTATGGAATCCTGACCTGTTCACCGGACGTGCTACCTATCCCAGACCTGCTGTTTTCAACTCTCTAGAGACAGCAGGAGTGGTAGAGATACTCTTAATGATCGGCTATGAAAAGCCAACTGACATTTACTCCTGAGGTTCTGACTTGCTACACCCTTGACAACTACTGTGATTATTATTATTATCATCCCTCATAGCCTGGTTCCTCTCTAGGTTTCTTCCTAGGTTTTGCTCTTTCTAGCCACCGTGCTTCTACACCTGCATTGCTTGGTGTTTGGGGTTTTAGGCTGGGTTTCTGTACAGCACTTTGAGATATCAGCTGATGTACGAAGGGTTATATAAATAAATTTGATTTGATGAGCGCACCAACCAATGTACATACAGTGCATTCGGAAAGTTTTCAGACCCCTTGACTTTTTCCACATTTTGCTACCTTACAGCTTTCTTCTAAAATGTATTAAATTGTTTTTTTTACTCATCAATCTACACACAATACCGCATAATGACAAAGCAAAAACAGGTTTAGACATTTTTGCAAAGTTATCAAAAATTTTAAAAAGCTGAAATATAAAATTTACATAAGTATTCAGACCCTTTACTCAGTACTTTGTTGAAGAACCTTTAGCAGTGATTATAGCCTCGAGTCTTCTTTGGTATGACACTACAAGCTTGGCACACCTGTATTTGGGAGTTTCTCCCTTTCATCTCTGCAGATCCTCTCAAGCTCAGTCAGGTTGGTTAGGGAGGTCTCTCTAGAGATGTTCAATCAGGTTCAAGACCAGGCTCTGGCTGGGCAACTCAAGGACAATCAGAGACTTGTCCCGAAGCAACTCCTGCATTGTCTTGCCTGTGTGCTTAGGGTCGTTGTCCTGTTGGACAGTGAACCTTCGCCCCAGTTTGAGGTCCTGAGCATTCTGGAGCAGGTTTTCATTAAGGATTTCTCTGTACTTTGCTCCGTTCATCTTTCCCTTGATCCTGACTAGTCTCTCAGTCCCTGACGCTGAAATACACCCCCACAGCATGATGCTGCCACCACCATGATTCACCGTAGGGATGGTGCCAGGTTTTCTCCAGGCGGGACGCTTGGCATTCAGGCCAAAGAGTTCCATCTTGGTTTCATCAGAAAAGAGAATATTGTTTCTCATGGTCTGAGAGTTTTTAGGTGCATTTGGCAAACTCCAAGCGGGCTGTCATGTGCCTTTTACTGAGTAGTGACTTCCGTCTGGCCACTCTTCCTGAAAAGACTGATTGGTGGAGTGCTGCAGAGATGGTTGTCCTTCTGGAAGATTCTCCCATCTCTACAGAGGAACTCTGGAGCTCCTTCAGAGTGACCATGAGGTTCTTGATGATCACCTCCCTGACCAAGGCCCTTCTCTCCCATTGCTCAGTTTGGCTGGACGGCCAGTTCTAGGAAGAGTCTTGGTGGTTCCAAACTTCTTCACTTGAAGAGTGCTGGAGGCCACTGTGTTTTGGGGACCTTCAATGCTACAGAAATTTTGTTGGTGTTCTTCCCCAGATCTGTATCTCGACACACTGTCTTGGAGTTCTATGAACAATTCCTTCGACCTCATGGCTTGGTTTTTGCTCCAACATACACTATCAACTGTGGGTCCTTATATGAACAGCTGTGTGCCTTTCCAAATCATGTCCAATCAATTGAATTTACCACAGTTGGACTCCAATCTGTAGAAACATCTCAAGAATGATCAATGGAAACAGGATGCACCTGAGCTCAATTTAGAGTCTAATATCAAAGGATCTGAATACTTATGTATTTCTTTTCAATAATGAAAAAAAAACGGTTTTCGCTTTGTCATCATGGGGTATTGTTTGTAGATTGAGGAGGGAAACAAGTTATTTAATCTATTTTAGAATAAGGCTGTAACGTAACAAAATGTGGAAAAAGTCAAAGGGGTCTGAACACTTTTGAATGCACTGTATGCATAAATCATCAGATACATTTGTATGTGATTTGGAGAATAACTTATACTTGGTTTGACCTGCAATGAGTACCAATTTCAATTCAATAAAGGCTTTCTGCAAAGTAATGAAGGCAGATTGAACCTTCAAAAGAGCCTGGTTAACCTTGGGGGCAATAGCATACACAACAGTCTCATCTGCATACAGGTGCACGTAAAAATAACATTTGCAGGTCAACCAACATTGTTTATATAGACAGTAAAAAGTACAGGACCTAAAATGTATCCCTGTGGGACAGCTTTTGTAATATTAAGGAAACCTGACTTAACACTATCAGAAAAAAACACATTGTGTCTTGTCGGTCGAGTCATTTTCTAACCAATTACATGACGCCTGTTCCATATCGATTGCAGACAATCTTTTAATCAATAAATTGTGATCAACAATATTGAAAGCCGTGGATAAGTCAACAAAGAGGGCAGCACAGTGCATCCTCCTGTCCATACCCTTAACCACATAATTTAAAACCAAGGTTACAGCAGAGGTGGTGCCGGCCAGAAACCAGACTTGTGAACACTTCGAATATATCTCGTAGCTAGGATGGATTTAAGCTGACAGTTGATTGAATTTTTTTTTAAATTGCTAGGCAAGACAATTTCAACGTTGGGATGATAATTATTTCGGTCAGAGGGGTCCCCACTTTTGTGGAGAGAGAGCACACGGGCCGCCTTCCAAACCCTGGGGATAGCACCCATGATGATAATCAGATTCAAAATATGTGTCAATGACCCCACAATCAGGGGAGCAGAAAGCTGCAGCAAGATAAGATCAAGCAAATCAGCCCCAGTGGATTTTTTAAAGCGAGGCATCTGGCACATCACAAGCAGAGAGTTGTTGAAATGAAAACAAAGACGCGCTAGAAGGTGACTAGAATCTTCCATCGAGCCAACTGGAGGCTGGGGGAGGGTGGAGCAGTCGACTGACTGACCAGGGTCTATTAAACCAGCATTTATTTGAAATAAAAAGCCTGCCGAGATAAAATGCTAAAAGCATCACTTCTCAAATGTTTCTCAGTAATCATGCCAGAGTCTGAGACAAACGTGCTTAGGCAGGGAAGGAAAGGAAATGTGTGTGTGTGTGTGTGTGCGTTCAATATACTCTATGTCTGTCTGTATGTCTACGTGTTTCCAATATGCTTTCAAAAACAAGATTAACAAGATATTTGTTCCTGGAGTCAGACACACACTCCCATAATGAACTCAGGCAGAATTGATGATGATGAGAATGATTTCCCCCCAGACTAATACGTCTGCTAGACTTGTTCTACCCCATGCCTTCTCTGAGGCCTATACACCAGCTGTGCATGTCGTGCCCTTAAAGCGGCTCTCCTTCACCAGTTTACTGAAGGGGCCAGAGGAGCCTCTCTGTCGCTACACCAAGGGCCTCCTCCCTCTAATCGGATCAATTAGCTGCTAGATTAGATAAACAACAACCTTGTCCCCCCCAAGCTGAACATGAGAGATGTAGCTACAAACCAGCAGCATTACTACAGCTTGTCCCTGCAACAGCTGGGAAGGTATACACACACACATGCACACACACACACACACACACACACACTTCACCAGCAACCTGAACTGCACTCCTCCACTCTCCGTCTATCCTCTGCTGACCTTGCTCTGCCTGGGGTAATGGTAGTTTACCGTGCTTGGCAGGAGCACAGCACTGGAGTGAAGGAGCACTTTTTAAGGTTCAAGGCAGTGTCACTGCTCTGCTATACTCTCATCACATGGCCCACAGACAAGAGCCTCTCCTATGTAGTGCCTGCTGTCCAGTTGGACACAGCACCAGAGTAATGGCTGTTATTGATTAAGTGGGAACGCTACAGACAATGTGAGAACTGCACTGTACTGTTATTTGTGACTTTTGCTCCCTGGTTAAGTGGTAATTCCTTGAACAATAGGAGGACTTCAGTGTCATGCCTATATACTGTATGCACAGACTCATTCCCTATAGACATTTCCTATGCAAAGACTCAAGGAAATTGATTTCATTAGGTCTCCTGTCTGCTTGTAGATAAAACAGGACATCAGCCCCTACATTTCCTTTTGTGGACCTTACTAAGCTCTATATGGATGTTGGAGTCACCCCCCTAGTCCCACCCTGCGGTCTCAGGACAGGTGGAATGTTTCTGTACACCAATCACTCTCTTCACAAGAAGAAACTGCAATAATCTTAATCTCATTCTAGGGAGTAGACAATCCCCTGTGGCACTGTTTTCCGTGTCACTAGACTGGGTCTGTGGACCTTGTGTATCTGCCTGACCGGAAAGGCCTGTTTAAAACATGTCAAGCCCAGCGTGCTTCCTCTCTACATTACTTATAATTCAAGCTTTTCACAGCTGATACAGTGGTGACACAACGTGTTTCCTCCATTGAGAAAGTTGAAATTCAAATGAATATTCAACCTCATGATCATATTTCTGAATCGCTGCCCGCACTTACAGCAACTGCCAAAATAATGGAAACACTTAAGTAAATGAGGGATACAAAGTATATTGAAAGCAGGTGCTTCCACACAGGGGTGGTTCCTGAGTTAATTAAGGAATGAACCCCTGGGGCCTCCCGGGTGGCGCAGTGGTTAAGGGCGCTGTACTGCAGCGCCAGCTGTTGCCATCAGAGTCCCTGGGTTCGCGCCCAGGCTCTGTCGTAACCGGCCGCGACCGGGGGGTCCGTGGGGCGACGCACAATTGGCCTAGGTTAGGGAGGGATTGGTCGGTAGGGATCATCGCGCACCAGCGACTCCTGTGGCGGGCCGGGCGCTAGCCAAGGTTGCCAGGTGTACGGTGTAGCCTCCGACACATTGTTAAGAAGCAGTACGGCTGGTTGGCTTCCGGGTTGGATGCGCGCTGTGTTAAGAAGCAGTACGGCTGGCTGGCTTCCGGGTTGGATGCGCGCTGTGTTAAGAAGCAGTACGGCTGGTTGGGTTGTGTATCGGAGGACGCATGACATTCAGCCTTCGTTTCTCCGAGCCCGTACGGGAGTTGTAGCAATGAGACAAGATAGTAGCGACGCACGAAATTGGGGAGAAAAAGGGGTAAAAAAATAAATAAAGAAAAGCAATGAACCCTTTACACTCGTGGGAATTGGGTTATATGGATATGGGGCTAAATTGAAATGTTTCTTGCAGAACACATGTGAAATGCATAACCATGGTAGCAGTTGAAAGGGAACAGTTTGGAGATAATGGGAACATTGACACTGTATATGACATTACTCTTATGATATGGAAATGTGAAGTGCACATGGCTTGCTTGTATGACATCAAAGCGGTATTTATTATAATCCTCAACGACATTTTTCAAAATACATAGAGTTCTTACAAAATATCTTACATTATTTCCCTCAATCAGACAACAAAATATTTGCAATTAGCATGAGGTGCTCAATAATATGACTTATATATACGGACTTTCAACTCGCTACAAAGATGTTCTATGGAGTTGAGATCTGGAGACTGGCTAGGCCACGCTAGGACCTTGAAATGCTTCTTACGAAGCCACTCCTTCGTTGCCCGGGTGGTGTGTTTGGGATCATTGTCATGCTGAAAGACCCAGCCACGTTTCATCTTCAATGCCCTTGCTGATAGAAGGAGGTTTTCACTCAAAATCTCACGATACATGGCCCCATTCATTCATTCCTTTACACGGATCAGTCGTCCTGGTCCCTTTGCAGAAAAACAGCCCCAAAGCATGATGTTTCCAACCCCATGCTTCACAGTAGGTATGGTGTTCTTTGGATGCAACTCAGCATTCTTTGTCCTCCAAACACGGCGAGTTGAGTTTTTACCAAAAAGTTATATTATGGTTTCATCTGACCATATGACATTCTCCCAATCTTCTTCTGGATCATCCAAATGCTCTCTAGCAAACTTCAGACGTGCCTGGACATGTACTGGCTTAAGCAGGGGGACACGTCTGGCACTGCAGGATTTGAGTCCCTGGCGGCGTAGTGTGTTACTGATAGGCTGGTAGGCTTTGTTACTTTGGTCCCAGCTCTCTGCAGGTCATTCACTAGGTCCTCCCGTGTGGTTCTGGGATTTTTGCTCACCGTTCTTGTGATCATTTTTACCCCACGGGGTGAGATCTTGCGTGGAGCCCCAGATCGAGGGAGATTATCAGTGGTCTTGTTTGTCTTCCATTTCCTAACAATTGCTCCCACAGTTGATTTCTTCAAACCAAGCTGCTTACCTATTGCAGATTCAGTCTTCCAAGCCTGGTGCAGGTCTACAATTGTGTTTCTGGTGTCCTTTGACAGCTCAGCTTTGGTCTTGGCCATAGTGGAGTTTGGAGTGTGACTGTTTGAGGTTGTGGACAGGTGTCTTTTATACTGATAACAAGTTCAAACAGGTGCCATTAATACAGGTAACGAGTGGAGGACAGAGGAGCCTCTTAAAGAAGAAGTTACTGGTCTGTGAGAGCCAGAAATCTTGCTTGTTTGTAGGTGACCAAATACTTATTTTCCACCATAATTTGCAAATAAATTCATAAAAAATCCTACAATGTAATTTTCTGGAATCTTCTTTCTCATTTTGACTGTCATAGTTGAAGTGTACCTATGATGAAAATTACAGGCCTCTCTCATATTTTTCAGTGGGAAAACTTGCACAATTGGTGCAATTAAAAATATATATATATATAAAATATATATATATATATATAAAATATATATATATATAAAATATATATATATATATAATATATATATATATATATATAAAAAATATATATATATATAAAAAAAAAATATATATATATATATATTTTATATATATATATATTTTATATATATATTTTATATATATATATTTTTTTATATATATATATATATATATTTGATATATATATATATATATATATTTTATATATATATATATATATATATATATATAAAATATATATATATATATATTTTATATATATATATATATATATATATATATTTTATATATATATATATTTTATATATATATTTTATATATATATATATATATATATATATATATATATACATACAGTGGGGCAAAAAAGTATTCAGTCAGCCACCAATTGTGCAAGTTTTCCAACTGAAAAAGATGAGAGATGAGATATATATATATATACACACACACACTGTTGGACATAAAAAAACTATAAAAACACCAGCAAATCAGTTCCAAGTGCTTTTAATTTTGGAAATCTCTTCCAAAGTATTTCCAGGCTGTCACACCTGCCCCGCTCCCCCTCCCTGGTGCTGGATGGCACCAGGCTCCACTATGGAAGGCCAAGAGTTTCAAATTGTCTTGATTTGAATGCTTGTTATGGGCATTTTTACTCGCGTTCATTACACCTGTTCAGTGTGCATTTACAGGTGATTAAAACGTTTGAATATTGTACTTTCAGATGCATGAAATTGTGCCACTGCACACGTTCTGAACGCCTGTGTAGTAACGGGCAGTGATGGGTCGTTCTCGAACGAGTCGGGTCTAAGAGCCGTAGGTGAACGTTATGAGCCGGCTCACATATCAGAAGAGCCGAATCTATTTATAAAAATATTTAAAAAATGAAGATATGAATAATCAAAATATTGAAATGAATAGAATTAACTAATTCAAAGAACGAAAAAGAAATAAAATAATATAGGCCCAAATGCTCAAGCGCACACACATTCGTTCTGACTGTCTGCTCAGACTAACAGCCTCACCTGTTGTTCCTGTCAATCAGTCACGCAGTGTCAACCAATGAACCAAAGATGCGTGAGGGAGGGCGGAGCCAACTCACTCACAGTCACACACTTAGCAGCCGAGGAGAGAGAGGAAGGACAGCTGTGAAAACAACAGCTGGAAAATGAGGAGTCGGAAGCACAGTAGCATTTGGATGCATTTTAATAATGTAGACAACGTTAGAGCACAGTGTAAAATTTGCCAAAACAAAATCTCATATAAAGCCGGTTCTACGCACAACCTACACCGGCATATGCAAACTGTGCACCCAACTGTGAAGCTAGCTGTAGCGGAGCTTTGAAAACTAGCGGGCCTGTTAGTGATAGTGGTGGAGCCAGCACCTCCACACGTGGAGATGTATCCACTCAGTCAAGTAGGCCTACTCCGCGACCCACAGCAACGCAGTCTTCTATGGACCAGTTTATGCCAAAATCTATGTCTGTAGCAAAACAAGGCCAAATTGATATTGCATTGGCTAAAATGATTGCCACAGATTTTCAGCCATTTTGAATGGTTAGATGTATATGCATTTTGTTTTATATACATTAAAAAGTTATACTTTAAATGCAATTGTTTAATAGCATTCTTTTTCATAACAAACCAATGCATTTTTAAATACATTGTGGTTAAGGTTAAGTATGATTTCATTTAATAATTTAATTAGAATTGTTTTAACACCAATCATAGTCAAACTATCGCAAACTGTTTGACTTGAAAAAACACACAAAAAACGTGTTTTTAAAGAGCCGTTTGGGAGCCAAAAGAGCCGTCTCTTTTTGGTGATCTGAGCTGAACGACCCGGAATGCCCATCACTAGTAATGGGTACATTTCATGCGTCTGAAAGTACCACATTGTAGCCCCTCGCACCTTCATTTCCATGAGTTTGACTTCTGGCCTGTTACTAGGAATCGCTTACTCAGGGAGGGAGATATTTCTAAATATGGATCAAATTGTTACAATTAGTCAATTACGAGTCAGGGTTCTGAACACTGGCATACTTAAAAAACAAGTACAGAAACAGACTGAATGCTGAGCAGGACCTCAGTGTTGCTCTGTCAGAAACTGATCCCAGAATAGACATGTTACAAACTTCAACCAGCCACACACCTCTCATTAGGACTGTGTGTAGGTTTTCTGGTCTACAACTGTGTGATGTGATCTATAAGTTTATTCCAGTTCAGAATAAAAAAATATGTATTGTATTTTAACAGCAACAGTTCCGACCTAGACTTTCTTTCAACAATTATTTATACAGTAAGATGTACAGTAGGCCTGATAATTTTTCATCTGTACTGATACTTAGGGTTGCACTATCAGAAAACCTGTGTGTGTTCTGTTATTCATCTGTGTGATGTGGTAAATCAGTTTACTCCAGTTCAGAATGAAAATGTATTATTGTATTTTAACAGCAACAGTTCCAACCTAGACAGATATGTAAGTGTTTTTAATGTGGGAAAATAAACATTAATATATTTTTATTTGGATATTTCATTGTTATTTGTTTTTGTCTATATTGCATTTGTTTTAGGCATAAGGGCAATGAAATGTACCAATATTTATGTATAGTTCTAGCATATTTTCCTAAGCTTTGGTCCCAGGAAACACAGAATTTCTAATTTGGGTCCCATTCTGAAAACGTTTAAGAACTCCTAAGCTACACTCTTAGAACTTAAAAAGTTATTCAGCTGTCCCCATAGGATAACATTTTGAAGAACCCTTGTTGGTTCCAGGTAGAACCCTTTTGGTTCCAAGTAGAACCATTTTGGGTTCCATGTAGAACCCTTTCCACAGAGGTTTCTACATAGAACCCAAAAGGGTTCTACCTGGAACCAAAAAGGGTTATACTATGGGGACAACTGAAGAACCATTTTGGAACCCTTTTATCTAAGAGTGTATCTAGTTGTTGTTCTAATGCAATGACCACGTTACAGCCACAACATGACGACCATGTAGTCAAGCATCTGAAGACTAGCGAGGAGGAGAAAAGCCTGCTTTGGATGAGCAAGGAAGAACAATGAGCAGTGACAAGCAGGGAGAGAGCAAGCTAGTAGTAGCATTATTATTTCAATCCATATATACATACAGTGTGGCAAAAAAGTATTTAGTTAGCCACCAATTGTGCAAGTTCTCCCACTTAAAAAGAGGCCTGTAATTTTCATCATAGGTACACTTCCACTATGACAGACAAAAGGAGAAAAAAATGCAGAAAATCACATTGTAGGATTTTTAATGAATTTATTTGCAAATTATGGTGGAAAATAAGTATTTGGTCAATAACAAAAGTTTATCTCAATACTTTGTTATATACCCTTTGTTGGCAATGACAGAGGTCAAACGTTTTCTGTAAGTCTTCACAAGGTTTTCACACACTGTTGCTGGTATTTTGGCCCATTCCTCCATGCAGATCTCCTCTAGAGCAGTGATGTTTTGGGGCTGTGGCTGGGCAACACGGACTTTCAACTCCCTCCAAAGATTTTCTATGGGGTTGAGATCTGGAGACTGGCTAGGCCACTCCAGGAACTTGAAATGCTTCTTACGAAGCCACTCCTTCGTTGCCCGGGCGGTGTGTTTGGGATCATTGTCATGCTGAAAGACCCAGCCACGTTTCATCTTCAATTCCCTTGCTGATGGAAGGAGGTTTTTACTCAAAATCTCACGATACATGGCCCCATTCATTCTTTGCACAAAAACAGCCCCAAAGCATGATGTTTCCACCCCCATGCTTCACAGTAGGTATGGTGTTCTTTGGATGCAACTCAGCATTCTTTGTCCTCCAAACACGACGAGTTGAGTTTTTACCAAAAAGTTATATTTTGGTTTCATCTGGCCATATGACATTCTCCCAATCTTCTTCTGGATCATCCAAATGCTCTCTAGCAAATTTCAGACGGGCCTGGACATGTACTGGCTTAAGCAGGGGGAAACGTCTGGCACTGCAGGATTTGAGTCCCTGGCGGCGTAGTGTGTTACTGATGGTAGGCTTTGTTACTTTGGTCCCAGCTCTCTGCAGGTCATTCACTAGGTCCCCCCCGTGTGGTTCTGGGATTTTTGCTCACCGTTCTTGTGATCATTTTGACCCCCCGGGGTGAGATCTTGCTCAAACAGGTGCCATTAATACAGGTAACGAGTGGAGGACAGGGGAACCTCTTAAAGAAGAAGTTACAGGTCTGTGAGAGCCAGAAATCTTGCTTGTTTGTAGGTGACCAAATACTTATTTTCCACCATAATTTGCAAATAAATTCATTAAAAATCCTATAATGTGATTTTCTGGATTTTTCTTCCTCATTTTGTCTGTCATAGTTGAAGTGTACCTATGATGAAAATTACAGGCCTCTCTCATCTTTTTAAGTGGGAGAACTTGCACAATTCTAAACTGTAAACTGTAAATTGTAAATGTAAACTGTTGGTCTCGTGTTTCATGAGTTGAAATAAAAGATCCCAGACATTTTCCATACGCACAATAAGCTTATTTATCTAGTTGTTCACCCTGGACCTTCCTCCACTGCCTCCGTAAGAGTTTATAAATTCCTTTTTAGAAAACATTTGAATTCAGCCTTTGTGGTCACTTGATACTTAGCTTGATTCTTCAGACAAGGAAAAATTATGGATTGCTAATTAAAATGAAAAAATCCCTTTCTGAATTATGAAGTCTTTATGTGCTTTTTTTCAATACATAAATACTTTTAAAAAATCACAATGTGACGTTAGTTACCAAATACAAAATATGCTTGTAAATATGACCATAACAAGCGTTCTAATCACCAGTAAACACACATGACCTGTAAATGCTGAACAGGTGCAATGAACACCAAATACAAAATACGCTTGTAAATATAACCATAAGTGTTCAAATCGCCTGTAAACACACACTGGACAGGAGAAAAAAATCACGTGTACAAAAAATTACATTTGACAATTGAAAAAAGCGAGAGAAAAATGATAATTACATGTTCTGGGTAAGACGATTTGAAACTCTTGGCCTTCCATACTGTCGTGGAAATTGCAAGATTATGTCATAATTCTTGTATTGCATTATATTAGTTGTTTAATTCGACCGAATAGAGTATTCAGTTAACTATTGTGTGTGTGTTTTACTGAGGAGGGCCTCTTTGAGATAGCACTGACCTAGGAGATTTACGATGTCTTTGGGTAATGGTTCTGTTCTATACCATACCAGGGAGAGACGGTTCCAGTAGGAGTAGGACCAGACACTGGTCTTTACAATGAAGTAGATAGATACCTTTCATACAAATCTTAACCTTGTGACCATTCTATGTATCTGTTGTTCGTCATGTAGGTTGAGAGGGGTGTATACTGGCTATAAAAGATCTTTGTACTTTTGTGTTGTCACTTTCAATGGTTCATTAGAAATGGCGCATCATTGAAAGTCAAGTGCTATCGCAAAGCTCTTATTATTAAAATTGTAGTTTAAGTATAACTCTGACTGGTGTGTGAAGTTTGTTTCTCCTCATTTGGTAATACAGAAATTAGCCACCACAATACTCCCCAACATTACGCACTCCTGCCACATCATTACGCACACCTGCCAACCCCCGTTACGAGCATCAGCGATCACTGGACTCTCCTGGACTCAATCACCTCTGTCAATTCCTCCCCTATATCTGTCTTGTTCTCCTGCTTCAGCATTAATTGTTGTTTGTCGTAGTTTACCAGTTCCATTATGATCTGAGAACACTAAGCCCAAATGGAAGTTTCAAGTGTGCTGCAAGCGGTTGCTAAGCAACCAATGGGATTCAGAGAGAGAGAGAGAGAGAGAGAGAGAGAGAGAGAGACGAGTGCACAGAGTATCTTTGCATTCACCATAAAGTTGACAGTAATTTGAGATTTAGCTACAGGGCTTTGAGCATGAATATTTTCCTGGATGCACAGTACTGGAACACCCTAGGCTATGTGAAATGTGTATTAAAATCAAATCAAATCTATAATTGACAATAGTTACATTTATGGACACAGACCACTACTATGGAATATGCTGTAATGTACACACAGAAAGCACATTATTATGTATGAAATCTCCTTTATAGTCAAGAGTTGTTGCCGTTTGCAATAAGACAATCTCTCTCGCTATATATGGTCATTCAATGTAAATTGGCAGGATACAGCCATCACTATTGGTCATAAAACACAAACACTCACACTGCAGTGAGTGCACTCACTTCAACGACATCAAAAGACTTGGAGTGTATCTCAAGAAAAACATTACAAAACTGACCTTTGACATCCCTATTAATAATACATCATTTCCATCCATCTCCATACAAGGAGGCAAACAGTCCTGGTAGATCTGATAATATTATTCCACCGTAATTAACTGCCTCATTTGCATATCAACAGCACTGCTCACACCTCCCATGTCAGCTGAGGCATCTAATCTCCACCTCCACACGCACGGAGTGAGATGTCGAGGTTCAGGTGCTAATTAGCTTTCTGCGCTTGTCTTTTCACAGGAATCTTCGGCACCTGTGACAACATCACATAGGCATACAGTTCTGAGTGAAATAAGATTATGAAGAAAATGTATGGGGTGACGACAGAAGTGATGTTTGGGGAATGTAAACTTTTCTGTGTGTTTTGAGAGTCTGTCAGGGATACTGTTTTCCTCCACTCCGCAGATACGCTCTATGAGCTCTGTTTGGACAGTGCTGAAAGGTAGAGCCCTGAAACATCTAGGCTGTTTGGTATTGTGTAAATGGTAGGCAGTCAACAAAGCAGAGTACACACACACACACACACACACACACACACACACACACACACACACACACCATAACCACCCACACAGACAGACATCATTGACACACCCTCACACTTCACACACAGACAGCTAGAGGAATGCCAGTGTTCCTTGCTTTGTGGCTAGCCATTGATTTCAGTTTACCTTCACCTGACTACCATCATCCTTCAAGGCCTTTTGACGCCTCCCTGTGGAGCTGAGCTGGCGGTTTCTGAAGTAGCAGGGTGAGGAATCATCACCTTCAATAAGGCCTAGCTCTTCTTAGGCTAATTGCACTGCACTACAGAAACAGCCCCCTGCTGTCCCCAAGGAACTGGAAACACACAGTGTCAGCCACTCTGAATCACAGGAGTGAATGAATACTTATACTGATGTGGTCATTATACAATCATATTGCATGTTGAGGTACAGTAACCTCAGATTGGGTTGTGGCAGCTAGCGACTGTTAGTGACTGATACTAGAGTGCTTATTGTACAGTCGTAATTGTATAGTATGTAATGGGCATGATGGTGTGTTTGCACTCTTATCTGGGTGCAAGTGTTAGGCCTACATCAAAGCCAATTCAGTCTACTGTCAATGAATAGTACTTTCACAGACGAAAGTCCTTCACCGCCACTGCATTTGTAGTGGCTGAATTAACTTCTGGTCTAAGTTAGACAGAAAATAAAATACAAATAACTATATCTATATTTGTTTATATCTGAAGAGCCAAGTACAGGTGTTAAACAAATAACTATAAAAAACTATTTGGTTTGGCTGCACAGCTGTCTTTAGAGGACATCAGCCAGCCAATGGTTTTGTGTGACACTCTGAGGTGTTGCTCAGTCCGAGCTCGACAAAGTATCCTATTCAGAATGAATGTCTGTTGTCATCTTGCTTTAGCCTTGTGGGTTCTAAAAGCCGTCACACGTCAGCAAGCAATTCACAGCGTGTTGGCTCATTCACGCTACACAGGAAAACACATACCACAGGAATACCATTGGCAGACCGCATCATCACACAAAGGTAGAGGACATTGAGGGTGGTAAGACTGATGCAGAATGACATAACAACGCCTGTTGGCTTTCAATGAGAATGATGTCAGTGTGATCTGACACAAGGAATGAGTGGGCTTTTATGTACTAGCACTTATTTTGTCTGGTTTGTTTTGTAATTTTTTGTTGTGGGTGTTACAGGTACATTATCCAGTCACATTTTTAAGTTTCTAAAACATGTAGCTATATAACATGGTTTTTCAATTACTACCTCATCTCAGTACCCCACACATACAATTATCTGTAAGGTCCCTCAGTTGAGCAGTGCATTTCAATCACAGACCACAAAAACCAGGGAGGTTTTTCAAACAGACCACAAAGGGCACCTATTGTTAAAAAAAAAGCAGATATTGGATATCAAATTAAATCTAATTTGATTGGTCACATACACATATTTAACAGATGTTATTACGAGTGTAGTGAAATGCTTGTGTTCTTAGCTCCATCAGTGCAGCAGTATCTAACAATTCCCAACAATACACACATCTATGAGTAAAATAATGGAATTAAGAAATATATGAATATTAGGATGAGCAATGTCATAATGGCATTGACTTACAGTAGAATACAATATATACAGTACCTATGAAGTGAGTTAAACAGTATGTAAACATTATTAAACTAGTGGTACAAAAGTGTTATTAAAGTGTTATTAAAGTGGCCAGTGATTCCATGTCTATGTACAGTACACACAGCAGTAGCCTCTAAGGTGCAGGGTTGAGTAACCGGGTGGTAGCCGGGTAGTGATGGCTATTTAACAGTCTGATGGCCTTGAGATAGAAGATGTTTTTCAGTCTCTCGGTCCCAGCTTTGATGCACCTGTACTGACCTTGCCTTCTGGATGATAGTGGGGTGAACAGGCCGTGGCTCGGGTGGTTGATGTCCTTGACGATCTTTTTGGCCTCCCTGTGACATCGGGTGCTGTAGGTGTCCTGGAGGGCAGGCGGTGTGGCAGGTGTGCCCCCGGTGACGCTTTGGGCAGACCGCACCATCCTCCTGAGAGCCCTGTGATTGCTGGCGGTGCAGTTACCAGGCGTTGATACAGCCGAAAGGATGCTTTAAATTGTGCATCTGTAAAAGTTAGTGAGGGTTTTAAGGGCCAAGCCAAATTTCTTCAGCCTCCTGAGGTTGATGAGGCGCTGTTGCGCCTTCTTCACCACACTGTCTGTGTGGGTGGACCATTTCATAGCACTGAGACTGCGCTTGTGAAGGTGGTAAATTACCTTTTAATGGCGTCAGACCGAGGCTCTGCATCTGTCCTCGTGCTCCTAGACCTTAGTGCTGCTTTTGATACCATCGATCACCACATTCTTTTGGAGGGATTGGAAACCCAAATTGGTCTACACGGGCAAGTTCTGGCCTGGTTCAGATCCTATCTGACGGAAAGATGTCAGTTTGTCTCTGTGAATGGTTTGTCCTCTGACAAATCAACTGTAATTGTCAGTGTTCCTCAAGGTTCCGTTTTAGGACCACTATTGTTTTCACTATATATTTTTCCTCTTGGAGATGTCATTCAAAAACATAATGTTAACTTTCACTGCTATGCGGATGACACACAGCTGTACATTTCAATGAAGCATGGTGAAGCCCCAAAATTGCCCTCACTGGAAGCCTGTGTTTCAGACATAAGGAAGTGGATGGTTGCAAACTTTCTACTTTTAAACTCGGACAAAACAGAGATGCTTGTTCTAGGTCCCAAGAAACAAAGAGATCTTCTGTTGAATCTGACAATTCATCTTGATGGTTGTACAGTCGTCTCAAATAAAACTGTGAAGGACCTCGGCGTAACTCTGGACCATGATCTCTCTTTTGACGAACATATCAAGACTGTTTCAAGGACAGCTTTTTTCCATCTACATCAAAAAATGATGCAGAAAAATTAATCCATGCTTTTGTCACTTCTAAATTAGACTACTGCAATGCTCTTCTTTCCGGCTACTCAGATAAAGCAATAAATAAACTTCAGGTAGTGCTAAATACAGCTGCTAGAATCCTGACTAGAACCAAGAAATTTGATCATATTACTCCAGTGCTAGTCTCCCTCCACTGGCTTCCTGTTAAGGCAAGGGTTGATTTCAAGGGGTTGATTATCCTACAAAGCATTACATGGGCTTGTTCCTACCTATCTTTCCGATTTGGTCCTGCCGTACATACCTACACGTATGCTACGGTCACAAGACGCAGGCCTCCTAATTGTCCCTAGAATTTCTAAGCAAACAGCTGGAGGCAGGGCTTTCTCCTATAGAGCTCAATTTTAATGGAATGGTCTGCCTACCCATGTCAGAGACGCAGACTCGGTCTCAACCTTTAAGTCTTTATTTAAGACTCATCTCTTCAGTAGGTCCTATGATTGAGTGTAGTCTGGCCCAGAAGTGTGAAGGTGAACGGAAAGGCACTGGAGCAACGAACCGCCCTTGCTGTCTCTGCCTGGCCGGTTCCCCTCTCTCCACTGGGATTCTTTGCCTCTAACCCTATTACAGGGGCTGAGTCACTGGCTTACTGGTGCTCTTCCATGACGCCCCTAGGAGGGGTGCGTCACTTGAGTGGGTTGAGTCACTGACGTGGTCTCCCTGTCTGGGTTGGCGCGCCCCCTTGGGTTGTGCCGTGGCGGAGATCTTTGGGGGCTATACTCGGCCTTGTCTCAGGATGGTAAGTTGGTGATGGAAGATATCCCTCTAGTGGTGTGGGGGCTGTGCTTTGGCAAAGTGGGTGGGGTTATATCCTGCCTGTTTGGCCCTGTCCGGGGGTATCATTGGATGGGTCCACAGTGTCTCCTGACCCCTCCTGTCTCAGCCTCCAGTATTTATGCTGCAGTAGTTTATGTGTCGGGGGGCTAGGGTCAGTCTGTTCAGTCTGTTATCTGGATTATTTCTCCTGTCTTACCCGGTGTCCTGTGTGAATTTAAGTATGCTCTCTCTAATTCTCTCTTTATTTCTCTCTTTATTTATTTCTCTCTCTCGGAGGACCTGAGCCCTAGGACCATGCCTCAGGACTACCTGGCATGATGACTCCTTGTCCCCAGTCCACCTGGCCGTGCTGCTGCTCCAGTTTCAACTGTTCTGCCTGCGGCTATGGAACCCTGACCTGTTCACTGTGATTACTATTATTTAGCCATGCTGGTCATTTATGAACATTTGAACATCTTGGCCGTGTTCTGTTATAATCTCCACCCGGCACAGCCAGAAGAGGACTGGCCACCACTCATAGCTAGGTGCATCTCTAGCTTTCTTTCTAGGTTCTGGCCTTTCTAGGGAGTTTTTCCTAGCCACTGTGCTTGTACACCTGCATTGCTTGCTGTTTGGGGTTTTAGGCCTGGTTTGATATATAAGCTGATGTAAGAAGGGCTATACAAAGACATTTGATTTGAAATTTGATTTGATTTCAGATTGTCAGTGATGTGTACTTCAAGGAACTTGAAGCTTTTCACCTTCTCCACTGCGGTCCCGTCGATGTGGATAGGGGAGTGCTCCCTCTGCTGTCCCTTGAAGTCCATGATCAGCTCCTTTGTTTTGTTGACGTTGAGGGAGAGGTTATTTTCCTGGCACCAATCTGCCAGTGCCCTCACCTCCTCCCTGTAGGCTGTCTTGTCATTGTTGATAATCAGGCCTACTACTGTTGTGTCGTCTGCAAACTTGATGACTGAGTTGGAGGCGTGTGTGGCCATGCAGTCATGGGTGAACAGGGAGTACAGGAGGGGGCTGAGCACGCACACAGGTGGGGCCCCTGTGTTGACGATCAGCGGAGTTGAGGTGTTGTTTCTTACCTTCACCACCGGGGGGTGACCCATCAAGAAGTCCAGGACCCAGTTGCACAGGCCGGGGTTCAGGAACAATGGTGGACATCTTGAAGCAAGTGGGGACAGCAGACTGGGATAGGGAAAGATTGAATACGTCCGTAAACACTCCAGCCAGCTGGTCTACACATGTTCTGAGGACATGGCTAGGGATTACATCTGGACCGGAAGCCTTGCATGGGATAACACGCTTAAATGTCTTACTCACGTAGGCCACGGAGAAGGAGAGCCCACAGTCCTTGGAAGCGGGCCGCGTCGGTGGCACTGTGTTATCCTCAAAGCGGAAGAAGATTATCCGGGAGTAAGACGTCAGTGTCCGCGATGTGGCTGGTTTTCCCTTTGTAATCCGTGATTGTCTGTAGACCCTGCCACATACATCTCATGCTAAGCCGTTGAATTGTTACTCCACTTTGTCTCTGTACTGACATTTTGCCTGTTTGATTGCCTTATGGAGAGAATAACTACACTGTTTGTATTCAACCACATTCCCAGTGACTTTGCCATGGTTAAATGCGGTGGATCGCGCTTTTAGTTTTGCATGAATGCTGCCATCTATCCAGGATTTCTGGTTAGAGTAGGTTTCAATAGTCACCGTGGGAACAACATCCCTTATAAACTTCCTGAAGAACTCTGTCACCGTGTCCATGTATATGTCAATGTTATTCTCAGAGGCAACCCGGAACATATCCCAGTCCGCGTGATCATAACAAATTTGAAGCATGGTTTCCGATTGGTCAGCCCGGCGTTGAATAGACCTTAGTACGGGTACTTCCTGTTTGAGTTTCAGCCTATATGAAGGGAGAAGCAGGATATATGATCATGATCTGATTTGTCGAAGGAATGGCGGGGGAGGGCCTTGTAGCCATCCCAGAAGTGGGAGTAACAATGGTTGAGAGTTTTTGATGGCGGTTACTACAGGCAACTTGTTGAAAGAACTTTGGTAGCATTTTCCAAAAATTTGCTTCGGTAAACTCCCCAGCTACAATAAAAGTAAAGTGTAGGTTATTGAGGGCCATCGTGGTATCAGGTTGAGGGGGAATATACACGGCTATATACTGTGACTATAACCAAAGATAATTATTTTGGGAGGTAATACAGTCTGCATTTGATTGTGAGGTATTCTAGGTCTGGTGAACAAAAGGACTTGAGTTCCTGTACGTTATAACAATCACACCATGAGCAGATAATCATGTAGCGTACTGTACACCACCGCTTTTCTTTTTACCAGAGAGTTCCTTATTCCTGTCTGTAAGATGTACTGAGAAACCAGCTGGCTGTATGGATGGGGACAGTATATCTAGAGAGAGCCATGATTCTGTGAAACAGAGTATGTTACAGTCCCTGATGTCTCTCTGGTAGGAGATCCTCACCCCGAGCTTGTCTACTTTATTGTCCAGAGACTGAATATTAGCGAGTTATATACTCGGAAGCGGTGGATGGTGTGCACGACTCCCGAGTGGGACTACAAAGTTCACTCTGAATACCTCTTCTCCGCCGGTTGCGTCTTGGAGCAGCCTCTGGGATAAGTTAAGTTGCTTTGGGGGATACGAACAAAGAATCGAATTCGGGAAAGATGTATTTCAAGTCGTAATGCTGGTGAGTTATCGCCACTCTGATATCCAAAAGTTATTTCTGGCTGTATGCAATAACACCCCAAAAAATTATTGTCTAATAATGTAAGAAATAACACGTAAAAAACTAAATACTGCAAAGTTGCTTAGGAGCTAGAAGCAGAGCTGCCATGCCTGTCGGCGCCGTCTTATACCCCTTTGAGCACGATGAATTTATTAATTACACTTTGGATGGTGTATCAATACACCCAGTCACTACAAAGCTACACACGTCCTTCCTAACACCGTACCCAAACAGGCCGCACTCATGCACCATCGTGCGTCATCGTGCGCAAATTGATTTTGTCCCCCCACACCAAATGCGATCACAACACGCAGGGTGAAATATCAAAACAAACTCTGAACCAATTATATTAATTTGGGGACAGGTCGAAAAGCAATAAACATTTAAGGCAATTTAGCAAGCTATCTTGCGGTTGCTAGCTAATTTGTCCTATTTAGCTAGCTTGCTGTTGCTAGCTAATTTGTCATGTGATATAAACGTTGTTGTTATTTTACCTGAAATGCACAAGGTCCTCTACTCCGACAATTAATCCACACATAAAACGGTCAACCGAATAATTTATAATAATTTCTCCTCCATCCAGGCCTTTTCTTCTTTTGACTTTATATGGCGATTGGCATCTAACTTTCATAGTTGACATGACGACAGACCAAAATCAGTTCATCTTTCACCCACGTGGATATGGTATCTGTGTATCTGCTTCTTTAAACCAAAGAGTATATGAGAGAGGCAGTGTCACAAATAGAACTGACTTCTATTTTAGCGCTTGGCAACGCAGACGCTCGTTGGCGCTCGCAAGCAGTGTAGGTGCAATAATTGAATAACATGACACGAGCACACGAATCGAGTGATGTGGTCAGCATGTAACCCAGTAGCTGGAGAGAAAGGAAACCGCTCAGGGATTTCACCATGATGCCAATGGTGATTTTAAAACAGTTGAAGAGTTTAATGGCTGTGATAGGAGAACTGAGGATAGATCAACAACATTGTATTTACTCCACAATACTAACCTAACTGAAAGAATGAAAAGAAGGAGGGTTGTACAGAATATACAAAAAATATTCCAAAACATGCATCCTGTTTGCAACAAGGCACTCAAATAATACTGCAAAAATGTGGCAAAGCAATGCTATGGGTATACTGGTAATCATTAAAGACGGGGGAAAATGTCAGTATAAAAAATAAACAGAATAGAGCTAAGCACAGGCAAAATCCTAGAGGAAAACCTGGTTGATTCTTCTTTTCACCAGACACTGGGAGATAAATTCAACTTTCAGCAGAACAATAACCTAAAACACAAGGGCCAAATATACACTGGAGTTGATTACCAAGAAGACAGTGAATGTTCCTGATTGGCAGAATTACAGTTTTGACTTAAATCTACTTGAAAATCTATGGCAAGACCTGAAGATGGTTGTCTAGCAATGATCAACAACCAATTTGACAGAGCTTTTAGAAACGTTTTAAGAATAATGGGCAAATGTTGCACAATCCGGGTGTGGAAAGCTCTTAGAGACTTACACAGAAAGCCAAATGTGATTCTACAACTTTCGATATCTTAGTTGGTTTTTTTTTCAATAAATTTGCCAAAAATTCTAATAACTTTTCACTTTGTCATTATTGGGTATTGCGTGTAGATGGGTGTGAGAAAAAAATATTTGATCCATTTTTTAATTCAGACTGTGCCACAAAAAAATGGAATGTGAAGGGGTGTGAATGGGGTGTGAAGGGGTGTGAATACTTTTTGAAGGAACGTAAGAAAGTATTCATACCGATTGGCCACATTTCCACATTTTGTTACTTTACAGCATTATTCTAAAACTGATAGATTTTTTTTCTCATCAATCTACAAACAATAGCCCATAGTGACAAAGGTGCATTCTGTTTCCATTGATCATCATTGAGCTGTTACTACAACTTGATTCGAGTCCACCTGTGGTAAATTTAATTGTTTGAACTCAATTTGAAAGCACACACCTTTCAAAATAAGGTCCCACAGTTGAAAATGCATGCCAGAGCAAAAACCAAGCCATAAGGTCGAAGGAATCGACTGTAGAACTCGACAGTATTGTGTCGAGGGACAGATCTGGGGAAGGGTACCAAAACATTTCTGCAGCATTGAAGGTCCCCAAGAACACAGTGGCCTCCATCATTATCAAATGGAAGAAGTTTGGAACCACTAAGACTCTTCCTAGAGCTGGCCGCCCAGCAAATCTGAGCAATTGGGGAAGAAGGGCCTTGGTCAGGGAGGTGACCAAGAACCCGATGGTCACTCTGACAGAGCTCCAGAGTTCCTCTGTGGAGATGGGAGAATCTTCCAGATGGGCAACCATCTCCAACAATCAGTCCATTATGGTAGAGTAGCCAGATGGATGCCACTCCTCAGTAAAAGGCACATGACAGCCCGCTTGGAGGTTGCTAAAAAACACCTAAAGGACTCTCAGACAGTGACAAACAAGATGCTCTGGTCTGATGAAACCAAGTGTTTGGTCTGGAGGAAACCTGGCAAGATCCCTAGGGTGAATCCCTAAGGATTCGTCAATATGGGGTATTGTGTGTAGATTGATGAAGGGAAAAAAACATTTTAATCAATTTTAGAATAAGGCTGTAATGTAACAAAATGTGGAAAAAGTCAAGGGGCATGGAATACTTAATGAATGTACTGTATGTGTTGGGCTTTGTGGATAATTTATTTGTATGTGTTGGGCTTTAGCTGAGATGATTCTTTACAAAGTCACGTATATTTGTTCAGGCTGTAATTGTTCCTTGACTAGCACCGTTCATTCTCTCTGTTGATAATTATAATGTTATAACTTCCTATAGTAACTGTATCCACTGGTGAATTGGGAGAGAGCGAGGTGATTGCCATCTAAGAGCCAACATCATTTTTTATCTTCTCTGATTGATTGAGAGATTCAAGAAGATATCATCTTTAAGTAACATATTAGATGCAAGGCATTGCATATTTACATTCACGCACTTCTAAATAAACGGTGTAACTTTGCTCCAGAAGCATTTACCTGCATCATATGAAATAATGTGCCTACCTGATTTAGGGGACACAGTCAACAGTTGGGAGTTGGGGACAATTTCATCAGAAAATGTTTCCTTAGTGTTATATGCAGTCTGTGAACAACCTTAACATGTATAAATTGATGGTTTCAGATGACAGGATGCCAATGTACATGTTTTATGTATTCTGTTCCAATTGAAAGTTTGTTCAGATTCAATTAGATCTGTAGACTATACTTTTTAATGGCTAGCTCAGAATATGAGCTTTACAAAAGTTGTTTATAAACTCAGCAAAAAAACAAACGTCCTCTCACTGTCAATTGCGTTTATTTTCAGCAAACTTAACATGTGTAAATATTTGTATGAACATAACAAGATTCAACAACTGAGACGTAAACTGAGCAAGTTCCACAGACATGTGACTAACAGAAATGGAATAATGTGTCCCTGAACAAAGGGAGGGGGGTTCAAAATCAAAAGTAACAGTCAGTATCTGGTGTGGCCACCAGCTGCATTAAGTGCTACAGTATATCTTCTCCTCATGGACTGCACCAGATTTGCCAGTTCTTGCTGGGAGATGTTACCCCACTCTTCCACCAAGGCACCTGCAAGTTCCCGAGCATATCTTGGGGGGAATGGCCCTAGCCCTCACCCTCCAATCCAACAGGTCCCAGATGTGCTCAATGGGATTGACATCTGGGCTCTTCGCTGGCCATGGCAGAACACTGACATTCCTGCCTTGCAGGAAATCACACACAGAATGAGCAGTATGGCTGGTGGCATTGTCGTGCTGGAGGGTCATGCTGGAGCCTGCAGGAAGGGCACCACGTGAGGGAGGAGGATGTCTTCCCTGTAACGCAAAGCGTTGAGATTGCCTGCAATGACAACAAGCTCAGTCCGATGATGCTGTGACACACCTCCCCAGACCATGACGGACCCTCCACCTCCAAATCGATCCCGCTCCAGAGTACAGGCCTCGGTGTAACGCTCATTCCCTCTACGATAAATGTGAATCCGACCATCACCTAGGGTGAGACAAAACCACAACTCGTCAGTGAAGAGCACTTTTTGTCAGTTCTGTCTGGTCCAGTGACGGTGGGTTTGTACCCATAGGCGACGTTGTTGCCGGTGATGTCTGGCGAGGACCTGCCTTACAACAGGCCTACAAGCCCTCAGTCCAGCCTCTCTCAGCCTATTGTGGTTAGCCTGAGCACTGATGGGGGGATTGTGCATTCCTGGTGTACCTCGGAAAGTTGTTGTTGCCATCCTGTACCTGTCCCGCAGGTGTGATGTTCAGATGTACCGATCCTGTGCAGGTGTTGTTACACGTCACTGCGAGGAAGATCAGCTGTCCGTCCTGTGTCCCTGTAGTGCTGTTTTAGGCATCTCACAGTACGGACACTGCAATTTATTACCCTGGCCACATCTGCAGTCCTCATGCCTCCTTGCAGCATGCCTAAGGCATGTTCACACAGATGAGCAGGGACATGGGGCAGGGGTGGTTTTCAGAGTCATAGGAAAGGCCTCTTTAGTGTCCTAAGTTTTCGTAACTGTGACCTTATTTGCCTACTGTCTGTAAGCTGTTAGTGTCTTGTTCATTAATTGTTCATGGTTCATTGAACAAGCATGGGAAACAGTGTTTAAACCTTTTACAATGAAGATCTGTGAAGTTATTTGGATTTTTACTAATTATCTTTGAAAGACAGGGTCCTGAAAAAGGGACATTTCTTTTTTTTCTGAGTTTCTATTACAGAGATCAGTCCTTCTGTAGTATAACTTTTTGAACTCTGCTGTACAGAACTCGTCAGCTTAACAGATACTCAACAATGCAAGGATGTGTGTGTGTATGTGTGTGTTATGTGGTGTTAGATCTGTGAAACACATGAGACACATGAGTCACCCAGGCTCCAGATTGCTTTGGGGGTTCAGTCCACATCAGGAACTACACCACAACTCTACGGGGACTCTAAAACCTGGATCAAATCAATCAAATCAAATTTTATTGGTCACATACACATGATTAGCAGATGTTATTGCGAGTGTAGCATAATGTTTATGCTTCTAGATCCGACAGTGCAGCAGTATCTACCAGGTAATATCTAACAAATTCCACAACAAAACCTAATACACACAATCTACTAAAGAATATATACTGTATATATAAGAATATATAAGTATAAAATATATGGATGAGCAGTGACAGTGTTACGTTCTGACCTTAGTTCTGTTATTATATCTTTGTTTTAGTATGGTCAGGGCGTGAGTTGGGTGGGCAGTCTATGTTTGTTTTTCCATGTTGGTTTTTGAGGCAGCTCAGAGGCAGCTGTCAATTGTTGTCCATGATTGAGAATCATACTTAGGTAGCCTGGGTTTCACTTTTGGGTTGTGGGTGTTTGTTTTCCGTGTGAGTGTTTGGTCCACACGGTACTGTTTTCGGTTATGTATATTCACGCCATCGTTTGTTGTTTTGTTCGAGTGTTCTATTGTCTTTATTAAAAAACTTTATGGACACTTACCACGCTGTGCATTGGTTCTCCGATCCTTCTCGCTACTCAGAAGAGGAGGACAAGAACCCTTACAGACAGAGAGGCTAAGATGCAATAGATAGTAAAGAATAGATAGTGAAGGATACAGTATACAGTATATACCTATGAGATGAGTAATGCAAGATATGAAAACATTCTTAAAGTGGCATTATTAAAGGGACTAGTGTTTCATTTATTAAAGTTGCCAATGATATCAGGTCCGTAGGTAGGCATCCGCCTCTCTGTGCCAACTTTGATGCACCTGTACTGACCACGCCTTCTGGATGGAAGCGGGATGAACAGGTAGTGGCTCGGGTGGTTATTGTCCTTGATGATCTTTTTTTCCTTCCTGTGACATCGGGTGTTGTAGGTGTCCTGTAGGGCAGGTAGTTTGCCCCCGGTGATGCGTTGTACAGACCGCACTACCCTCTGGAGAGCCCTGCAGTTGTGGGCGGTGCAGTTGCCGTACCAGGCGGTGATACAGTCTGACAGGATGCTCTCAAATATGCATCTGTAAAAGTTAATGAGGGTTTTCAGTGACAAGACACATTTTTTCAGACTCCTGAGGTAGAAGAGGCGCTGTTGCGCCTTCTTCACCACACTGCCTGTGTGAGTGGACCATTTCAGTTTGACGGTGATATGTACACAGAGGAACTTAAAACTTTCCACCTTCTCCACTGCTGTCCCGTCGATGTGGATAGAGGGGTGCTCCCATTGCTATTTCCTGAAGTCCACAATCATCTCTTTGTTTTGATGACATTGAGTGAGAGGTTATTTTCCTGACACCAAACTCCAAGGGCCCTCACCTCCTCTCTGTATGCTGTCTCGTCATTGTTGGTAATCACGCCTACCACTGTAGTGTCATCTGCAAACTTGATGATGAGTTGGAGGCGTGCATGGCCACGCATTCATGGGTGAACAGGGAGTACAGGAGAGGGCTGAGAACGCGCCCTTGTGGGGCCCCAGTGATAAGGATCAGCGGAGTAGGGGATCGGCCCGTCAGGAAGTCCAGGACCCAGGTGCACAGGATGGGTCTCAAGCTTAATGATGAGTTAATGATGATGAGTTAATGATGAGTTTGGAGGGTACTATGGTGTTGAATGCTGAGCTATAGTCAATGAACAGCATTCTTACATACTGTAGCTATTCCTCTTGTCCAGATGGGATAGGGCACTGCAGTGCGATGGCAATTGCATCGTCTGAGTAACTATTGGGGTAGGAGGGAAATTGAAGTGGATCTAGGGTGACAGGTAGGGTGTTGATATGACTAGTCTCTCAAAGCACTTCTTGATGACAGAAGTGAGTGCTATGGGGCAATATTAATTTAGTTCAGTTACCTTAGCGTTCTTGGGAACAGGAACAATGGTGGCCATCTTGAAGCATGTGGGGATAGCAGACTGAGATAGGGATTGATTGAATATGTCCGTAAACACACCAGCCAGCTGGTCTGTGCTTGCTCTGAGGACACTGCTAGGGATGCTGTCTGGGCCAGCAGCCCTGCGAGGGTTAACACGTTTAAATGTTTTACTCACGTCGGCCACGGAGAAGGAGAGCCCACAGTCTTTGGTAACGGGCCATGTCGGGGGCACTGTATTGTCCTCAAAGCGCGCAAAGAAGCTGTTTAATTTGTCTGGGAGCAAGACGTCGATGTCCGTGACGGGGCTGGTTTTCTTTTTGTAATCCATGATTGTCTGTAGACCCTGTCACATACATCGCGTGTTTGAGCCGTTGAATTGCAACTTCACTTTGTCTCTATACTGACGCTTTGCTTGTTTGATTGACATCCTCATCTTCTCGCGTTCCATCCAAGAACATGTGCTCCACATTCGACAGGTTCTCCAATGCCTCCTGGAGAACCAGCTGTTTGTAAAAGCAGAGACCCAGAGCCCGAGACCATCCTTCCCACCTCGTGACTGGTGACGGCACTCAACTGGGGTATAGGGAAACAGGTCTGGGAGGCGTAGCGGTCCCAGCCGAATCCTGTGTGGGGGCCCTGATAATCGGCTGTTTGTGCCTAAAGCTGTCCGCTCTGCGGTCCTAAAGTGGGCCCATTCCTCCAGGCTTGCCTGCCAACCAGGCTCCCTTCGGACTCTGGCCTTTGTGCGACAATGCTTTGGGTGGCCTACGATGGTTCCGGATGTCGCCGTGTTTGTCTACGCCTGCACGGTTTGTGCTCAGAATAAGACTCCTCGGCAAGCTCCGGCTGGTCTTCTGCAACCACTGCCTGTCCCTCACCGTCCCTGGTCCCACATCTGGTCCCTGGATTTCGTCATGGGTCTCCCCCCGTCTGAGGGCAACACTGCCATTCTGACTGTGGTTGAAAGGTGTTCCTAGGCTGCTCACTTCATTCCTCTCCCCAACCTACCCTCGGCCAAGGAGACGGCCCAGCTCATGGGGCAGCACGTCTTCCGGATCCATGGACTTCTGATGGACATGGTCTCCGACCGGGGGCCTCAGTTCTCCTCCCGGTTCTGGAAGGCGTTCTGCTCCGTCATTGGGTTGTCAGACAGCCTGGGTTCCACCCCCAGTCCAATGGCCAGTTAGAGCGAGGCAATCAGGATCTTGAGACTACTCTGCGCAGCCTGGTCTCCTCCAACCCCACCTCCTGGAGCCAGCAGCTGGTGTGGGTTGAGCACGCTCGCAACACCCTTCCCTGCTCTGCCACGGGCCTATCTTCGTTTGAGTGTTCCCTGGGGTATCAGCCCCCGCTCTTCCCTGAGCAGGAGAAAGAGGTACCTTCTGTCCAGATGTTTGTTCACCGCTGTCATCGTACCTGGAGGGGAGCCCGGTCGGCTCTCCTTAAGACAACAAGCAGATCGCATCGGACACCTGCTCCCTGGTATCGTCTCAGGCAGAAGGTATGGCTATCCACCTGGGATCTGCCCCTCCGGGTGGAATCCCACAAACTCTCCCCCCGGTTTATTGGCCCATTTCCTATCTCCAAGATTATTAGCCCCTCTGCTGTTCATCTTCTATTGCCCCGTACCCTTCGTATACATACCGCCTTTCATGTGTCCAGAGTCAAACCTATGTCTCACAGCCCTTTGTCTCCTGGTTTGACTCTTGCCTGTCCTGACTCTGAGCCCGCTCGCCTGACCACTCTGCCTGCCCCAGACCCTGAGCCTGCCTGCCGTCCTGTACTGTTGCCCCACCTCTGGATTGTTGACCTCTGCCTACCCTGACCCTGAGCCTGCCTGCCGTCCGGTACCGTTGCCCTACCTCTGGTTTACTGACCCCTGCCTGCCTTGACCTGTCTATTGCCATTCCCTGTTGTAATATTAAACCATTGTTAATTAGACACGTCTGCATCTGGGTCTTACCTTGATTCCTGATACTGAGAGGTGCAGACAAAGGAACTGCTTTGGGAAAGTCGTATTCCTGGTCGTAGTGCTGGTTGTGCTGGTAAGTTGACGTCTCTCTGATATCCAATAGTTCTTCCCAACTGTATGTAATAACACTTAAGGTTTTTTGGGCTAACAATGTAAGAAATAATACCTAAAAAAACAAAATACTGCACAGTTTCCTAAGGACTTGAAGTGAAGCTGCCATCTCTATCAGTGCCATCTCCAGGGATCCCCTGTCCTCTACCTCAGATGGTCTGTACAGTGTGTGTCTGTGAGAGAACAGCTTCCATCTCCACCTCTCCACCCACCCCTGCAGTGAGTTGTTTGTTCATCATATCCATCCCTGAGCCTCACCTACTGCACACTAGTCCCACTGGATAGAGGAGGGCGGAGAGAGAGAGGGGACAGGGGGAGGAGGGCTATGCAGAGAAATAGGGTGGGTACTCATAAAACCTCACATCTTTTCCCCATCAACCTCCAGGGCCCCTGCACAGATTTGTGTGTGGCGACTATCCCCTCATGGGTAGCAGAGTGAGCCAGTGGAGAGTAGGCCAGGGAGGGGTGGGTGGAGGAAGGAGGGATGGTGGGGTTTGATATTTGCCCTTTTGGCTGGTCCTGCTTTGGGGGAGGCAGGGTGCAAACTGCAGAGTGAGAGAGTGGGAGACAGGGCTATGTTATTGATGGCCTCCTTCATGCTCCAACACCGTTATGTGTTATTGGAACATCTGTCAGGAGCGTTTGCCCTGTGGATGGTCGTATCGACAGCCACAGACGCTGTGTTCTGACTGAGGGCACTCTACCCCTCCCCCTCTCCTTTTCTCTCCCACCCCTACTCATTCTCTCTCTCCGGACTGATTGAGCAGATTCTACCTCCCTCCCTCCTCTCTCTCTCTCTCTAATGAATAGGTTGTTTGGAGCGTGGCTAGCACGGTGTGGAGCACCATCAGACCGGCGTCTCCTGCGGTGCTGTCGGCAGGTTGACCCCTGAATTCCAGCCTTAAAGGAAACCACGGACAAATGAGGAATGGACTTGGAGGAACAGTAAGCTAAGATTGGGCAATGGGCTCTGAGTTCTGAGAGCCAGCGGGACTGTGAAAGCTTCACTGAGAGGAGAGCTAGACTCCAGACTCCTAATGCCTCTACAAGCCACGGGTTAGCAGGCATCATTTAGGCCATTGAGTTGTTCCTGGCCAAACACCGTGACCAGGAAAACAAGGCATTAGTAATACCTCCACAAAGACTACCCAGTTATAAGTAGGGCAGATCCCACATTTTGGTATGTTGGTCGGGGTGTCGCTGGTTCAAAATCAAACTGTAGTTAAAGGTAATGTATGGGAGCTCAAAAAGGCTGTATTGTTGAGATGTACCATGAAGGCCAATGTGTAATGTATGCTATAAGACAGTCAAATCAGAGGGTTGATAACTCATATCTGTTATGATTATTAATCAATAAATTGAATTATTAAGGCCAGGCATCACAGTCTAAAATGTCATTTTTGCACGTACTTATTAATTCTGAGATTGTTTGGTATTTTGGTCTATTAATATTAATATTTTCAAAAATGTCAATAAGTTGATGAAAATGTATATTCTCATTAGTTATTAATCATACTACCGTCATCAAAATGTAATTCATTGTAACCACTTATAACTGGACACACATCCATCATTTCAAAGCTCACTACATTGAAACACACAATTTAAAAGCCCATTTCATAGAGAATGTCTCAAACTGTGGACTATATGTAGTAACTTACTTGAAGAGATGGTGATTGGGTCAAAAATATGTTTGGCATTTGGTAGTCTAAATTCAGTGTCCTTGTCTTTAACTGCCATTACCCGAAAGTCAGACTCTTTTCACACACCAACACAAAATATTTAGGCTGGCTTCATCCAGTGTCCAGAAAAAAAAGATGTGTGAAATGCAAATATGTGCATATTTAATGAGAATTAATTAATTAACTAATTGTAATACAATATTTCAACAACAACAAAAAATATTCAAAAAAGTATTACAGTTGAAGTCGGAAGTTTACATACACTTAGGTTGGAGTCATTAAAACTTGTTTTTCAACCACTCCACAAATTGTTTTGTAAACAAACTATAGTTTTGGCAAGTCAGTTAGGACATCTACTTTGTGCATGACACAAGTCATTTTTCCAACAATTGTTTACAGACAGATTATTTTACTTATAATTCACTGTATCACAATTCCAGTGGGTCAGAAGTTTACATACACTAAGTTGACTGTGTCTTTAAACAGCTTGCAAAATTCCAGAAAATGATGTCATGGCTTTAGAAGCTTCTGATAGGCTAATTGACATAATTTGAGTCAATTGGAGGTGTACCTGTGGATGTATTTCAAGGCCTACCTTCAAACTCAGTGCCACTTTGCTTGACATCATGGGAAAATCAAAAGAAATCAGCCAAGACCTCAGAAAACAAATGGTAGACCTCAACAAGTCTGGTTCATCCTTGGGAGCAATTTCCAAATGCCTGAAGGTACCACGTTCATCTGTACAAACCATAGTACGCAAGTATAAACACCATGGGACCACGCAGCCGTCATACCGCTCAGGAAGGAGACGCGTTCTGTCTCTTAGAAATTAACGGACTTTGGTGCGACAAGTGCAAATCAATCCCAGAACAACAGGACCTTGTGAAGATGCTGGAGGAAACAGAAACAGGTATCTATATCCACAGTAAAACAAGTCCTATATCAACATAACCTGAAAGGCCTCTCAGCAAGGAAGAAGCCACTGCTCCAAAACCGCCATAAAAAAAGACAGACTACGGTTTGCAACTGCACATGGTGACAAACATACTTTTTGGAGAAACGTCCTATGGTCTGATGAAACAAAAATAAAACTGTTTGGCTATAATGACCATCGTTATGTTTGAAGGAAAAAGGGAGAGACTTGCAAGCCGAAGAACACCATCCCAACTGTGAAGCACGGGGGTGTCAGCATCATGTTTTGGGGGTGCTTTGCTGCAGGAGGGACTGGTTCACTTCACAAAATAGATGGCATCATGAGGGAGAAAAAATGTTGAAGCAACATCTCAAGACATCAGTTAAAGCTTGGTTGCAAATGGGTCTTCCAAATGGACAATGACCCCAAGCATACTTCCAAAGTTGTGGCAAAATGGCCTAAGGACAACAAAGTCAAGGTATTGGAGTGGCCATCACAAAGTCCTGACCTCAATCCTATAGAACAGGGGTGTCAAAGTCAAATGGACGGAGGGCCAAATAAAAAAATCAGCTACAAGACGAGGGCCGGACTGTTCGAATGTTCATTGAAAATTTTTTAAATGACGCATATAGTCTAGTGAACCTAATTGAACCTACTGAAAACCTAACAAATATATTACAATATGATCAGATAAATAAAGCAATATTTTCTTATGGCTCTGTCAGTAATCTTTAATTTTCAACAGACACAAAAGACAAATTTCCTTTATATAAATATCCCCATAACATGAACATTAAATGAAAGAAACCGGTATTCAAGGCACCATCAGTAGACTATATTTTCTATTTTAGCAAAAGTGGGCTAAATTTACTTCAAAGAAAAAACAATAATAGCAATTTTCTATCATCCACTCAACTGAAATATTTTTAAAATATAATTGGATTGAAATACAAAAAAATAAAGTGCAAAAATCTATTAATCAAAAACAACACTTTGTTTAAGGAGAAGTAACATGCAGTGAAAACAAATATTAAATTTTAACTTTTAAACTTGAACTGAGTAAAAACTCTAAATATGTGATTGCACAGTAATGTTCACTTGTTTGAGGTTGAGGGTGATACTTGGTGGTGTCCCATCTTTTCCACAAGTTCATCAATGTTCGGGGTAAGGCTCTGAGCTGAAGAAATCCTCAGAATTGAGTGGAGGTGTTCAGCAGTAAGTCGACTTCTGTGTGATGTTTTGTTCAGGTTCATCAAAGAAAACAGTTGTTCACACAGGTATGTGCTGCCAAACATAGACAACGTTTGAGCAGCCTGGATGCGCAGCTGGGGCATTGTGCCGGGGAGGAAACGGGCAAACTCCGCAGCACCCACTGCCGCATATTTTTCCCTCAGTGCATCATTGCATTGGAGGTCAATCAACTCCATTTGGAGGTTTGGTGGTGAGCTTTCCACGTCAACAGCAAATGGGTTACCGAGCAGTTCCAACCTGCTTTTTTGTGCTTCAAAGTCAGCAAATCGGCGTCGAAAGTCAGTGGTAAGCATACCTATTTTATCAGCCAACTGTGTGCTCGGGAACGCACTGGTAGAGAGCTTCTCTTTCATGGTCTGGCAGCTGGGAAAGTGGCTCAAATTTTCTTTCCGCATCTGCGTCTCCCACAGAGTCAGTTTGGTTTTAAATGCCTTCACTGTACTGTACATATCAGAGATGACACGATCCCGACCCTGCAGCTGCAAGTTTATTGCATTCAGATGACTCGTAATGTCACACAGAAAAGCCATTTCACACAGAAACATTTCGTCTCGGAGTTGTGTTGTGTCTTTCCCTTTGCTGTCCAAGAATAGACAAATCTCCTCACGAAGCTCGAAACATCTTTGAAGCACCTTTCCCTGGCTTAGCCATCGCACCTCTGTGTGATAAGGCAAATCACCATGCTCCGTTTCTAACTCCGTCAGAAATGCCTTGAACTGGCGGTGATTCAAACCTTTGGCTCTGATAAAGTTAACTGTGCGCGTGATGATGCTCATTACATGCTCCATTTTCAAGGCTTTACCGCACAACGCTTCCTGGTGTATGATACAATGATAAGCTGTCAGCTCACCTGTCGCGTTTTCCTCTTGCATCTTTTCCCGTATCTTCGCCACCAGTCCGCTCCTGTGTCCACACATCGCAGGTGCTCCGTCGGTTGTCAAACCCACGAGTTTTTCCCAAGGCAGCTCCATCTCATTTACACATCTTGACACCTCTTCATACAAATCATGCCCCGTAGTTGTGCCATGCATAGGACGTAAAGCCAAAAACTCCTCTGTCACGCTTAGGTTGGAGTCCACTCCGCGGATGAAAATTGACAACTGGGCAATGTCAGAAATGTCGGTGCTCTCATCCACAGCCAAGGAATATGCAATAAAATCTTTTCCCTTTTTCACAAGCTGCTCTTTTAGATTGATGGACAACTGGTCTACTCTCTCGGCAATGGTGTTTCTGCTCAGACTCACATTTAAAAAGAGTTGCCTTTTTTCTGGGCAAACTTCGTCACAAACTTTAATCATGCAGTTTTTGATGAAATCCCCCTCCGTAAATGGCCGGGCTGATTTAGCGATCTCTTCTGCCAAAATAAAACTGGCCTTGACAGCAGCCTGGCCTTGTGATTTGGCTTTTTTGAACAGAGCCTGTCGAGATTTGAGGCCTCGTTTTAATTCCTCTGCCTTTTGTAGCCTTTGTTCCATGTCCATATTCTTGTTTTTGTCCGCGTGTTTCGTTTCATAATGTCGTCTCAGATTATACTCTTTCAGTACCGCCACACTTTCTCCACACAGAAGACACACAGGTTTTCCAGCTACCTTCGTGAACATATACTCCGACTCCCACCTTGTTTGAAACCCCCGGTTCTCAGTATCCACCTTCCGTTTTGCCATTTTTGATGGGTATCTGAAAGTTAATTTTACTGTGATGCTGACGACTGCTGTGCCAATAAATATTGAAATGAAGCAGCCTACTGCTCGGTGCGTCACCTTTGCATTGTGGGAAATGTAGTATTGGTGCGTGTAAAAGATCTGCGGGCTGCCGGCTTGCTGCGGGCCGGTTCTAATAATAAATCAAGATCATCCCAGGGGCCGTAAAAAACCTTCTTGCGGGCCGGATGTGGCCCGCGGGCCTTGACTCTGACATATGTGCTATAGAACATTTGTGGGCAGAACTGAAAAAGCATGAGCGAGCAAGGAGGCCTACAAACCTGACTCAGTTACACCAGCTCTGTCAGGTGGAACGGGACAAAATTCACCCAACTTATTTTGGGATGCTTGTGGAAGGTTACCCGAAATGTTTGACCCAAGTTAAACAATTTAAAGGCAATGCTACCAAATACTAATTGAGTGTATGTAAACTTCCCCCCCTGACCCATTGGGACCCCCACCCTACACAGAAGCCCCACCTTGTTAAATAAAATCCTACTAGAACCCTGAAATATATATTTTATCAACTGAGCCTAACTTGATCACCTATGTACAATGTTTACTTTATTACCAAACAATAAATGGGGCACTTGACTGAACTTAATGATCCTGTGTTTGTGTGTGAATCCTGCAAGTAGCGTCAGTCAGGATTCAAAGGGTAATATACAGTATGTCCTTTTTTTCTACCAATTCAAAGTAATGTGAATACTTCCACGATAAAGGCTATTGTCTCTGCCATCTCGCTAGCTATCTAGCTTCCAGCTACCATGCCAGATACCCAACATTTGTGCAGAAATAGGAAGAGTGTGAAGAATGTAGCCATGGGGGAGGGATTTTTGTTTTTTATTTGCGCCAACAAAGAAAAAGGGAAATAATATTGTAATACTTATTTACATTTTCAAATAAGTAACTGATTACTTAAATTGAAAAACTAACGTGTCAGGTTACTCGTTACCACAAACATTTAATCTGAGTATTCTTAACGTGTTACTTTGTGACAGAACTAGAAAGTAGATCCCTCTAGGACTGAGAGAAACAGACAAGTTCACTTAGAAAGCCCCCCCTCTTTCTCAATTTTAAAACGTGATATGCAGTACTGCGCTAATAGTCCCGAACAATTACAGCTAGCAAAATAGAGAAAGAGTGGGAGCCAAAAGACAGTATGTGTGATTGACAGACACCTCACTCACCCCCTCAGGTATGAGCTGGCTGGATCTCTTGGCTACTTCTAACTTTATTAGTCCACATAAGCCTTCTGCTCTTAGCCAACTCACCACCTGGCTACAGGGGCAGGAACATCTGATTCAGAAGCATCATTTCACACAGGTCACTTATCTAGCTAGCACTTTCCTCCCAATGCTGATGATGTCACTGGCCCTGGCGCTGGTCTCATTATCTCCCATAGAGATTTATAGAAGCTCAACGCTCATATTTCACACCAGCAGAGAGAGCCCCTACGCATAAATCACCTGGCCTGACTATGCACTTTTAAAGAAAACACCTCTGGCAATCAGCACACTCACAGGAGTGTGTGTGAGCTTGTGTGTGGGCGGGAGTGTGTGTGTGTCTGCACGAGTGTGTGGACAGGAGTGTGTCAGTGTGTGTGAGACTGTGAGTGCGTGCGTGCCAGTTTGTGTGTGTGTACAATCTGTGGCCGTCTACCAACCTCTCATCTCCACACATTCTGTTATTATGCACAGACACACAGTTCATTAGCAAAAATAGCTGCTGAGAATATTCATCATTCGCACTGACATTTATGCCATACGCTATTGCAGTCTCACTAAAATTGGTGCTAAACCAAAATCACACACACAATCCACCAACGCCCACAGACAACGTGCCGCTCCAACCTCAACAAAAGTAATCTGTTCAAACAAGTGAAAAACGTGCTTCAGCAGCACAGTATTAACACTGTGGGTGAGCTAACACATTTTGGCGTGGATAACCCAATCTTCCTCCCCGTTGGCATTTAGCTTAGCATTGTTTCATGTGATCAGTCATGTCTGAAGAATAATTGGCGGTGGCTATCCCACAGTCACACCTGCTGCTTTTGGCTGAGGAAAGGACCGTGGGGAGAGGAGGCAGCAGATGTAGCAGTGTCAGTGCTGCCCACCGATATTGCGTTGTTTCATATCCACACAACTTCCTAGAAAATGGTTAATGTTCCATAATGGCCCAACCGACAAGCAGTGTGGAGGAGAGATGTGCACCCCCATCTAACAGGTCTCACCTTCCCTTGGCGTCCATTTTGAACTGGGCAGCTTGTTTGTTTGCTCGTTGTTCTGCTCTACCGGGGAGGCCAATGTTCCTACATTGGTATAGTTTTGTTTGTGGATTGATTTTGTTATTATCCATACAAAAACAAATTGCTGTGTGATTGTAACAGAAGAGACATATTGCTGATAACTGTTGTGTTTCTGCTATGGAAGCCAACTCCATGTCATGCAGTGCATTAGCTGATAATAAAACCTCACTACTAGTTTTCATAGACTCTCTGCATAAGACAGGAACAGTTCCCATAATGTGCTTACCAGGCAGGAGCCATACTTGGAGAAAGCTGACAGTGTTTTACTACATCTTCTCTAAAAACACTGCTTCTACAGTGAACAAGGTTACCTCAATATTAGCATACGTCAACTGCAACTTAATGCCTATTTCCCAGTTGGCTAAGTGGGGAAAAGTCCTTGTTTATAGTTCTATTAGTGGTGTTGTGACAGAAAAGCATTCTGCGGTAGATTGACAGTTTATAACAGACTACGTTAAGCACAGACCAGGGAATCTTTAGAGACACTGTCTCTGTACTCTGGTAGCATAGCAACCATCAGCTCATATAGAGCTCATTCTATGCTGCTGTGCGCAGATTACGGGAGCACTTTGTGAGCACAAGTTGTGATGTGAAGAGAAAAAAGCTTCACTAACGGAGAGAGAAAGACCTCGAGAAAGAGAGAGAGAGATGAGGGACATGGCTGATAAAAACAGCCAACATGCCCAAAACTCATCGCTCATGTACAGCGAGATGGGCACAAACAGAATCTGCACATTCACACATTACCCACACACAGCTCATCTTCGTTTGAAGATATGCCGTTGCCATGACGACGCGTGGGACCAGAGAGTCATTCTGAGCAGTAGTCTGGTTTCAGTTCAGCACGGTGCTCTGCTACCTATGCGAGTGCTGTATGCATATGCATAATGGTAATCCACTAACACAAGTCAGGTTTCCTCCAGACTTGATTTAATGTGGCCCAGTTCCATTCTAGATTGGCTCAACATAACGGAGGGAAGATGATAGACCACTCCCCTCCCTCATACCCCTGAGGTGTTGTCTAGGCTCTGTTACTCATGCCTAGGATCCGCTGCCTAAGCCAAGGTTTAGGCTAGCGTATGGGGACGGACCTATGAAAGACCCAAAGACAAAGGCTCCAATATGGAAGTATATTCTAACGCACAAAATATCACAACAGAACCAGTCATGCAATATGGTATAGAATGCTATAGTGGTGGTGTGGTTCAATCACAGCATGATTTCATGGCACTGAGAGCAACATTTACACAGGAAGGCAACATTTTCAAATGCTGGATAAGTGTTGCACCAACATGTTGTTCCCAAGCCCATGCAGTCTGAAGTCCCACTGCTTGTATAGATGTTCTACAGGCTCAGATCAGTAGGCCCCGTGGACAGAGAGCTAGTCATGTGCAATGAGCCATGGATTCCCCAGATGACCTCTACATACCCACCCACACATACAACACCATGCACAGACAAAAGCTCTCTCTCACACACACAATCTGTAATATCTGTCACATTGAGCATGTCGCTTTTCTCTTCTAACCAAGACTATTTAGTATGGGGGTCTGTTACTGAGTGTTCTACACATAATATCTTTCTAAACCACTCCATGATACACAGAAATCCCCCACGGATTATGGCTAAAGACTGTTCTGTAGAGCTAACCTTTATTTTAAAGCGCTTTCACTAACATGCTTTTATTAACATTGAGACTCAATCAAAACTGTCTTGAACAGACATGGCTGAGTGGTAGCACTCCATGGCAAGATTAATGAATACATGTTTCTCTACTGAGCCTTTGTTATAACCTACACCTAGCAACCCTTACAAAGGCAGTCCCATGGTAAGCAGTTGAATACGGCGAACAAGTGGTAATGTTGTTACATCAAAACTGTGATATGATGAACATACAGTGCCTCCAGAAAGTATTCAGACCCCTTTACTTTTTCCACATTTTGTTGTGTTACAGCCAGAATTGAATTTATACAATTACGATGTTTTGGTCACTGTCCGACACACAATACCCAATATTGTCAAAGTGGAATTATATTTTTTGAAATATTAAAATGTATAGAAAAATGAAAAGCTGAAGTGTCTTGAGTCAATAAGTATTCAACCTTTGTTATGTCAAGCCTAAATCATTTTAGGAGTAAGTCACATAATAAGTTGCATGGACTCACTCTGTGTGCAATAATAGTGTTTAACATGATTTTTGAATGACTACCTCATCTCTGTACCCCACAAATACAATTATCTGTAAATCCCCTGTCAAGCAGTGCATTTGAAGTACAGATTATACCACAAAGAGAAGGAATGCCTTGCAAAGAAGGGCACTTAATGGTAGATGGGTAAAAATAAAATATATCCCCTTTAGCATGGTGAAGTTATTAATTACACTTTGGATGGTGCATCAATACAACCAGTCACTACAAAAATACAGCCGTCCTTCCTAACTCAGTTGCTGGTGAGGAAGGGAACCGCTCAGGGATTTCAGCATGAGGCCAATGGTGACTTTTAAAGCAGTTACAGAGTTTAATGGCTGTGATAGGAGAAAACTGAGGATGGATCAACAACATTCTAGTTACTCCATAATACTAACCTAATTGACTGAGAGTGAAAAGAAGCAAAAATATTCCAAAACATGCATCCTGTTTTCTACAAGGGACTTAAGTAATACTGCAAAAAAATTGGCAAAGCCATTCACTTTTTGTCCGGAATACAGTGTTAGCTTTGTGGCAAATCCAATACAATACTGAGTCTCCTCTCCATATTTTCAAGCATAGTGGGGTCTGCATCATGTTATGGGTATGCTTGTAATTATTAAGGACTGGGGAGTTTTTAGGATAAAAAATAAACAGAATGGAGCTAAGCACAGGCAAAAATCCAAGAGGAAACCCTGGTTTAATCTTCTTTCCGCCAGACACTGGGTGTCAGGGGTGTGTACGAGAGGCGAAGTCAGGTGCAGGAGAGCAGAGTGTAATAAACAGGCGCACTTTAATTCCGTTCCAAAAATGACAGCACATAAGAACAATAACGTGCCAAAAACACGGAACATAGCAAAAGTATAGTGCCTGACAAAATCCCCATAACAATAAACAATTACACACAAAGACATGGTGGGGAACAGAGGACTAAATATATGCAGTAATTGTGGAATGAAAACCAGGTGTGTAATGGAACAAGACAAAACAAATGGATAAATGAGAAATGGAGCGGCGATGGCTAGAAAGCCGGTGACGTCGATCGCCGAACAAGTAGGGGAGCCGACTTCGGTGGAAGTCGTGACAGTGCCTCCCCCTTGACACGCGGCTCGGGCGGCGCGCCTACACAAACTCCCGCAGCCGTTCGGGGTCCAAAACATCTGCAACCGGAACCCAGCACCTCTCCTCCGGACCGTACCCCTCCCACTCCACGAGGTACTGAAGGCCCCTGCCCGACGCCTCAAATCCAGGATGGAATGAACGGAGTACACCGGGACCCCCTAGATGTCCAGAGGTGTCAGATTCCTGGAGCGGACCAGCCACCATCGGCCTGAGGAAAGACACATGGAACGAGGGGTTAATACGGTAATCAGAGGGAGGCTGTAATCTGTAACACACCTCGTTCACCCTCCTCAGGACTTTAAATGGCCCCACAAACGCGGACCCATCTTCTGGCAGGGCAGGCGGAGGGGCAGGTTTCAGGTCCTCGGTACCCCAATATGCACTGAAAGGGGGAGAGGTTAGTGGAGGAGTGGCGAAGCGAGTTCTGTGCCATCTCGGCCCAGGGCACGAACGCCGCCCACTCCCCCAACCGGTCCTGGCAATAGGACCGCAGAAACCTTCCCACATCCTGGTTGACTCTCTCTACCTGTCCGTTACTCTCGGGGTGAAAACCTGAGGTAAGGCTGATCGAGACCCCCAAACGTTCCATGAACGCCTTTGAGACTCTTGACGTAAATTGGGGACCCCGATCAGACACTATATCCTCAGGCACCCTGCAGTGCCGGAAGACGTGAGTAAGCAGGGCTTCCTCAGTCTATAGGGCCGCAGGAAGACCGGGCATAGGGAGGAAATAACAGGTCAGAGAAACGATAAACAACGACCAGGATAGCAGTGTTTCCCTGTGAAAGAGGTAGATCGGTTAAAAAATCTACAGACAGTTGTGACCAAGGTCGTTGTGGAACGGGTAAGGGGTGTAGCTTACCTCTAGGTAAGTGTCTCGGAGCCTAACACTGGGTACACTCCGAGCAGGAGGAAACATAAACCCTCACGTCCTTAGCCAATGTGGACCACCAGTACTTCCCAGTCAGACAGCGCACCGTCCGACCGATCCCCGGATGATCAGAGGAGGGTGACGTGTGGGCCCAGTAGATCAACTGGTCACGGACAGCAGACGGAGCATACATACGCCCAACAGGACATTGGAGGGGAGCATGCTCTGTACGCAACGCCTGCTCAATGTCTGCTTCTAGCTCCCACACAACTGGCGCTAACAGGCAAGAGGCCGGGAGTATGGGAGTCTGATCCATGGGCCGCTCATCTGTGTTATACAGCCGGGACAGTGCATCTGCCTTAACATTCTGGGAACCTGGTCTGTAGGACAGGGTAAACACAAATCGGGTAAAGAACATGGCCCACCTTGCCTGACAAGGATTCAGTCTCCTCGCTGTCCGGATGTACTCCAGGTTGCGGTGGTCAGTTCAGATGAGAAAAGGGTGTTTAAGCCCCCTCAAGCCAATGTCTCCACGCCTTCAACGCTGTAACCACAACCAACAGCTCCCGGTCCCCCACATTATAGTTACGCGCCGCTGAGCTGAGCTCATTTGGCAGAGTTTTGGTGGCGTACCCGAGCGCTGTGAGAGCACGGCTCCTATCCCAGCCTTGGACGCGTCCACCTCCACTATGAACGCCAAAGAGGGATCCGGATGGGCCAGCACGGGAGCCGAAGTAAACAGAGCTCTTAGTTGCCCCAAATCTCTCTCCGCCTCAGCCGACCACTGTAACTGTACGGGGCCCCCCTTCAGCAGCCACCTGGTCAAAACTCCGGTAGTAATTGGCAAACCCTAAAAATCGCTGCACCTCCTTTACCGTGGTGGGAGTCGGCCAATTACGCACGGCTGCAATGTGGTCACTCTCCATCTCCACCCCTGATGTGGAAATGCGATACCCTAGGAAGGAGACGACCTGCTGAAAGAATAGGCATTTCTCGGCCTTGACATACAGGTCATGCTCCAACAGTCGTCCAAGTACCTTGCGTACCAAGGACACATGCTCGGCGCATGTAGCGGAGTATATCTGAATGTCATCGATATACACCACTACACCCTGCCCGTGCAGGTCCCTGAAAATCTCATCTACAAAGGATTGGAAAACTAATGGAGCATTCATCAACCCGTACGGCATGACTAAGTACTCATAATGCCCTGAGGTGGTACTAAATGCTGTCTTCCACTCGTCCCCCTCCCTGATACGCACCAGGTTAAACGCACTCCTGAGATCCAGTTTCGTGAAGAAGCGTGCCCATTGCATTGATTCAATTGCCGTGGCGATAAGTGGTAGCGGGTAACTGTACCTCACTGTGATTTGATTGAAACCTCTATAATCAATGCACGGGCGTAGACCTCCATCCTTCTTTTTCACAAAAAATAAACTCGAGGAGGCGGGTGAAGTGGAGGACCGAATGTACCCCTGACGCAGGGATTCAGAGACATATGTCTCCATAGCCACCGTCTCCGCTTTCGACAGGTGATACACGTGACTCCTGGGAGATTTAGGATACACGTGACTCAGGAGATTTATCGCACAATCCCCGCGTCATTGAGGTGGTAATTGAGTCGCCTTCTTTTTACAGAAGGCGAGAGCCAAATCGGCATGTTCTGGGGGGATGCGCACGTTGGAGATCTGGTCTGGACTTTCCACCATGGTAGCACCAACGGAAACCCCTACATACCTTCCCGAGCACTCTCCCGACCACCCCGTGAGAGCCTTCTGTTGCCAGGAGATAGTGCGGTTAAGCTGAGCTAACCAGGGAAGGCCTAGTACCACGGGAAATGCCGGAGAGTCAATGAGGAAGAGACTGATTCTCTCCTCGTGACCCACCTGCGTTACCATGCCCAAGGAGATGATGGCTTCCTTGATTAGCCCGGACCCTAATGGTCGACTATCCAGAGCGTGAACAGGGAAAGGTCTAACTACAGGAATAATGGGGATCCCTAAACTAAGGGCTAACACTCTGTCGATAAAATTCCCAGCTGCGCCTGAATCGACGAGCGCCTTATGCTGGGAATGCGGGGAAAAATCAGGGAAACAAACAGGTACAAACAGGTGGTCAACAGAGGACTCGGGATGAGTGTGGTGCAGACTCACCTGGGGTGACGCCAGAGTGCCCTGCCTGTTGCCTCTACTCCCAGAGGAACTGACACGGCACCGACCAGCAGTGTGCCATCTGCACCAACAGATGGTGCACATGATGGCTCCTCCTCCAGTCTCCTTACGCGCAGCCCCTCCCAACTCCATGGGCACCGGAGCGGGGTTGATTGAAGATGGCACCGACAGAGCCCCCTCTGGACGTCCGCGGGTGACCAGCAGGTTATCCAAACGGATGGACAAATCCACCAGTTGGTCGAAGGAGATGGTGGCATCCTTGCAGGCCAGCTCACGTCGGACGTCCTCACGCAGGCTGCACCGATAGTGGTCGATGAGGGCCCTGTCGTTCCAGCTTGCTCCGGCGGCCAAGGTCCGGAATTCCAGGGCGAATTCTATCGCGCTCCTCGTCCCCTGCCCCAAATGAAAGAGCCGTTCCCCCGCCGCTCTACCTTCGGGTGGATGGTCAAAGACGGCCCGGAAGCGACGGGTGAACTCCCCGAAGTGGTCCAACGCCTCGTCTCCTTCTCCCCACACGGCGTTTGCCCACTCCAGAGCTCTCCCCGAGAGGCATGAGACGAGGGCAGACACTCTCTCCCTCTCCAAGTGGCCAGGTAGAGGTCCAGTTGTAACAGGAATCCCTGTTACATGGCTAGAAATCCGGTGACGTCAATCGCCGAACGTCGCCCGAACAAGGAGAGGAGCCGACTTCGGTGGAAGTCGTGACACTGGACGATTAATTCACATTTCAGCAGGACATTAACCTAAAACACAAGGGCAAATCTACACTGGAGTTGATTACCAAGAAGACAGTACATTTTCCTGAGTGGCCGAGTTACATTTTTGACTTAAATCTACTTGAAAATCTATGGCAAGACCTGAAAATGGTTGTCTAGCAATGATCAACAACCAACTTGACGGAGCTTGAAGAATTTTGAAAGGAATAATGGGCAAATGTTGCACAATCCAGGTATGGAAAGCTCTTACAGACTTACCCAGAAAGACTCACAGCTGTAGTCGCTGCCAAAGGTGCTTCTACAATGTATTGACACAGGGGTGTGAATACTTATGTAAATGATATATTTCTGCATTTAATTTTCACTAAAATTGCAAAAATTTCTAAAAACACGTTTTCATTATGTGGTCATTGTGTGTAGATGGGTGAGGAAGAATTCAGGCTGTAACACAACAAAATGTGGAATAAGTCAAGGAGTATGAATTCTTTCTGAAGGCACTGTAACTACTGTAAATTCATTTAGGAAATGTGCATCCATTAGGCTTCTACTTTCTAAACTGTAGCCTACGAGAGGCCATAATAATAATGACACTGTAATAATAACAACTTTATTTATGCTGTAAAGCACTTTTCAGACATTACAGTCAAAGTGCTAATACTTCCACAGAACCCCCATAACAGGACAAGTCTCCTACTGCCAACACTTGCATCAGCACCTGAATTCCTCTAGGCCTCTTCTGAATTTCTCCTCAAGAGTTGCCCTTCACATTAGCCTCGTCTGATTGTTAGTAATAATGACTGGAGGGGCCAGCAGCTGTTTCTGCCTCAACCCGCCACAACCCCTCTGGAGAGATCGACTAGTGCAGTCTCTGATGATTAAAGTTAACCAAAGCCATGTGCCAGATAAGAGGGCTGAGGCATCTGTGCAGTGTGCAGTACACACGGCTGCAACTGCAGCTGGAGGTGGGGGTGTGTGTTCCAGTGCAGGAGGAAAGAGTGCTGCAGAGATTAAAGCAAGAAGCAAAAGAGTAAGAAGGGAGTGTAAGAGACTGGCCTGCAAGGACCTCTTCAACCATTATTTGGTAAGCTGGATACAGACCAGAGTCAGCCAGTTGTATCTTGTGTGTACTTAGACTCTTGGAGCTTCATGATACGTTGATTTAGGAACTCTTAAGAGGAGAGTGAATGGAGTAAGGAATGGCTTTGCGACAGCGTCTCACAGACGGTTTGGTGTGGTTCAGGTTTAAATCGGAACAGCGCATCCATTCGTTGTGAGGAGACAGCGGGGAGATGGTGGAGAGTTGTAGGGTGAGACTGATGGGCTGGCTGGGATAAACAGCTGGAGCTCATGGGAGCCATCTGTCTGTGTCAACCATACCTTGATACGTTACCACAAGCAAAAGTGGTTAGCTCAAAACGGTACAATGAATCCCAAGAGTTTTATTTTGGGACAAAGATAAGTCACTACACTACTGTAGCCAGTGAGGGAGATGTTGGTGTCTGATGCCTAAAGCCTAGATCTAGGGTCCAGAGTTTTTCTGTGACCAGGTGAGCGTGAGTAATCTCTTGAAAGAATAGGATGACTTTACGTAATGACCGAAGACCTAAGACACTCAAGTCACTAAGTCTAAAAAGAGGAGGTGCAGTATTTCTCCGCCGCAGTACACAGATGTATCAAAATCACCCAGTAGTCAAAAGAGCCGTACAGCAACCCAGCATTTCTCTCTATAAGTAATCTGCATTTCCCCACACAGCCTGATTTACATTCCCCAAATAAAAGGTCTCACCCTCTGGCTCTGTGGCATGGTGTGATTTCATAAAAACAAAACACATCAAGTCCCATAAGTAGTTTGTATTTATATATATTAAAGATTTGTATATATTAAGGAACCCCATTAGCTGCTGCCAAGGCAGCAGCTACTCTTCCTGGAGTCCAGCAACATTAAGGCAGTTCTATACAATTTTAAATAATACATTTCAGAACACTTTTCACAACACATTAAGTGTGTTCCCTCAGGCCACTAGCCTACTATCACATACTATCACTCCACTACGATACGTGGAACATGCCGCCCTGCTACTTAATATCATACCAATCAATGATTTAATGGATTGAAGGCACGAAACCAATTCTGTTTGACACAGAGAAGGGGAAGCTGCGTGATTGATGAAGGTGTGTGTGTGTGTGTGTGTGTGTGTGTGTGTGTGTGTGTGTGTGTGTGTGTGTGTGTGTGTGCGTGTGTGTGTGCGTGTGCGTGTGGTAAGGAGAATAATCTGTATATGTCTAGTCAGACCCATCCAATATGTGTCCATTAGCTTAACATAGTAATTACATTTTATACAGGCTCATCCAGTTAAATAGTCACATAATGAAATGTATTATTTGGCAGCACTTTCAGTTCGAATACCTTTCTGATTGTTAGGAATGCCGAACTTGATTGCACCAAATGTGTACAGGACCATGTGTTATGTGATCAACAACACAAGGTAGAAAAGCATTAAAGAGAAGAAAGGCGTCCATTAGTGAGCCACAGGTACCAGTTAGTGTATAAAATACCATTCATCATCTGTATCCTACCAGCTGCTTGAGTGCTCCACAATTAGATCACTAAGAACAGCTTGTTCCAACAAACACTTAGTATTACATTAGGGACTGGGAACCAATCACCGTGCACAGGACTGACACAACACCCTGATGATAAAGTAACATCTCCACAGACAGACAGACAGACCAGACCGATAGACTGCACAGAGAGGAATCCATCCAACAGGTGGACCACAATGAAATCAAATGACCTTTCCCTGCACAACTTACAATAAGAAGCAGGCACCTTAGTAATGTACTTCTTCTGTAAAGTACTGTACATGTAGCCTACTGCCTGTATAGGGCCTGTAGTGTCCATATTAGCTGACGGCATGTTGTCGAGCCTCTCGGGTACAGTACCTGTCTATCTGAACTGTGGCACATCTGTTTCCGTGTGTCCTAAGAGGCTATTTTAAACTAGTTCAAAAGCCCTACTAGAAACACTGGATGCATACCCAGACTTGAGTCCAAAAAGCTGTCCGATGAAAACAAAGTCCTTGATGGGAGTGGAAACAGGCACCACGGCCGTCACATTACCTCAGTGTCCAGTCATATCATTGACAGCCAGCATTGCTGTACCAGCTCCAGCCACAGCAGCTCTCTGGAGAGACCTCGCCCACACTGCAGCCCGCTGGTGTCATACTGCAGCCTAACATGCTCTTATGAATAGGAGGCCCAGAAGTCCAGGGAGATCTCTTTAAAAGGTCTTTAATGTTTATGAGAATGCTAAATACGCTGTCGTTATAATAATGATGCGTGAGCGCCACGTGTGCCTGCATGTTTTTGTTTCATAGGTATCAGCATGTATCAACCTGTATATCAGCAATGTACTACCTGTAGGTAGTAATGCAGACATATGCTACACAGTGTGCTCCTGCTGCTCCACACAGCCTTAATGATTCTGCCTCTTATTTCCCAGCATGCCTTTGGCACGGCCGTCACAGATGAGCTCTGAGAGGAGGGACCCGTGGAGAGGCTGAGGAGGCCTGGGCCTGGAGGTGTTAGTCAGCTGTTAAAACCAAAAGTTTGGTGCTGTAGGACACATGACTAATGGAAGAGTGAAATAGTATGGTCTCTGTTAATCAATCCACACGGTGAGTCCAGATGAACGTTTTGAATTCTTTGGTTTAATTCCACCAATTCACATGAAGTGTGTGTCTCTTCTATTCTTCCTTTAGAATTATAGAACGTTTCACATGAACAATGTTCATCCACTAGGAGCAGAGCAAGCTAGCCAATCTTCTGTGCCCCAGTAAAACGTTGGTTTTCTCTCACTCTACTTGTAGCACCGAAGAATTGTAAATTGTATTACACATAAAGTATCTGTTCCGTTTTCCAGTAGACTTCACCGATTTCAGGTAAGTCACATTATTTCAAACTGTTTTTTAAAAGTTAGCTGTATCTTTGTTCTGTCGGCTTTTCATCATGTTACTCTATTCAGCATCCATTTACATCAATTCAATTCAATTAAATGTAAGGGCTTTATTGGCATGAGAAACACATGTAAACATTGCCAAAGCAAGTGAGGTAGATAATAAACAAAGTGAAATGAACAACAAGAATAAACAGTAAACATTACACTTACAAAAGTTCCAAAAGAATAAAGACATTTCAAATGTCATGTTATGTGCAAATAGTTAAAGTACAAAATGGAAAATAAATAGACATAAATATGAGTTGTATTTACAATGGTGTTTGTTCTTCACTGGTTGCCCTTTTCTTGTGGCAACAGGTCACAAATCTTGCTGCTGTGATGGCACACTGTGGTATTTCACCCAATAGATGTGGGAGTTTATCAACATTTTGAATTCTTTGTGGATCTGTGTAATCTGAGGGAAATATGTGTCTCTAATATGGTCATACATTTGGCAGGTGAGGAAGTGCAGCTCAGTTTCCACCTCATTTTGTGGGCAGTGTGCACATAGCCTGTCTTCTCTTGAGAGCCAGGTCTGCCTACGGCAGCCTTTCTCAATAGCAAGGCTATGAGTCTGTACATAGTCAAAGCTTTCCTTAAGTTTGGGTCAGTCACAGTGCTCAGGTATTCTGCCACTGTTTACTCTCTGTTTAGGGCCAAATAGCATTCTAGTTTGCTCTGTTTTTTTGTTAATTCTTTCCAATGTGTCAAGTAATTACCTTTTTGTTTTCTCATAATTTGGTTGGGCCTAAATGTGTTGCTGTCCTGGGGCTCTGTGGGGTCTGTTTGGGTTTGTGAACAGAGCCCAGTACCAGCTTGCTTAGGGGACTCTTCTCCAGGTTCATGTCTCTGTAGGTGATGGCTTTGTTATAGAAGGTTTGGGAATCCCCTATAATTTAACGGCTATTTTTTGGATTTTGATAATTAGCGGGTGTCAGCCTAATTCTGCTCTGCAAGCATTATTTGGTGTTTTACGTTGTACTTAGAATATATTTTTGCAGAATTCTGGTGTTTGTCCGATTTAGAGAATTCCTGGGTGGTAAGCGAACCCCAGACCTCACAACCATAAAGGGCAATGGGTTCTATAACTGATTCAAGTATGTTTTGCCAGATCCTAATTGATATGTTAAATTTATGTTCCTTTTGATGGCATAAAAGGCCCTATTAGCCTTGTCTCTCAGATCATTCACAGCTTTGTGGAAGTTACCGGTGGTGCATGATGTTTAGGCAGAGGTATGTATAGTTTTTTATGTGCTCTAGGGCAACGGTGTCTAGATGGAATTTGTTATTGCATTATTCGAGGTCTGACAACACCACATATCTTTTGTTATTTTGACCAGTTGTCATTTTCTGCAAATAAATGCTCTAAATGACAATATTTTAGGGGAATTTGGGAGAAATGTTGTCAGTAGGTTATAGAATAAAACACAAAAATGTTAATTTTACCCAAACGAATACCTATAAACAGTAAAACCAGATGAACTGATAATTTTGCAGCTATATATGTTTTTGCTGTTTGTTCTTTGTTATAGGACCAAAAATATTGGAGAAGTGGTTTACCCATACATCTCCATTTTGGATAGATAACTCTACGTGTTGTTGTTTGTTTAGTGTTTTTCAATTTTCCCAGAAATGATTAGAGTCTATGGATTCTTCAATTACATTGAGCTGATTTCTGACGTGCTGTTCCTTCTTTTTCCGTAGTGTATTTCTGTATTATTTTAGTGATTCTCCATAGTGAAGGCGTAGGCTCAGGTTTTCTGGGTCTCTATGTTTTTGGTTGGATAGGTTTCTCAATTTCTTTTTTAGGCTTTTGCATTCCTCATCAAACCATTCGTCATTGTTGTTAATTTTCCTTGGTTTTCTGTTTGACATTTTTAGATTTGATAGGGAAGCTGAGAGGTCAAATATAATGTTTAGGTTTTCTACTGCCAACTTTACACCTTCATTATTACAGTGAAACGTTTTGCCCAGGAAGTTGTTTAAAGGGGATTGAATTTGTTCTTGCCTAAGTGTTTTTTGCTAGGTTTCCACACTACATTCCTTCCGTCTATAGCATTTCTTAATATTATTCAGTTCCTTTGGCTTTGATGCCTCATGATTGAGTATTGCTCTGTTCAAGTAGACTGTGATTTTGCTGTGATCTGATAAGGGTGTCAGTGGGCTGACTGTAAACACTCTGAGAAACTCTGTGTTGAGGTCAGTGACAAAGTAGTCTACAGTACTACTGCCAAGAGATGAGCTATAAGTGTACTGACCATAGGAGTCCCCTCGAAGCCTACCATTGACTATGTACATACCCAGCGTGCGACAGAGCTGCAGGAGTTGTGACCCGTTTTTGTTGGTTATGTTATCGTAGTTGTGCCTAGGGGGGCATATGGGGGAGGGAATGCTGTCACTTCCAGGTAGTTGTTTGTCCCCCTGTGTGTTAGGTTCTTGTCCAGTTCTGGCATTTAGCTTGCCACAGACTAGTACATGAAATTATTGATTCCCCCCTCCAGGATGGAGAAGCTGTCTTCATTAAAGTATGGGGATTCTAGTGGGGGTGATATAGGTAGCACACAGGAGGACATTTGTCTCTGTCGAGATAATTTCCTTTTGAATTTCTAGCCAAATGTAAAATGTTCCTGTTTTGATTAATTTAATAGAGTGAGTTAGGTCTGCTCTATACCAAATTAGCATACCCCCTGAGTCCCTTCCCTGTTTCACACATGGTCGTTTGGTGGACGGGACTACCAGCTCTCTGTAACCTAGAGGGCAAATCTCCTCCATTCCATGTTTCTTGTAAGATGACAATGTCTGTACTTCTGATTTCTTAACTGAAGTCCAGGTTCCTGCTCTTTAGGCCAAAGGCAAATGACCTCATTCCTTGGATATTCAAGGATGAAATAGTGAAGGCTTTATGTTCTATAAAGTGTCCAATGTTGTTAGTCGTGGGGTTTGCCCTCAGACCAGTAAGTGTGAGCAGAGCCTGCTGAGCATTTGGTACATGCCATTGGCTTGGGCTAGTGTAAGAGAGGGGGTTGGGCCTGTTTGTTTGCCCCCGGGCCAGGGCGTGTGACTTTCATGTTGAGGCCCTCTTTGCGGGAGTGGGGGGCATGGGGTGGGCAGAAGGGGCATAAGTCTGATCTGAGGGGGCCTAAATGGGGTGTGGGCATGGTTGACTTGGGGGGGTGTTGATTGGTTGGGGTGGTGCTCTTGTCTGGATGTGGCTGGTGGTGCTCTTGTCTGGATGTGGCTGGTGGTGCTCTTGTCTGGATGTGGCTGGTGGTGCTCTTGTCTGGATGTGGCTGGTGGTGCTCTTGTCTAGATGTGGCTGGTGGTGCTCTTGTCTGGATGTGGCTGGTGGTGCTCTTGTCTGGATGTGGCTGGTGGTGCTCTTGTCTGGATGTGGCTGGTGGTGCTCTTGTCTGGATGTGGCTTGTGGTGCTCTTGTCTGGATGTGGCTGGTGGTGGTCTTGTCTAGATGTGGCTGGTAGTGCTATTGTCTGGATGTGGCTGGTGGTGCTGTTGTCTGGATGTAGGTCCTCTCGGCGTGGGTCCTCTATCTGTAAGTCCGGGGGGGGGAGGGGTGTCTGGGAGAGTGTCTTGCTGGTCTGGTTGGGGTGTCTGTTGATCTGATGCACCTGTATGAAGTTTTGGGACTGTGGTTGAGGGCGATGTCCTTTAGGGTACGGGCAAAGGTGGGCACTGATAACTTGTATAGGTGGACGTGGTCGTAAAGGCTGTTCAAGTCCAGGGTGGAGTGGTGGGCCAGGTATAGACATTTGGTTTTGAGACACAGTCACAGGAAATACTTGCGTTTACCCGCTGTATGGTATCAGGGTGGAAGTATTTCGTGGTAGCAGGGTGGAGATAACCACTTGTGCGTTGGGGAAAGTAGAATAAACTTTTTCACACAAACTTTTTCTGAAACTATGTCTAAAGACTGTTGACACCTTGAGGAAGCGAAAGGAAAAGGAATCTGGTTGATATCCCTTTAAATGGGGCGAAGGCAGGCTATGGAACATGGAGCTTTCAAAATAGAAGCCACTTCCTGGTTTGATTTTCCTCAAGTTTTCGCCTGCAATATCAGTTCTGTTATACTCACAGACAATATTTTGACAGTTTTGGAAACTTTAGAGTGTTTTCTATCCTAATCTGACAATTGTATGCATATTCTAGTTTCTGCGCCTTAGAAATAGGCAGTTTCAAATGGGTACGTTTTTCATCCAAAAAAAATCTAAATACTGCCCCCTACACTCAACAAGTTAAGTGCTGTGGCCACCTTTTCCTGTGGTGTCCTCAGGTCGTTTGTGCCTGTGTGTATTATTATGTGGCTGGGGGATCCTAGTTGGTCCTGGAGCGCTGGGTGTTTGGAAACCAGAGTTGAGACACTGTGTGTTTGGGAAAAAGTTTATTTTCTTGAATATATTTCCCATTTGAGTCCACAAGGAGTACAATCTCTGGCTTGTGTATGTTCTCAGTGGGTGTGGGGGGGTTGTCAGGAGGGCTATCAGGGTGGCTAACATGGGGGATGCTCAGATGGGGTGGGATCCCCTGGGCTTGGGGTTCTTCATTTGTCTGTCCTGCTGTGATGTCGAGGCTATGGTCAGGGTCTGGGGTGGACTGTTCCGCTGTGGTGTTGAGACTTTGATCTGGGTCTGAGGTGGGCTGTTCTGCTGGCTTCTCTGCGGGGGTGGCCAGCTCTCTAATGGGTTGTTCTCTGTCACATGTCATCATTCTCACTTTCTCCTCAAGCACTTTCACCTTCTCCTCTAGTGCTCTGTTCTTCTCCTGCTCTTTCTCCTGTTGATGTTGTCTCAACGCCGTTCCTGAGTGCAGATATGTCTCTCTCCACCTCCAACTCTCTGGGTCTGGTTGAGGGGGTGTTTTGAGCTGGACAATTTTTTGTGCTGACTGGAGTGTGTTCACCTACTGTTCCAGCTCCACCCGCCTTACCTCCAGCTGGGTGAATTTAACCTTCATTTCAATGAGGGAGTAGTACCCTGTGCTGGGAGGTTGACTTTCCGCTTGGGGTTGCTCGTCTGTGGCGTTGTATAATGAAGAGATCTGGTCTGACACGCTCGGGGTGGGGGTATCTTTCTCAAGAGAGCTCAGCAGGATAAGCTCTATTTCTTGGATTATGTGAAAGTCCAGCTGAAACTGTTTGGGGTTGTCCTGTACCATTACTGTTCCAGACTTGTACAGGTTGACATTGGCTAACTCAGAGTCCTCGTTGACTAATATCCTGAGTTTCCACCCATAGCTAACATCCTCCCTCTTAACAGAGGGGTAGTGTGTTAATATAGCACTGTGCTATGCCAGGGGATGGTCTGTGTGGAAGATTATGTTGCTTATGTTCCCATTTTTATAATAGTCAGCAAAAAGTGTCTATTGATTTTCCATAAGCAGCTTCTTTTTGTACTCTTTTCGTGCCTTATCATTTTTTGCATCCAGAGGTTACTGTATTGTAATGACCTCTGAACAGCGGGAGGGGGCTTCAAAGGCGTCTGCATCTGGGTGGGATAGGCTGTGAAACTCTCCTTCCATTGTTGGGCTCAAGGGCTTTGACACCTCTCACTTCACACCTCCGTGCTAATTGAAGTTGCAGTTAGATATGTTCAGTCCTAGCAAGCTTGGTAGCCTTAACTTCAACTCTTGTAAAATAAAATATATCATTGTAATATATTTTTATTATTGGCTTTAAAAGTAGCTTTAGACTAAACATTACTCACTCAGTTCCAGGTTGGATGGTGTTTTCAGGTTTCTGTTGTTTGTTTGCCAGAGCATTTGCTATATAGCTTGGAAATAAGAATCCTCGGTTGTAGGAATCCTTCCAGGTAATTTTGTCCAAAATCAGGTTGTAGGTTTGTAGTTTTGATTTGGAGAGAAGGGCGTGTTGTGGAGGGTTGTATTCTTATGGCCTTATGTCCTTGACGAAAAATACAAGTTTATCTATCTCTAAATCTATATTTTTGTAAAAACATGCTGAACAATGCGTGAACTCATCTGCTCATCTCTGTCTCACTCTCATGTCTCCTGAAGTGATTGTTAGTCCCACCTCTTCTGAATAACACTGAGGCTCATTGGACCTTCCTTAGAATGTCTTGGTTCTGTTTACTGATTGGCTGGGTCAGCGAAGAGGCAATGATCCTAACCAATCCTAACCCTTACAATAAGACAATGGCATTTGTGTTCTAACAAGTTTGCAATTACATATAATGATTTTAAATGTTTCCATTACCACAGAATGTGGTAAGAAATTTAGATAGATAGGACAGTGATCCATCTACTGTAAACTAATCCTCCATTTGGTTACTAAATTTGCAGCCCTCTGAAGATGCTCTTGTCATGTACCATTAATCGGACCCAGAGTTTTCCCTGACCATGTCAACTGACCACAGGAAAACCTCTGGGCCCTAGTTGTATAGTCAGGTCAGGTGGAGATTTAAAAGCCTTAACTACTGAGAACTGGTCTGAAATGGTCTAGCATAAAGGCTGTCTGGATGAGACTAGCTACCTCATATATCCTGCATGTATTTTTTAGTGTGGAGCTGTGCGGGCAAGGGCACACATCAGACAGAATACATTAAACATTGCAGGGATCTGGACGGTTGTTTGTGTGATTATGTTTGTCTGATGTCATCTCTGTGAACAGCACTTTATAGAAGTTGGCCTAAATTCAAATTGCAGTAAATTCCCTGAAAATGTTCACAACAATACTGAGCTATGTTTATATAGCAGAGAGAGCCATACTGTAGGCTACAGTAAACAACCAAGTCAAGTCCCAACATAGAAATGAACTCAAGGAGACAGAGAGAACAGTCATCTACACACAGAGCACATCTCTGCAGTAAAACCCCACTGGTCCTGTTAAACTCTCAGCTTCTCACCCATCCAACCCGATACCTCCTGTCTTCCTCTGTCACCACCTCCCTCTTGTCTCCTACCTCCAGCCACCCCTTGCTGCTCTCAGCTCAATGTCATCCTCCCCATTGGGCTATGACATAAGCACAGTCCTGAAGCCACACACACACCATGCCCTACAACCTGGGCTAATAAGTACATCTACACACTAAGCCTGTAGGTTTCCCTCTGACGTCTCCAGCCCACCCCAGAGTGTTTGTATAAAACAATTTTACATTTTAGCAGACACTCTTATACAGATCAATGTACAGTAGTCTCAGCCTCCAGTATTTATGCTGCAGTAGTTTATGTGTTGGGGGGCTAGGGTCAGTTTGTTATATCTGGAGTACTTCTCATGTCCTATTCGGTGTCCTGTGTGAATTTAAGTGTGCTCTCTCTAATTCTCTCTTTCTCTCTTTCTTGGAGGACCTGTGCCCTAGGACCATGCCTCAGGACTACCTGACATGATGACTCCTTGCAGTCCCCAGTCCACCTGGCCATGCTGCTGCTCCAGTTTCAACTGTTCTGCCTTATTATTATTGGACCATGCTGGTCATTTATGAACATTTGAACATCTTGGCCATGTTCTGTTATAATCTCCACCCGGCACAGCCAGAAGAGGCCACCCCACATAGCCTGGTTCCTCTCTAGGTTTCTTCCTAGGTTTTGGCCTTTCTAGGGAGTCTAGGGAGTTTTTCCTTGCCACTGTGCTTCTATACCTGTATTGCTTGCTGTTTGGGGTTTTAGGCTGGGTTTCTGTACAGCACTTTGAGATATCAGCTGATGTACGAAGGGCTATATAAATAAATGTTATTTGATTTAGTGAGCGCATACATTTTCATACTTGACTTTTCGCACTGGTTCCTCGTGGGACTCGAACCCTCAACCCTGGTTTTTCAAGCGCGATGCACTACCAACTGAGCCACACAGGAGCGGTGTAAAACATAGCTGAGGTCAGAGCCATCTGTCACAGCTGCTCTACAAAATCACCTCTCCGTCTCTCTCGCTCCACTGTATCTATCTCTGCCACCAAAGAGCACAAACAGAACAGCAGTCTCTGGAGAAAACAGTGAAACGACCAGAGCATGGAGGAGAACAGGGTCAGGGTTCCTTCCTGTACAGAGCAGAGGGCAGGTAAGGGGAATGGTTGCTGCTAAGGTTAGCTAGACTATAATGGGAAAACAGAATTTCTGCTTCACTCTTCTCACTGGCAGATACTCTCATTGGGTACTGTGCTATCTTATGGAGAGAATTCCCTGTGAAACACAGCTGATCTTTGGCAGATGTTATATCCAGAGACCTCCTCTCTATCCAAACTAGTGTTAAAGCTGGTTGAAGTGTTTGGGCGAATGTCGAATGACACCTTATTCCCTATACAGTGCACTGCTTTAGGGTACTACTATTTGAGGCACAGAGGTATATCTCTATCACCCTGTTCTGCTCAAATTGGTCTTAGTGACCTCGTCGTCATGAGTTGTTGAGCAAGCACCGAGTCCTGCAGCCTGACAGTGATGTAGATACAGCCAACAGATAAAAATCCAGTCTGGGGCATCTGAAGATGCTCGCTTAGCACTGCTGCATTACAAATTGACTCACTGATGGAAAAAACACTGCATCATGTCATAGCTCTTAAACACTAAACCGGAGAAAGAAAGTGAGCGCAGTTGGAGACTGAGTTGAATCATAAGTTGAGGGTAAGGGGAACTGATGTTTGTGGACACTGTGTTTCCACTCTGGATTATACTGCAGTGCACAGTGGAGGTCTTCACTAGCCCAAAATGTTGGACCCGTTCCTAAATAGATAATTGACTTCCCACCCGACTGGATATACATTTTCAAAAACAGAGACCCGTTGCAAATGGACCCGAGGACAGTCAGACCTGTTCCGAAAAGGACCGTGAAATACAGACCCAAACAGACCTGTGCTGGTTCGGATCCGAGAGACCAGTTCACATCCGAAAGAAGGAAGAGAGAGAGAAACGCTCAAGTGGGCACTTCCAGCGCCATCAATAAACAAGCGACATTGGCCAAATGATCCACAGTTAAGTGTCCTTAAAAACTGTCTACACATGTAGGATCTTAATTTGATCACTATGTTCTTGCTGAGAATTTTCCTGCACGGCAGAAAGTGCTAACTTGTAGAATATTTGAGTTTTAAAAAGGCTTCTAAAGTTTGTTATTTCCACTGAGAAATGTCTGACTTTATTTGCGCTAACGAAAAATGCATCAACCCCTACAAACATGTCCATTAATAATAATCCACATTATAATTCACATTTCCTGTTGCTGAAGGATTATTTTCCTGCTGTAGCAAACTGGCTCAAATTAATATCCTATATCTGGATAACAAATGACAAAACAACTATTAGTTGTGTTTCGATGTGTAGCATATTCAAAACGTTGTTCTATTGGTTTTGACCTTCCTACAACAATAATTGTCTACCTCATGGTTCAGCTGTTGGAGATTTGAGTGCTAAATGCAGTAAGCATTGCATGCATATAGACCTATAGACCTAGGTGTTCACTGTACGATATTAATATAAAAAAATGAATATTAAGAGAGACAAGTTTAGGCCTAGCCCTAGAAAGATTGAGAGAAAGATAGAGAAATGCCAGCGCCGTGTCCTCGACATGGATGTCTTTATACTTGTCAGATAGGCTACTAATGCTATACAAATATAGGCATACAGAATGAGGCTAATTCGTAAATGTTCAATCAGAATATTTTTTATAAAGAATTATATTGTTAGATTAAAGGAGTAACTCACCTCAACTGTCGGACTTAGTTGGAGTGCCGGAGAGCACAGCCTTCATAGGTGTGCAGTAGCTAAGCCTAATAATAGTCATAACACACCAGAACCTCAAAAATGTTGCTTTACTTTATTAGGGGAATATAAAAAGTAAGTAAAGTCATTGTCAAGTCATTGTTTTTAGGTTATTATATTGCGACATGAAACAAAGTTTTGCATCTTGCCCTCTTTGGTTTTTCCTCTTCATGGTTTGAGTGCGAGTAGCATAGTAGGCCTACCGATAATTGTATTATATTGCGGCAGACACAACATTACAGCTGGAACTTCATTTGGCCAACGAAAATGGCACAACAGAATGAAGACTACGCCTGTATTGCAGCTATTACCAACAAAGGTGATTGCATACCGTAGGCCTACCCAACAAATGACAGCAATAGGCTAATGCAATATATTTTACAACAGGCCTACTTTTAACCTTAAACTAAATATGGAGCACAAAATTGAAAAGTCAGGATTTAGGACCACATTTGGGATCTGTTGAAACCGTGAAGACTAGTGCACAGTACTGACACATGGTAGTGGCAGTGCTATGCAAACCAAGAACATCACCACTGATTTCACTAAGCTTGAGCACAGCATTAGTCATGAGCTTATAATTTACAGGTTATGTCCACACTAACGTGTACTGTACATGTACATCTTCTCCTTACAGTATAGCCCCAAGGCACTCAATAAGCTAGGAAGGATTCCCTTCCTACATGTCATGTGTGAGTCAATAAAAAAACTTTAAACTATTACCCAGATACACACATGTCATGATGTCATGTGTGTATCTGGATTTGGCAGGAAAATACATGAATGGGCTCCATTTGAGGTAATAAAGGTTTATTGAAATGCCCTTGAGGTGGGCAAAGACCAAACTTGAGGGAAATAAACTGCACCATTGCAGTATGATCCCACCCACACAGACAGACACACATACACCTCTCCCTTGACACACCTTCGGCTTAGTAGGAGGGTGTGTGTGCATCTCTCTCTCTCACACACACATACAAGCACAAACACACTCTCTCTCTCTAGCACACGCTCTCTCTCTCCTTCTCTCTTTCACACACACAAACTAACAACACACACAAACGCACCCGCCCACTACCCAGGCACAGCCAGTTGGACCTGGTGAGTCCAAAGAAGTGCCATGGCTTGACGTGGTACTGTTTGCATAGAAATGCAAGAATCGCCATCGCCGACACTGCCTGATGACGTCTCCATGGCAACAGGGGGAGCAAACCCCGGGACTCAGCGTCAAACGACCAAGGACTTTCAGAGACAGAGGTTTTTCTCTTATACAGTATAAGAAAAACATCACATAGTACTGGTTAATCACCCAAAGTTGGTACTAAAGGAAAGGCTCTCTACTTCTCTACTCATTAATTCATTCATCTCTCTGAAACACACCTGCTTTTCTGCTCTACACTTCTGTAACAGTTCTTCCGTCGAAGGAGAGGAGGACCAAAATGCAGCGTAGTTCGTGTTCAACATGTTTAATAAAAGACGATAACGTGAACACTACACAAATACAAAACAACAAACGTGGCAAAAACCCAAAACAGTCCTATCTGGTGCAGAGAACACAAAGACAGGAAACAACCACCCACAACCCCCAACACAAAACAAGCTACCTAAATATGGTTCCCAATCAGAGACAATGACTAACACCTGCCTCTGATTGAGAACCACATCAGGCCATACATAGAAACGGACAAACTAGACACACAACATAGAATGCCCACCCAGCTCACGTCCTGACCAACACTAAAACAAGGAAAACACAAAAGAACTATGGTCAGAACGTGACAACTTCAGATGCAGAGAGAGATGAAATCCTTCATTCTCAAATGAATGATTCACTAAAACAAAAGGCACTCGTTTTAATTTTTAAACATTTATTTTACCTTTGTTTAACTAGGCATGTCAGTTAAGAACAAATTCTTATTTACAATGACGGCCTAGGAACAGTGGGTTAACTGCCTTTTTCAGGAGCAGAATGACAGATTTTTACCTTGTCAGCTCAGGGATTCAATCTTGCAACCTTTCGGTTACTAGTCCAACACTCTAACCACTATGCCAGTCTGCCACCCCAACTAAGTAAGCCGTAAATTAGGCATTTTATTATCCTCCTCGCTTATCAATGCAGCGAAGAGGTTTTCTCTCCATATAGCCTACTTGAATCATTTACCTGCCAGTGTATATACAGTGCATTTGGAAAGTATTCGAGCAATAACAAAGCCATGAGGTCAAAGAAATTGTCCATCGAGTTCTGATACAGGATTGTGTTGAGGCACATCTGGGGAAGAGTACCAAAACATTTCTGTAGCATTGACGTTCCCCTTGAACACAGTGGCCTCCATCATTCTTAAATGTAAGAAGTTTGGAACCACCAATACTCTTCCTACTGTATAGCTGGCCGCCCGTGCACTTAAGCACCATAAGTTGTGAAGTTCATCGTAACTTGTTTAATCTGCCTATTAACTCTTCATGCCTTTCCAAGACCTTGTGGTGCAACATAACATATCATAGTGTGACTCCAAGTTAACTTTGAGATGATGGTTATTATATAAATATTTGCGCATAAATGTTTCCACCGCAATTATTGCATAATCTTTTTCACCGACCAAAAAATGATGCACCCTTGTCTAGCATATTGTATTTTGTCAACATTGGGACATTTTACAGGCAAATGTTTCCATCAGGCCTGTTTTGTTATGCGTCAGGTAATTCATCCACATGAAATGTTAGGGTGAAAGTCTGGTTAGGGACACAAATGCGTGGGAGGTTAGAAGCCATTTGTGTTGTATAGTTTGTGTGTGCTTTTTGGCATATCACTTCTTTCAACTTAGGGGCAGTAATACATAAGGTCATGGGTCAGGTCATATATCAGGTTAGGTTGAATCTCAATGTGACTTGGATTTAAAAGGAATAGCGCAGAGCCTAGTGAAAACAATATGGTGGAAGGAAACGCTCTCTCACCCATGTTTACGTCAATCCAATGCTTTTTAACTTTAGTAGTACATGTAAGAAGAATCAAGTTAGCTACCTAGTTGATTTGTCCCCTGTTAGCTAGTGATAGTTAGTGTTAGTGATGCACAAGCTAGGCCTATTTGAAACATCTCCTTGCCGCATTTACTCTGCAAATTCAATAGCTTGAAACCCCCCCAAGGGCTTTAAAACCCTATTAAAAACCCCATTTGATTTTTACCAGAAGTAAAAACAAATACATATAAATGAACATGTTTTGAATTTTTTTTACATTTTGCTTTGGAGTCAAAGATAATAGTTTCAGCATAGTTGTAGTTTTTCAAAATGGTGGGTGTGTCAATGATTTCATTTCAGTTTACAAAATATTTTTTTCATTATTATTTTTCGTTTTCACCTGAGCTGAGCCATAAGGGAGGCTAGGCATTTACCATTACCACGATAATATTAGTTTTTTTGTCACCCACTTTGGTAAAAAAATTACCATCACCAACTAATTAACTTGTAATTTTTGTAGATTAAATGTTTGAGCTATTAATGTATCAAAATGTGTTTGTTTACAAATTAGCTATGGCATAGGCTATGAATATGTAGCACAACTTTGGATTTCAGCCCATCTCAAAATGTAATGGTTTGGACCGGTTGGAAGTTTTTACGAAGTGGCCTTCTCTTCTCTGCTCACTTTGGCCATGCAGTGCACCTCGAAGAAATTGATTGCTGTCCTCGTTATTAAATGATCAACTGTACCCTATACTGTATATCTGAAAATGACCATATACACTGAGTGTACAAAACATTAGGAACACCTTTCTAATATTGAGTTGCAAAACCTTTTGCCCTCAGAACAGCCTCAATTTGTCGGGTAATGGACTCTACAAGGCGTGAAAAGCATTTGAACGGGTTAAACCAAGGCCTCATACCATTTTAAAGGGTTAATAAATTGTGTTATGATAAGCTGTAAGGTCTCCTCTCAGGAGACCTCTGTGTGTGTTAACACCTGTTTTGAGTGATATGCCCTGCAGACACTATCAGAAGGTGGAAACCGCCTCATAAGCTCATACTCCTCCTGTCTGGGCCCCACTGTGACTGTCTGAGGTTCTGAGAATATGACTGGTTTTCTGAGAACACAAGGCCACCGCAGGCCTGATGGAAACCACCACCTGGCAGAAGATGCTTAGACTTATCTGTTGTGAAATGCCACCTTGTTATGAACCTATACCTATATAAACTGCAGGATGTCTTAGACACCTCGCAGAACCTGGGGAGAGCTGTCATATACTGTACTCTGTACCAACTTCTGTCTACAATTGTATTACTAAATTATAATTTTAAATGCATAAACAAAGAGTCTGTTTCCTTTCTACTACCAATATATATGTTTGATAATTATATAGAACTGATCATCTGAAATTGACCAACACGCTGCACAGGAACGTTGGCCCATGTTGACTCCAATGCTTCCCACAGTTGTGTCAGGTTGGCTGGATGTCATTTGGGTGGTGCACTATTCTTGCTACACACGGGAAACTATTGAGAATGAAAAACCCAGCAGCAATTCTTGACACACTCAAAACGGTGGCCTGACATCTACTACCATACCCCTTTCAAAGGCACTTAAATATTTTGTCTTGTCCATTCACCCTCTAAATGGCACACACACACAATCCATGTCTCAAGGCTTAAAAATCATTCTCTAACCTGGTTCCTCCCCTTCATCTATATCGATTTAAGTGAATTTAATAAGGGATCATAGTGTTCATCTGGAATCACCTGGTCAGGCTCTGTCATGGAAAGAGCAGGTGTTCATAAAGTGTTGTACACTTTTGCTTTAAACTGACTGTTTGAAGCAAAACTACCAAAACTATTGCTGACGGTCAACCTGAGCAATCTCAATCAAATCTATTGTAAACCCCGTCCGTGGGTATAGCCTGATGAGCGTTGTGTCTCTGGTAGCTTACTTTTATTCTGGTCAAACAATTTTTAACAGCTCATAGATAACAATAACCTAGCAAATTACTTAGGTTGTCACTCAACCAATAAAGCCTAATATCACGCAGGTCATTTTAGCATTTCATGCTGAAGGTGCTGCGCAGATGTGCATGATCAGGAACAGGCCGCCTATCTCGCGTCGGTCAGCGCATGAAGCTTGGCCCAGTGCGCAGGTGGGTGGACTATGCTACTGATATTGCCCGAGGGTTGTTCGGCAATGGAATGCAAAATGACTTGTAGATTAATAACGGTCAACACAGTTACATGCAGTTTGACACTGAAGTAGAGGACATGTGTATCAGTGAATTGTTAAATCTTTAATGTTTATGTTAGTGGAAGACATTTTAGTCTATTATCGGGGAGAGAAATATGATTGTGCATCTAGTGGAAGTTTAGAAATGTGTTATTGTTGAAAAACTGAGGCTTGTGTAAAAAATGAAGTGAATGTTTTATAAATTGTTGATAAACCAGAAGTTCTAGTAGCAGTATATTGTAGTAGTAATAGTGAATGTTTTAGATAGGTAGGCCATGGGTTAGCTATAGTAAGTGGGGTCACCATTGTAGTTTGGTTAATGCCTGGGTTAGTTTAGTGGTTTGGGGTGAGCTGTGTGGCATACTCAGTCGTAAGTGCTTCTCCAGTGCTATATTTTATTTGGTAGAAGATATTTCTGTTCTGATTTTAGATTTGAAAAACCCAACTAGACCAAGATTTCATACATAATACGTTTTTTCCCAAGCTGTTGGGAAAGTGGTCAACATGTCAGTAAACATGTTGAGAAAGTGTAGTTGATGTGGTTACGAAAACAGCCATATCTCTTGATTAGTAGAAGTTATTTATGTTCTGATTTCAGATTTACATAGCAGAGAAGTAGCCTAAGATCTCATACATAAAAACTTAGAGGGTAACTTGTTGGGAAAGTGGTCAATGTAGCTGAATTGTGTCATAAGTCAAACATCATATTCATGTTCATAACATCTACATAGTGTTGCTGAAATGAGGTTCCGTTTTTTGGGTCACGTTGGTAGGTGGCCCTTGGAGTACTAAGCTACTTGTGGATCAATGGAGGCTCACCAGAGGAAATTATTTTCTTCCAAAATTCAGGAGAAGCAAGAGAGAAAGAGAGATGGAAAGAAAATGTCACTTTCCCTTTCATTTACTTAGCTAGCAAATGCAGATAGCTAGTTTACTCTACTGAAACACCATGCTAAAACAGAGGGATGCTATGTTAATTAGCTGGCTATGATTTTCCAACACAACACTGTAACTCTTCCAAGTCAAGGTAAGCGTTTGGTTGTATTAATTATTGCCACCCGGAGCGACCGGTGTAACTGCTTACTGACACCAACGTTACTGCATGATTGTAGCGGGTTTACTAACGCGTTAGTTCTATTAGCTATGCTGACTATGACGTTACTTTAGCTAATATGGTGACAACGATGTAGGCTGTGTGTAGCGGTTTGGTATGGAAAGGCTTTTGCCTGGTCACATACAGCTGATGTGTTGTGCATTGAAGTCCACAATCGAAGGAATACAATGCTATGAAAGTGAACTGTATTTACGCGTGATCAGGGATGTATTCATTCCGCCGATTCTGTTGAAAAACGTTTCTTAAATGGAAGCAAACGGAACAAAACAAAGATAAACATACCTGAATTTTTGCCAATAGAAACTCTCATTTGCAACTGTTGGACTAATGATTACACCCTATATCAGCAGTCACTGTCTGTCACCTCAAATGTGTCTCTTGACCTGTGCGCACCTACATTGTAAACTTGCATTCATAGGCTAGGTTGTAGCAACCTCATGATGGGTATAGGGACAATTAGAGTATCATGAACCTATTGCATATTCAATTCACTGGGTGAATGGAATATGAATGAAAGTCATCCAATACGCTGTAATAGTCAAATAAGGCCATGCTCATAAAAATAAAAAGGTTCTCCCTCATCTTAAACGGCTCTGACCGCCACTGTTGTGGATGGACATGAGGTCTGGCATTGTCACAGGTTGCAGTATAGAGATGTTAAGGCAAGACAAGATAGTGTTTTCTTTCCCTCTTTTCCTTTTCCTTGGGCTGAATTGAGGTTTGCCATCCCCATCAGGAACGAGTGCTGCACTAAAGAAGGAGTGTATTCAGAACCTCATTGATGCTGTCTGGCAGCGCATGTGTGCCTTTGTGTGTTTGTCACAGATGGAGTCAACTGGACTGATTGGAGTCAAAACCATTATCCCAGAAGACTACCCATAATCTGACAGCCATCAGCATCCAAATAATAACAGCACCTGTCACACAGGGCAAACTCACATTGCTAGTAATTCATATTTAACCATTCACACGCCCCATTGATTGTAATGTTACTCAAAGCCTTGGCCAACATGTTTTCCTGAGTGTTGGTGTGCCGTATGTACATATAAATAGTACAGTTTACAGTAATGCTTATGCTAATCAGGCATAATGTACATAAATTATGACTTTAGATCCCCTAGGGTATTTGCTGCTTGTTGAGTAGTCAACTGGATGAGTCCAGTGTGTGTGTGTGCACGCATGCGTGCGCGTGTTTGTGCGTGGGCGCGCGCGTGTGTGTCTCATCGGTCCAATGGATGAGGCCAGTTGAACTGTGACAATCTGGCTCATTAAACTGTGCAAATCAACACGAGAGCTGGACCCTTCAGGTCGTCTCAGCAAACACGATCATCCTTCTCCTCTCCCGTCCCACAGCACAGACAGCAGCATGACTGAATGAGGGAAGCAATGCAAACAGAGATAATTCAATACATTTCATAACTACTGAACCATCTGTAATCCAGGCACCTGCCAAACCAAGTGTGAAATTATGCGAGTGGGGTCTTTTTAGTCACGTCACCGATGAAGCTTCATTCTTTGATCCTAATGAGGATCAAATGTCTAATGGCCCCTCCACTGAAGTGGACCAATTCAATGAGCAATTATATTATGGTATGGGATACATATGCATTACCCTAAACAGTGTCCATAATGGTGATAATATATGTGATCTCAGCATTTTTAGCATTTTTATTTTAGGTATTTTGTTTGCTTATGTACTATTTTCAGTCAGCTACTTACCTTACTTCCCCAGAACGGTCAACCGCAATTGTAGCTCAGCATCAATCATATCTGAAGTCAGTGAACAAAACACTGAAAATATGCACTACAGTTCAAAAGTTTGGGGTCACTTAGAAATGCCCTTGTTGTTGAACAGAGGCCCAGTATCAGCAGCCATCACTCCTGTGTTCCAATGGCACGTTAGCCAATCCAAGTTTATCATTTTAAAAGGCTAATTGATCATTAGAAAACCCTTTTGCAATTATGTTGTTCTGATTAAAGAAGCAACAAAACTGGTCTTCTTTAGACTAGTTGAGTGTCTGGAGCATCAGCATTTGTGGGTTCGATTACAGGCTCCAAATGGCCAGAAACAAATAACTTTCTCCTGAAACTCGTCAGTCTATTCTTGTTCTGAGAAATGAAGGCTATTCCATGTGAGAAATTGGTTAGAGTCAGTTTGCGTTGTTCTGTGAAGGGAGTAGTACACAGCGTTGTACGAGATCTTCAGTTTCTTGGCAATTTCTCGCTGCTTTTCTTTCAAAAACAAGGACATTTCTAAGTGACCCCAAACTTTTGAATGGTAGTGTATATTTTTGTGTGTGTATTGATGTGTAAATGTGTGTGCACAAGCATACAGTACATGTCCATGTCATGTAGTGGGAGTACTATATAAGGGAATGGGGGCATTTGTCAATGTTCACAGTGCCATAGCCTAGTACAGTAGTTTATGTCTGGAAGGCATTCACCATGACGCATGAGAAATAAGAAACATCACACACGTTTATGGTCATGTGTGGATCAACACACACATTTTTCGTAGCCGAGGGCTCAAATAAATGATCCCTCTCAACCACATCAATCAATTCCAAGTAACGCAATATGGAAACGCGCTGTTTACAGATTCAAATCCACAAACGGCGCTCAAGTCGTCTGTCTTCTCTAAAAATTAAAGTGACAGAATCATTTTCTATTTCAACAGGCGTATGTGTCACCCTAAAATGCTCAGGTTTATCCTGACAGGCCATTGAAAGGGACAACTTCAATAGAAATGTTCTGACAGACAATCCATAAGGTGATATAGTGAACCTGATTAATATTCATACGTGTAGCCTCCAGCTCAGGTAAAAAGAACGAATAGCCAGGTGACAGTGCACACGCACACGCACACGCACACACACACACACACACACACACACACACACACACACACACACACACACACACACACACACACACACACACACACGTACAGCCCCCAAGATTCCCCTTAAAAATGATTGATCCGCCTGTGGACTGACTGAGCTCCTTCCCCTCAGCCGACTGCCTGCATGTAAATCCCTCAGGGACTGCAGTGCATTAGGGAAACTAACAGGGATGGAAATTCAGACCGGAGAAACAGCCTTGGCATGCAGCACGATGGCTATATGTCACTTGTTTATGAGTTAGCTAGTACCTAAAGTCTAGTGTCATGCGCATGGCATGCACAACACACACACACGATTGATTCCCATTCAAAATCCTATTTTCCCAAACCCTAAACCTAATCCTAGCCCTTAACCTAACCCAACCTTAAACCTAACCCCAAACACCTAACCCTAACTCTTAACCCTAAACTTAACACCTAACCTTAACCCTAATTCTAATCCTAATTGTAACCCAAACCCTTAAACATTTACATTTTACATTATAGTCATTTAGCAGACGCTCTTATCCATAGTGACTTACAGTTAGTGCATTCATCTCAAGATAGTTAAGTGGGACAACCACATATCACAGGCATAGGAAGTACATTTTTTTCTCAATAAAGTAGCTATCAGTAGAATCAGAGCTAGAAGGGAGTGGGGTTTATTGCTTTGATGTTTGCAGAGAACGACAGGATGTCATCAAATGGCTATCCAGACTATTTTCCTTATCTCATACTTTTTTTTGTAGGTATTTTCTTAAATGTGCATTGTTGGTTAAAGGCTTGTAAGTAAGCATTTCACTGTCAGGTCTACACCTGTTGTATTCGGGGCATGTGACAAATAACATTTGATTTGATTTGATTTGTCCAGGGTCACAACAAGGTTCTTTGCACTCTGGGAGGGCAACACTTAGGAGTCAACCGTGTTGGAGAGGTCTTTGAGCGAACAGGTCTTCCCCGGGAGGAACAACAGCTCTGTTTTGTCGAAGTTGAGCTTGAGGTGGTGGGCCGACATCCAAGTTGAGATATCTGCCAGGCACCCAGAGGTGTGTGTCGCCACCTGATTGTCAGAAGGGGGGGAAGGAGAAAAGTAGTTGAGTGTCATCCCCATAGCAATGGTAGGAGAGACCATGTGAGGATATGATGGAGCCGAGTGACTTGGTGTATTGAGAGGGACTACAACCGAGCCATGAAGGACACCAGTAGTGAGAGGACGTGGTGCAGACACAGATCCTCTCCAAGTCACCTGGTAGGAGCGGCCTGCCAGGTAGGATGCAATCCAGGAGTGTGCAGCGCCTGAGACGCCCAGCCCTGAGAGGGTGGAGAGGAGGATATGATGGTTCACGGTGTTGAAGGCAGCAGAGAGATCTAGGAGGATGAGAACAGAGGATAGAGAGTCAGCTTTGGAAGTGCTGAGAGCCTCTGTGACACAGAGGACAGCAGTCTCAGTTGATTGACCCGTCTTGAAGCCTAACTGGTTAGGGTCAAGAAGATTGTTCTGAGAGAGATAACGAGAAAGTTGATCAGAGACAACACCCTCAAGTGTTTTGGAAAGAAAAGAAAGGAGGGATACAGGTCTGTAGTTTTTGACATCAGATGAGTCGAGTGTTGGTTTCTTGAGGAGAGGAGAGACTCGGGCCATTTTGAAGTCAGAGGGGACGCTGCCAGTGGTCAGGGATGAATTGATGAGGGAACTGAGGAATGGGAGGTCTCTAGAGATGGTCTGGAGAAGGGAGGAGGAATTGGGGTTGAGCGGGCAGGTTGTCAGGCAGCCAGACCTGTCAGGCAGCCAGTCACAGGATTTCATCTGGAGAGAGAGGGGAGAAAGAGGTCACGGCGTAGGGTAGTTTTGTGTGAGTGAGACCAGTGGTCTCAATAAGCTGAGTGAATGAGTAGCGGATGTCGTCAACCTTCTTCTCGTCCGCAGAGAGGGAGGAGGGAGGGGGTGGAGGATTAAGGAGGGAGGAGACCTAACCCCTAAAATAGCCTTTTCCATCTGGGGACCGGCTAAATGTCCCCACTTTTCCGAATTTTGCTGTTTTACTATCCTTGTAAAACACACACACGCGCACACACACGCGCACACACACGCACACACACACACACACACACACACACACACACACACACACACACACACACACACACACACACACACACACACACACACACACACACACACACACACACACACACACACACACACACACACACACACACACACAACAAGTGGAGGCCCCTAGCATTGAGGGAATGTGGCAGCTATTCAGTAGAATTTAGTGCAGTAGGGAGATCCTAGATCTGTGCCTGGAGAGGTGGTCCTCTCCCTGAAGTAGGGTTTGAAAACTTCAGGAAATGTTCAATAAATTCCTTAGTTTTCCCGAAAATCCCAGGTCGAGGATTACCTGAATCAGGATGAAATAAACAGGAAATCCGTAATCCTCCATCCAGGTTTTCTGGAAAACCTGTAAATGCATTGAAAGTTTCCGGAATTTTGCAACTCTACTCCAGGGAGAGGACCACTGCTCCAGGCACAGATCTAGGATCTCCCTACTGCACTAAATCTTAACCTTAACCATCAGCTAGGAAAATTGTGACACTGACCTTAGACCAGTGTTCAGGGGAAAATTCTCATGCTTTTGACTTTAGAGCTCCAAGTATACCGACCAGTGTTTTAAAAGCACGTGCACAGGAGCCCTGACCAGGGTGAGAGGCTCTGCACTGCAGCAGTGTCCTGTAGGCTCCATGTACTGTATGAATTGTATGGTACCCAGCTGCAGTGGCTCAGTGCTCGAGAGGTGTAATTTACTGTGAGCCAGACCACAGGGACCTTATAAATCCTCAGAATGCCAGCAGGACCCAGAGAGAGCACATCTCCCCACACATGATAGAGTGTCAGTATACTGTTACTGTAAACACACACACGTAAGCACACACACACAATTATAGAGAAATCCACTTACGCAACCTCAAACCACCCACCCGCACTTTACTGAAACACACACAGGCAACATCCGCCCACACACATACAAATCAGTGAGAGATATAGCCTACTTTGTGAATTAAAATGCCCCCTAACCAGCACTGTCACAGAGTCTCTTCATCATCAGCTTCTGAGCATTAGTCTACTGAGAATACTTGGGTTTCCCCCACAGAAAAATACTATTTAGCTATTTTAATTGACTGCACCCCAGAATCAGTTCGTTATCAGGCAAATCCTGTTCTCTTGTCACTGCATTTTATCATTCCTGTCTCTCCTGTCACTGCCAAAATACTGCATGAGGATGTGGTGGGTATGATATGAGGATAACAAAACGGAAGCAAATAAAATCCAACTCATTCTGAGTGTGCTCAAGGACAACAACTAAAATGCGCTACACACAGATATGAGATATTGCAGAGATCTGTGGTAGGATTACTGGTCTGTTGAAGGGAGCCCCATGGTTAAGCTAACTGTATTGCTAACTGTACATAGAACTGTAGGCTACATATGGCTTAGCCATCTCTCTAAATGATCACGCCTGCCTCACCTTCTGCCAAAAGCTGAAGCAAGCGGCTGCTACTTCCAACTCGAACCTGTTTAATCATCACGTTACCCCAACGCCAACATCACAGCAATACCACCAGAACATCACAGACGAGATGTATTTTTCGACCTCATCAGGAAAAAATAACTAAACTCCACTCTTCTATCCGTTTCATCAGAGGAGAAAGGAGAAGAGAAGAGAGAGAACTTACCTGGCAAGGTGTCCAGAGGCAGGAGACATCAGAGAGCATGGGCTTGTCTTTCACACGATGACAGCAGAGGATCACACAGTCATGTGTGTGAGAGATGCTTCACTCTCCCTCTGAACCAGTCTCACTGATGTCAGCTCTTTTTTCTATTTCCTTCCTCCTCCTCTTCCTTTTTTTTATCTTCTTTTCTTTTTCTTTTATCCGAACCCTCTGAAGAGGAGGGCAAAAAAAGGGGAAAGGGGCAACGGACAGCAAGATGCTCTGCTCTCCAGTGAGACTACTTCTAATCTCGACACAATCCTCTACTGCAGCACTGCACGGCAGGCACTCTCACTGCCCGTTCACACAGCCCGGTGACGCACAAAACCCGGAACTGGAGCCTGAATGCGACATGGATACTTGACTGGAGTGAACAACAGTACTTCACTGAGATGTGCTATTGGCTGGTAGAGCATTGAGAGGGCTCCTTGTCTCAATCTCTCTTTCTTTCTTTCTCTCGCTCGCTCTCACTCTGTCTGTCTCTCTCTCTCATCCTCTCATTTAATGTGTACCTACAGTGGAGAATGGTCCTCATTGAAACACTGTTAGGTTGACATCACATCATCCACTTGGTCCAAACATGGACCGCTTCACTGCTGTTATCACCGTTTATCGCCATTGACAACAGACGTCTTTCTGGTGCGGAGTGCCATGCGGGCAGTGAGACTGATAAACTGGCTGCTCTCTCTCTCTCCACTCTTGCTCCTTCTGTGCATTAACATGAACTATTAACACATCCAAGTTACTCATAAGGGCTGGGCAGACGGCAGAATAAAAATAGCAACAACCTTCCTACAAGCACTGTCATTCACCATCTCACACACACTCAAACTAAATAGGCTAACTACTAAATACAAAACAAGCCCAGCTAGTGTACAGTGTACGTGTGTAATGCACATGTAGATTGGCCTCACTCAATGATTAGTACACACTGATGGTGACGCTGTGTGGTCGTTGCTGTCTTTATTGATGCAACACATCCTCTCATCAGAGTTAGCACTTTCCTCTTCTAGAGTAGTGTGTGTCTGGAGTGAGCAGCAGGGGCCGAGGACTAGCTGTCTTATCGGACTAGGGTTTAGGGGTGTCCTGCCATGGTGGCTCAAGGTCGGCCGACATGTCAATCCAGATCTATTGCCGGGCCAGGAGACAGCCAGCCAGCCCCAGTGCATTCTAATGACCCGGTGAGACAGGATTTATGTTCCTATCGGAAATATTCATACTGCTTTCATACACAGGGTGGGTCAGTGGGAACACAGAGAATATTGGTATCCATCAGCTTCTCATGTATAGGTAAATGATAAAGGGATGAGGAGGAAAAAAGAAGAGGATGGGATGTCTGGCTACATGGGCGTCATGACTTGAATTCCTTATGTAGCTGACAGCTTAAAGCCCCCATGCAGTCTTGTTCATTTTATTTTGAAATCATCACTGTGTGTCTAATAAATCCCTGTGTATGTTTATTTCATGAAAATAACTCCTAATAAATTGTTCATCATTTCCATGAGCCTCCTTTTGCCATTGATACGAATTGAAATATATTTACATACAAAGTCCTGATTGGCAGATAGGATCGTCTACACTCTAGAGCCTACCCCGCTTACCCAGTCATAGTAGGAGGATACATATGTAAATAAAAGGTGACTGGTCATTGGTCATGCCAATGTCATGCTGTTTGCCAAAAACTCCATCCCACCTGAACTGGCTGAAATTCCAGGTGTTTTTTCTTCTTCAAAAAGATTTTACACTAAAAGTGAGTGTTTCAGTGCTATTTCAACCTTATATTGTGGAAATATAATTTTTTTTAAACCCAGGAAATTATATATTTGACTGCGCTGCCCCATTAAATACAACTAACACGATCCACTAATTGAGCATATAATAAGATACCACTCTAGCAATACTGTTATACTGCAAAATATCAGACACACTCGCGCCTTCATTTTGGAATGCTAACAGCAGTATCAATGGAAGACTTAGGCAGGGCATTCCTATGCACAGTAGCTCCCCACTGCTACAGGGATAGCCTAAATCAATAGGGAACTAGTGAAACCTTTCACCACAGGTAGCTATTCCACTCAAGCAGGGAAAGCTCATTCACCCAGAACAAATGGGCTTTGCTAAAAATGTTAAAAACCTTGTGTAATCCTCTCCTCCTTTACTCTCCTCTCCTCATCCACAACCACGCTCTCGTTCTTTACCATGTTCTCTTCCTCCACCCTCTCCTACTCCTTAACAACCACCATATTATTCTCAACCAACTCTCCTCCCTCTCTCAGTATTCAGCACCCCACTGTTCAATTGCTCCTCTGCTGGTTGCTGTGCTGGGATGTCAGGAAGAATGGTGGCCCCAGTCCTGTACATAACAAATCTAATCTCGCACAAATATTCATCACATGGGTCACACTCCAATGCGAGGCAATCTGTGTCCCAAGAGACGAAGTCATTAGACATTACCGCCCTTCTATTCAAATTGCAAACAGAGGCAAAGGAACCCAACAGAGATATCAGGCTCCTGTATAGTTTGTCCTTGTAATGAGATTGCAGCACCAGTAACTATTAATTGCTATAATTACATCCCCTTTCCTCCTTATCATGACTGTCAAATGACTTTGCCTAAATAACTTGTGGAAAGATACTCACCTGTCCTATTGAGTTGTTGCTGATATTTTCAACATTGTCAAACCCTGATCTGTTTCACCTGTCAGTGTGATTGTCTCCACCCCCCTCCAGGTGTTGCCCATCTTCCCCATTACCCCCCTGTGTATTTATACCTGTGTTGTCTGTCTGTGCCAGTTCTTCTTGTTTGTTCAAGCCTATCATTGGTTTGTTGTGTGCCAGGCACAGCGGTTTCTTGAAAGCAGAATGGTAACGCTAAATTCCAGCAAATTAAATTATTTTCATTGAACTCTTTGGGAGGAAATCCATGTCCAATCCTACTGAAAGGAATTGAAAGCAGGACCCCCAACTCTGATAGTAAGGATGTGCAGGATTCAGCACACGTCTACATTAAATCCATCCACACTGTCCTGCAAGCTGCTATAGCACAGAGTAAGTCTGAGAGACAATGTCTGAGTCCATCAAATACACAGCACAGACTCTCATTTGATATATCGGTTTCCTTCTGGGCTAATGGCTCTGAGTTTATCATCCCCCTTTTATCTTATTTACTGCTGAGACGCAGACTGAGACTCACATATGCTCTGGGTGCCTGGAGTGCCCTGGTTTTGGGGTAGAGGGGCTATGGTCCACTGTAGTGATAATGCATGTTGTTGTTACAGGGTAAATACCGCAGTCACAAGGAAAATATATCACATTACCAAGTATGAGTTTACTGTATGTAGTTTACAGTATGCTGCTACATCAATCTAGAATCTCATTCCCTTTCCCCACTACTAACACCAGGAGTGGGGAGCTGTGTTTTGAATAATTTACAGACGGCTTCAAAGAGCCAGGGGCTGCTTGGAGTTGAGGGTAGCTGTGTGGTGTCATATTCAACACACCCTCAGGCTATGAAAACTGTGGACCAGGTACTGTCCTGTCCTGTACATCACGTTTCTATGTTATTTCCCATTCATCCTCCTGTCATCTATGTTCCCTCAAGCCTTCATCCTGACTGGATCAACACAGGGGAGATGGATGAAGTCAGATTTGCTTCAAGCAGAAGGCAACAACGTGCTGAATATGCTGAGCCATTCTGTTTTGGGGTTTCACAACATAAGAAGCGAGTCAAAGCCGGTGATTACACGACCGATTTAACCGCCATGATGGATTCTCCCTGAGGTAATAACGCATCTGCCTATGACGTGAAAGTAAAAAACCTTCAACAGCTACAGCGTAATGATACCCAACCCATACCGGGGAAATCAGAGTGCGGGCCCTAAACGGTTGAGCAATTCAATAGAAGCGTTTTCATATTTATTTGCAGTGCTGCATTTCAACCTGACATCTCCTCCACAACGGCTTTACTGAATCTGATTGCTACAACCAGAAAGGTCTGGATTCTTTTGTCGCAGAATTGTTGACGCCGCTCTCTCTCCTTTCACAACTGAGTGTTGACAGTGATTGTACTATTAGCTCCTGTTTCTGTGGAGAACAGTGCACTTGAAAGACATTGGCAATTACATTTAACCCCTCCTTTCTTCCTCTCTCCCTCTCTTTCCCCCCAAGCCAATTACATAGGAAGGGAATGATAAGCTATGTTGAATGGTAAGCCATGTTGTCCCCTGCCTCAGTTTCGTTAGCTTCTGTAGGTTGTGTCGAAAATGCTGGTGTTGGCACATGCAGCCATTGATTTTGATTTGGGGCCCTCTGTCTCCCACCTGAGTACATCTGAGGGAGAGACTACAGCAATTAGGGCCAGCAGCATACTTGACCATTTGATAGAGGCTCAGCGTCCATCTCCAGCTCTCTAGCTGCATCCCCAGAAACTGTTTTGATGAGGGCCCTAAATGAGTGTTTGAACATGAAAAGGCCTGACTCGGCATGCTCTGCAGTGGCACACACCCAAAATAAAAGAGACCTTCAGCAGTTTGCCTCTGATTTCCCTAAATCATTACCCAGCCTCTAAACCACAGTGGAAGGTGAACCTTTATGGATGTGTGACATTAAAGGTGTAAAATATAGGATGTGAGGATATGCCAATCCATTGATGTGGCGTCATCAAAAAAGTGATGTCAGCGCACTCCAAAAAAGTTCTGATCTGGCAAACAAAACGTATATGGCCAAGTTCACCCCAATGATTTACTGTAATTGTCACAGGAAACTCAACAGTATTGTTGAGGGAGCTGACACTGAACAGCTTATCATTGCTGATCCACAGATGGAAGTGGGCATGTTTGAAAACCTTGCAGGCCTATGGGTCACTACTGGGGAAATATGGAGGAACATAGAGGAACAGTAGTAGGCCCTGTTTCTGGACTGAAAACAGGAGGCCTTGCCTTCTGCTCAATGGCATTTGCATTAGCCAAATGGCATCCATTGAGAATGGGGAGCAATTATCATGAAAAGAACAGCATGGATTTCTTATTGATACAGCATGGATTTCTTATTGAAAGTTAATTCTAAATAAAAAATAAAAACGCATGTCCATATTTTCATTAAAACAACGTCCAACTTTCCTCATCCAATTACACATAAATTGAAATTCAATTGATCAAGTGCCCTTAATTTTTGAATGCACTTATTTTACAAATCATAGCATATTCAGCTAGATTTAGTGTTCTCCAAAATAACTAAAATGCAATTTGAATAGCCCCTCAATTCATCTTAGAGAAGTTATGTGATAATCAACAATTACAGTGTATTCAGACCCCTTGATTTTTTTTCCACAATTTGTTACAGCCTTATTCTAAAATGTTTTTTTTTTTTATCCTTAGTAATCTACACACAATATCCCATTATGACAAAGCAAAAACAGGTTTGTAGAAATGTTTGCAAATGTATACATATTTTTTTAAATACCTTATTTAGGTATTCAGACCCTTTGCTATGAGACTCAAAATTGAGCTCAGGTGCATCCTGTTTCCATTGATCATCCTTGAAATGTTTCTACAACTTGGTTGGAGTCCACCTGTTGTACATTAAATTGGTTGGACATGATTTGGAAAGGCACACACCTGAGGTCAAAGGAATTGTCAGTAGAGCTCTGAGACAGGATTGTGTTGAGGCACAGATCTGGGGAGGTGTACCAAAAAATGGTTGCAGCATTGAAGGTCCCCAAGAACACAGTGGCCTCCATCATTCTTAAATGGAAGAACTTTGGAACCACCAAGACTCTTCCTAGAGCTGACCGCCCGGCCTAACTGAGCAATCGGGGGAGAAGGGCCTTAGTCAGGGAGATGACCAAGAACCCGAATGTCACAGAGCTCTAGAGTTCCTCTGTGGAGATGGGAGAACCTTCCAGAAGGACAACCATCTCTGTACCACTCCACCAATCAGGCCTTTATGGTAGAGTGGCCAGACGGAAGCCACTCCTCAGTAAAAGGCACATGACAGTCCACTTGGAGTTTGCCAAAAGGCACCTAAAGACTCTCAGACTATGAGAAACAAGATTCTCTGGAGGAAACCTGGCATCATCCTTACGGTGAAGCATGGTGATGGCAGCATCATGCTATGGGGATGTTTTCATTGGCAGGGGGATCGAGGGAAAGATGAATGGAGCAAAGTACAGAGAGATCCTTGATGAAAACCTGCTCCAGAGTGCTCAGGACCTCGGACTGGGGCGAAGGTTCAGCTTCCAACAGGACCCTAAGCACACAGCCAAGACAACGCAGGAGTGGCTTCAGGACAAGTCTCTGAATGTCCTTGAGTGGCCCAGCCTGAGCCCGGACTTGAACCCGGTCTAACATCTCTAGAGAGATATGAAAATAGCTGTGCAGCAATGCTCCCCATCCAACCTGACAGAGCTTGAGAGGATCTGCAGAGAAGAAGTTGTGCACCTCAGCCACGCTCAAGGTCCTAAACGATATCTTAATCGCCATCGATAAGAAACATTACTGTGCAGCCATATTCATTGATCTGGCCAAGGCTTTCGACTCTGTCAATCACCACATCCTCATCGGCAGACTCGACAGCCTTGGCTTCTCAAATGATTGCCTCGCCTGGTTCACCAACTACTTCTCTGATAGAGTTCAGTGTGTCAAATCGGAGGGTCTGCTGTCCGGACCTCTGGCAGTCTCTATGGGGGTGCCACAGGGTTCAATTATTGGACCGACTCTCTTCTCTGTATACATCAATGATGTCGCTCTTGCTGCTGGTGAGTCTCTGATCCACCTCTACGCAGACGACACCATTCTGTATACTTCTGGCCCTTCTTTGGACACTGTGTTAACTAACCTCCAGACGAGCTTCAATGCCATATAACTCTCCTTCCTTGGCCTCCAATTGCTCTTAAAATCAAGTAAAACTAAGTGCATGCTCTTCAACCGATCGCTGCCTGCACCTGCCCGCCTGTCCAACATCACTACTCTGGACGGCTCCGCCCTAGAATACGTGGTCAACTACAAATACCTAGGTGTCTGGTTAGACTGTAAACTCTCCTTCCAGACCAACATCAAACATCTCCAATCCAAAGTTAAATCTAGAATTGGCTTCCTATTTCGCAACAAAGCATCCTTCACTCATGTTGCCAAACATACCCTTGTAAAACTGACCATCCTACCAATCGTCGACTTCGGCGATGTCATTTACAAAATAGCCTCCAATACCCTACTCAACAAATTGGATGCAGTCTATCACAGTGCCATCCGTTTTGTCACCAAAGCCCCATATACTACCCACCATTGCGACCTGTACGCTCTCGTTGGCTGGCCCTCGCTTCATACTCGTCGCCAAACCCACTGGCTCCATGTCATCTACAAGACCCTTCTAGGTAAAGTCTCCCCTTATCTCAGCTCGCTGGTCACCATCTGCTAGGTAAAGTCCCCCCTTATCTCAGCTCGCTGGTCACCATAGCATCACCCATCTGTAGCACACGCTCCAGCAGGTATATCTCTCTGGTCACCCCCAAAACCAATTCTTTCTTTGGCCGCCTCTCCTTCCAGTTCTCTGCTGCCAATGACTGGAACGAACTACAAAAATCTCTGAAACTGGAAACACTTATCTCCGTCACTAGCTTTAAGCACCAACTGTCAGAGCAGCTCACATATTACTGCACATGTACATAGCCCACCTAGAATTTAGCCCAAACAACTACCTCTTTCCCTACTGTATTTTTAAAATTGTATTTATTTATTTATTTTGCTCCTTTGCACCCCGTTATTTTTATTTCTTCTTTGCACATTCTTCCACTGCAAATCTACCATTCCAGTGTTTTACTTGTTATATTGTATTTACTTCGCCACCATGGCCTTTTTTTTGCCTTTACCTCCCTTATCTCACCTCATTTGCTCACATCGTATATAGACTTGTTTATACTGTATTATTGACTGTATGTTTGTTTTACTCCATATGTAACTCTGTGTTGTTGTATGTGTCAAACTGCTTTGCTTTATCTTGGCCAGGTCGCAATTGTAAATGAGAACTTGTTCTCAACTTGCCTACCTGGTTAAATAAAGGTTAAGTAAAATAAAAATAAAATAAATAAAAACCCCTAGCTAAAGTTTATACGATGCAAAAATTGCTTTATTCTTAATAGAAAAGTAGCTGGAACTACAGGCACATAGTGACGTGGTGACCTACGTATTGCTGGTGAAACAGTGCCAGACTTGTGTCAGGCATACAGTGCCTTCAAAAAGTATTCACACCCTTGACTTTTTCCACATTTTGTTGTGTTACAGCCTGAATTTAAAACTGGTCTACACACACAATACCCCATAATGTCAAAATGGAATTCTGTTTTTAGAAAGTTTTAGAAATTAATTAAAAATTAAAGCTGAAATGTCAATAAGTATTCAACCCCTTTGTTATGGCAAGTCTAAATAAGTTCAGGAGTAAACATTTGCTTAACAAGTCACTTAAAAAGTTGCATGGGCTGGTCGGTAGCAGCTTAATGGGGGAGAACAGGCTTGTGGTAATGGCTGGAGCAGAATAGTGGAATAGTATCAAATGTGTTTCCATGTGTTTGATCCCATTCCGTTGACTCCATTCCAGCCATTTTTACGAGCCGTCCTTCCCTCATCAGCCTCCACTGGTGTGCAATAATAGTGTTTAAAATGTTTTGATTGACTACCTCATCTCAAAAAGAGAATTTCAACCACAGATTCAACCACAAAGACAGGGGAGGTTTTCCAATGCCTTGCAAAGAAGGGCACCTATTGGTAGATGGGTAAAAATAAAAACACACTGAAAATCTTTTTCAGCATGAATATATTAATTACACTTTGGATGGTGTATTAATACACCCAGTCACTACGAAGATAAAGGTGTCCTTCCTAACTCAGTTGCCGGAGAGGAAGGAAACTGCTCAGGGATTTCACCATGAGGCCAATGTTGACTTTAAAACAGTTACAGAGTTTAATGGCTGTGATAGGAGAAAACTGAGGGTCGATTAACAACAATGTAGTTACTCCACAATACTAACCTAAATGACAGAGTGAAAAGAATACAGCCTGTACAGAATAAAAATATTCAAAAACAAGGCACTAAGGTAATATTGCAAAAAATGTGGGAAAGCAATTCACTTTTTGTCCTGAATACAGTGTTAGGTTTGGGGCCAATCCAATACAACCCATTACTGAGTACCCCTCTCCATATTTTCAAGCATAGTGGTGGGATATTATGGGATTGCTTGTAATCATTAAGGACTGGGGAGTTTTTCAGGATGAAAATAAACGGAATGGAGCTAAGCACAGGCAAAATCAAAGAGAAAAACCTGGTTCAGTCTGCTTTCTACCAGATATTGGAAGATGAATTCACCTTTCAGCAGGACAATAACCTAAAACACAAGGCCAAATCTACACTGGAGTTACTTACCAAGGTGACATTGAATGTTCCTAAGTGGCTGAGTTACAGTTCTGTAACTCTGCTTGAAAATATATGGCAAGACCTGAAAATGGTTGTCTAGCAATTATCAACAACCAATTTGACAGAGCTAGAAGAATTTTGAAAAGAATAATGGGCAAATGTTGCATAATCCAGGTGTGGAAGCTCTTAGAGACTTAGCCAGAAAGACATACAGTAGCTGTAATCGCTACCAAAGGCGATTCTAACATGTATTGACTAAGGGGGTTGTATGCTTATCTAATCAAGACATTTCAGCTTTTCATTATAGAGTAGGCTATTTTGTGTATATTGTTGATAAGAAATTACAATTAAATCAATTTTAATCACACTTTGTAATACAACAAAATGTGGAAAAAGTTTTTTGAATGCACTGTATATATTGTTCAGCATATCCTGCACAATCCCATTACCCAAGAGGCAGTGCAATTCCTGCCTGAAATACTACCTTAGTATTTACCAATTTTGCTATTAATAAAACAGTTTTAGCTCCAGAAATAGTCATCATTCAGCAGTCAACCTTCTGCAGCGATAGCAATCAAAGGATTACAATCAAAGGATTACAATCAAAATATTATTTTGTCCAATAGCATAAGTGAAATGTATTTATTAGACTGTTAGAATGTTTAAGGCAAAATGACTGCTCATTAGCTCAAAGGGGGCCCATTTAGGCCCAGGTGTTGTAGTGTTAAGCTTCTCATTAAGTCATCACCTAACATTTTCATAGGAAGGTTCCAGTGATGTGCAAGGGCTGTTTCCAAGAGACCATTCCCTTGATGTCAAATAGAATTTTCCCAGAACGTGGTAACCATGTTCTCATAATATTCTATATTAGGGTCTTTCCATAAATATCATGGCCAATGTGTGACATTGGGATCAACATTTGTAAATGGTTTGAAACAAAAATAATAATATTTTTTAATACAGTCCACATGTGAACTTAGAGTAATAGATGCAAATTTACCCATAACTCCACCTATACAACAACATAAGTCTAGGACTATACATCCTTTTAACACGGTTCAATTTACCTCAGCATCCAAAAAGTGTACAATTTAGATAAAACAAAAAAATATGCCATTACCAATTTAAGAATATATATATTTTTTAATTGGGCCTTGCCAATGCATTGATATTCAAATTATTATTACATTCTAAAACAGGGATGGGCAAGTTTAATAGGGGTGGGGGCAACATAAGATCTCATCATAAGAAAACTGTTGATACACAACCAAACTACTATTCTACCTCGCAACAGTAAATTGAGACCCAGACTGAGTTGCTTTCCCCCAAAATATTTTATAAATGTTTTTGTGGAAATGTATCCGATGGCGTTTGACCCGTTGGCCGCCGTTGTCCATTCCTGTTTTAAAATATGTGAAAATAATGTTGGAAATGCCTGACTAAATAAATTGGATGCATGCATGCCAATTTCTCTGTAGCATATATGGCTGACGCAGACACACATAATAAACTCATGAATAGGGGTAATATTAATCTAACCATTGGAATCTCACCATCGCTGTTCCTTTTGTAATGAAAGGACTTGCATGGAAAACCAAGTTAAAGCCAGTATTAGATGTTGTCGTCTTCATAATAACCACACACCGAGGTAAAGACAGTTTCAGGTTGGATATTCCACGGATATTCGCCTGTAGTTTTCCTTATGTCCACCAACTGCAGTTTGGGACAGTCAACATAGTGAGAAATCACATTTTTCAAATTTCAACAGCTCTTTAACCATTACTCCTAACACTTTCAAAACTGGTTCTAGCTAACCCGATGGCATAGACACACATTGCACACACTTTTTTTTTGGTCAATTTACATCTCATATTTTAAATTATTTATTTACATATTTGAATTTCAATAGGTCCTTGGTCATATGATGTACTGACTTCAAACAAGGTTCAGAATGTCCACTGACTACCCTTCTATATTGCACACCCTTTAGTTTGTCCATTTTCATCTCACACGATTTAACATGAATTTTTCACATTTTAAAATGTCAATAGCTCCTTGGTCATGTGACCTACTGCCTTCAAACATGGTTCAGAATATCCACTCAGTGGGCCTACACGTTGCACACCCTTAAGTTTGTCCATTTTCATCTCACATGATTTTACATTAATTTTCCAAATTTAAAATGTCAATAGCTCCTCGGTCATGTTACACTTTGTTTTGTTTTAGACAGAATGTTTTGCATGACAACGGTGGTTCCATGTGCTGTGCCTAGGAATGAAGACAACAGAGTAAAGAACACAAACTGGAAGTGCTGTCTTTGTTGTTGATAATGTATGCTATACCCCATCCACACTGAAGAGGCTCTGACATGTACATCAACCAGGGATAATGTATGCTATACCCCATCCACACTGAAGAGGCTCTGACATGTACATCAACCAGGGTTAATGTATGCTATACCCCATCCACACTGAAGAGGCTCTGATATGTACATCAACCAGGGTTAATGTATGCTATACCCCATCCACACTGAAGAGGCTCTGACATGTACATCAACCAGGGTTAATGTATGCTATACCCCATCCACACTGAAGAGGCTCTGACATGTACATCAACCAGGGTTAATGTATGCTATACCCCATCCACACTGAAGAGGCTCTGACATGTACATCAGCCAGGGTTAATGTATGCTATACCCCATCCACACTGAAGAGGCTCTGATATGTACATCAACCAGGGTTAATGTATGCTATACCCCATCCACACTGAAGAGGCTCTGACATGTACATCAACCAGGGTTAATGTATGCTATACCCCATCCACACTGAAGAGGCTCTGACATGTACATCAACCAGGGTTAATGTATGCTATACCCCATCCACACTGAAGAGGCTCTGATATGTACATCAACCAGGGTTAATGTATGCTATACCCCATCCACACTGAAGAGGCTCTGACATGTACATCAACCAGGGTTAATGTATGCTATACCCCATCCACACTGAAGAGGCTCTGACATGTACATCAACCAGGGTTAATGTATGCTATACCCCATCCACACTGAAGAGGCTCTGATATGTACATCAACCAGGGTTAATGTATGCTATACCCCATCCACACTGAAGAGGCTCTGACATGTACATCAACCAGGGTTAATGTATGCTATACCCCATCCACACTGAAGAGGCTCTGACATGTACATCAACCAGGGTTAATGTATGCTATACCCCATCCACACTGAAGAGGCTCTGAAATGTACATCAACCAGGGATAAAGAGAAAGTTAACACTGTGAAATGTTTCGTACTTATTTGAAGTAAAGTGTCTGTTGACATGTTGGAAAAGATTAAAGTTCTACAATTTCTGTTTAATTTATCAATATCACATCTAGGCAGTCTCTTCTGCTGATGTGTGTGGGTCTGGTAGTGGTTCTCTCTATTCTACTCTTTTCCTTTCGGCATGGTTAATACCTGCCTGGCGCCCGAACAAAAGCTTTCTTTACCCCTCTCTAATAAATACCGCTACAAGGTAGGCCTATTCTAGTACTTGAATTTCTCAGCTCCAAATTCAAGTAGCTACTTCAAGCCCCTTGTGTTGTTTAAAATTGCAGGTGTAACATGGAAACCAACATTTATTTGTCCATTTATTTCATTACCAGATCATACTGTGAAGAAATCGAATGAAATCAAATCAAAGTTTATTTGTCACGTGCGCCGAATACAACAGGTGTAGTAGACCTTACAGTGAAATGCTTACTTACAGGTTCTAACCAATAGTGCAAAAAGGGTACTAGGTGAACAATAGGTAAGTAAAGAAATAAAAACAACAGTAAAAAGACAGTGAAAAATAACAGTAGCGAGGCTATAAAAGTAGCGAGGCTATATACAGACACTGGTTAGTCAGGCTGATTGAGGTAGTATGTACATGTAGATATGGTTAACGTGACTATGCATATATGATGAACAGAGAGTAGCAGTAGCGTAAAAGAAAGGTTGGTGGGTGGCGGGACACAATGCAGATAGTCTGGTTAGCCAATGTGCGGGGGCAATGGTTGGTCGGGCCAATTGAGGTAGTATGTACATGAATGTATAGTTAAAGTGACTATGCATATATGATAAACAGGGAGTAGCAGCAGCATAAAAGAGGGGTTTGGGGGGGCACACAATGAAAATAGTTCTGGTAGCCATTGATTACCTGTTCAGGAGTCTTATGGCTTGGGTGTAAAAACTGTTGAGAAGCCTTTTTGTCCTAGACTTGGCACTCCGGTACCACTTGCCATGCGGTAGTAGAGAGAACAGTCTATGACTGGGGTGGCTGGGGTCTTTGACAATTTTTAGGGCCTTCCTACTACACCGCCTGGTGTAGAGGTCCTGGATGGCAGGCAGCTTAGCCCCAGTGATGTATTGGGCCACACTTACTACCCTCTGAAGTGCCTTGCGGTCGGAGGCCGAGCAGTTGCCGTACCAGGCAGTGATGTAACCATGTTGCAGCTGTAGAACCTTTTGAGGATCTGAGGACCAATGCCAAATCTTTTTAGTTTCCTGAGGGGGAATAGGCTTTGTCGTGCCCTCTTCACGACTGTCTTGGTGTGTTTGGACCATTCTAGTTTGTTGGTGATGTGGACACCAAGGAACTTGAAGCTCTCAACCTGCTCCACTACAGCCCCGTCGATGAGAATGGGGCGTGCTCGGTCCTCCTTTTCCTGTAGTCCACAATCATCTCCTTACTCTTGGTTACGTTGACTTGATACTTAAAGGAAGCCCACTAGGCTATGTAATATGTTGTCATTATATACAGAAAAACGTATAGGAAGAGTGTTGGGTGTTGCGCAATCAAGTCTATCCTACACAATTGCTCACTGTAGTCTCGGCGTCAGATCCGAGGCACAAAAACATCTCTCTGTTAAATGTAAAAAGAACCTGCAGTAAATCAAGCAGACAACAACAGATGATCAACACCTTAAAATTGGCTCATTCATCCCCCCTCCTCTCCCCTGTCACTATTCCCCAGGTGGTTGCTGTAAATGAGAATGTGTTCTCAGTCAACTTACCTGGTAAAATAAGGGTAAAATAAATAAATAAAAACATACATTCGCCAGGGATATTATATCTAATGTGGATCCAGGCATAACAGTCTTCACTGGCAAAACAAATGAGACACCCAAAATAGTCTGGACATTCCTCGCGAACATCTTTTTTAACACCTGGGCTGTAGTTGCATCACATGCGGTATCACAACAGCTCTTCTTCACTTGACTGTCATTCATAAAATTCCTTCCTGGATCAGATGATGATGTGTGAAAATATCACAGCGTAATTAAACAGCTTGACACCAAATGTGCATCCAACAAGAATTATGCATAATTATTGAAGAACCACGTTAATGACATTATTGATTTAGGTTTTAAGTATCAAGTTAAGGTTGACTCTCTCAGTTAAAAGCATTCGATTTTGCAATAACTTTTGTGTGCCCAAAACTGTTTTCAGTTCGTAACATAGAGAGGAAAGGGAATACCTAGTCTGTTGTACAACTGAAAGCATTCAACTAAAATTGTGTCTTCCGCATTTAACCCAACCCTTCTGAATCAGAGAGGTGCGGGGGCTGCCATAATCGACATCCACATCTTTGGCGCCCAGGGAACAGTGGGTTAACTGCCTTGCTCAGGGGCAGAACGACAGATTATTTTACCTTGTGAGTTCGGGGATTCGATCCAGCAACCTTTCGGTTACTGGCCCAACAACATTTGACATAGTTACACTGTATTTCTGAGATCTCTATCCAAAAAACATTCTGACAGCTAATATATGATATAATGACTATTTACCCTGCCATTATTATTTATTTTTTTACCTTTAATTAACTAGGCAAGTCAGTTAAGAACAAATTCTTATTTGTCCCTATGGGACACCTAATGACAGCCGGACGTGATGCAGCCTGGATTTGAACCAGGGACTGCAGTGATGCCGCTTGCACTGAGATGCAGTGCCTTAGACCGCTGCGCCACTAAATGTAAAGACAGAAAAGTAATGTTTTACGTCACACGATTCTGGACAAATCAGTCAAGACACCAACCATGAGAAATAGTTCAACTTAGGGTTTAAATCAACTCGCGAATTTGATTGAATATAGCTTTGCTCCCCTCTTATATCTTAATGTAATGACATGAAAACATTTGGCAGATTATTATCAATGATTTATCAACAGCTGTAACACATTGTCCAGCATACGAAATCCTCACTGGTACACTAAACTATAGAAAGACCCATTCATGTTCTAGAGAGTCCAGACACGTTTCATTGGAACGTTGCAAGAATATTACTGTGTCCAATTTTATGAAGGCAAGGAGAATATTTCATCAACATCTGGGCTGGGACGAGGCTTGAGGTTTTACACGGATAAGAGACACTCTCGAGTGGGGAAATTACCATGGACCAGCCTAACTCAGAGAGTTATCACAGGCTGATAGGAAATTAGTATGAAGAAGAAATAATTAAGTTAAAGGCCCAATGCAGCCATTTTAATATCAAAATCAAATCATTTCTGGGTAACAAGTAGGTACCTTGCTGTAATAGATTTCCATTCAAATGGTCAAAAATAGCTTTTTTATCAAAACTATTTCTCAAGCATGACTTTTGCTAGGACTGTCTGGGAGTGGTCTGAGTGGGAGGGGGAAACTAAAAACTAGCTGTTATTGGCAGAGAGGTTTGTAACTCTCTTTGATATGGCAATTTACTGCATGGTTATGTCACCATGGAAAGATGAAACTCCCTCCCAGGAAAACCTGCTGATTAGAAGGTCCTGTGTAGATTATATTTCCAACCAGCAACTAACAGGAAATAACACTGATCAAATGTTTTTCCACTTTTACTGTTAGTTTCATCAGCTGTTGTACAATATTATATACAACACCAAAAAAAACTGAATTTTGACTGCACTGGGCCTTTAGTTTAACTATAAAAAATAACACTGCAGTGGTATCCTCTCAAATTGAGTTGGAAGTGAAAGCAATACTTGAAAATCTGAAATGTTTGTCACTAACTTTGTGAGCTGTATCATAAATTGATAGGGAAGTGGGTTAGAGGCTACCAACCATAGAATTAGTATTTTAATAGGATCTCTACGCTACCCACTCCACTATGTTCCTCCACATTGACAGACGTAATGCATTTTATTGACAATGTTGCCATGGTAACAAGGGTCAAGACCATAGAATTAGAATGATTCTAATTCTATGATCCTGACTTGGCCGTGGCATCACAGTGGCAGTTGTCATAGTTACCATGGACCATAATCTACCACTGTGGTTTGCAATAGGTGCGGTACAGAGGTCAATCGACCTCGACCAAAACTATGGAATTGCCATGGAAACGCTTAGGGAAAAAGGCTGTGGGGCAAAGATTAAAATCTCCTCATTGCCCCCCAGCTACATTTAGGCTATTGCTTGTATGTGTATTTCATATTATGTTGGGATGAAGCTGGTTGAGAGAATGCCAAGAGTGTGCAAAGCTGTCATCAAAGCAAAGGGTGGCTACTTTGAAGAATACAAAATATAAAATATATTTTGATTTGTTTAACACCTATTTAGTTACTACATGATTCATGTTATTTCATAGTTTTGATGTCTTCACTATTATTCTACAATGTAAAAAATAGTACAAATAAAGAAAAACCCTGGAATGAGTAGGTCTGTCCAAACTTTTGACTGGTACAGTATATCAGTGGAGGACAGCTCATAATAATGTCTGGAACGGAGTAAATGGAATGGCATCAAACACATATAACCCATGTCATTGACGTATTTGATAACATTCCACCGATTCCGCACCAGCCATTACCATGAGCCCGTCCGCAATTAAGGTGCCACCAACCTCCTGCGATATATATATATCAAGCATTTATGAAATGGAATAACAATATCATTTTGTTAATGTGTGTTTCTCCATATCAAAATTAATGTTAATAATTTACTGACATAGGAAAGCTGCAACCAGCAACATAGCTGCAAGCAGCAATACGGGGTCGTAGCAATAGAAACAGTACCACTTAGTCGCCTTTGGGCGCCGTGGGAATGAAAAGAGCAAAAGCCACAGCTTTGAGCATGCTATCTAAGTTACATCATTCTTAAAAAAAAAAAATAAATGTACACAGCCGGCTGCGACAGAGCCTGGACTCGAACCAGGATCTCTAATGGCACAGCTAGCAACTGCGATGTAGTGCCTTAGACCACTGCACCACTCGGGAGACCCTAAGTTACATCGTTCTATGTCAATTGGTGAAGTGTTAAGACTATTACATGTTTGCCATAGCGCCACCAATGTGGCCTTGTGCTACCATGCTGGCCTACAGATACGGTGCCCTATGTTGATATACACGAGAGTTATGATGTCCACTAGGCTTATTGTTTAAACACATCTCTGCCGTTTGTAAGCCAAAGTTAGCTGTCGCTATGCAGAAGGTTGGTGCCTGAGTCTCCTGAATGATGACTTGTTTTTCAGGAGAAAAAAATTGTTTTATTTATGTTTTGACGTTGATTGAATATTATCCTAAACCTCAGAAAACTGGACACTGGAATATTCTTCAATAAAACTTGTCTAGAACATGAATATTCCTTTTTCTCCCCAATTTTGTGGTAGCCACAGTTTTGTCTCATCGCTGCAACTCCCGTACGGACTCGGGAGAGGCGAAAGTCTAGAGCCATGCTTCCTCCGAAACACAATCCAACCAAGCCACACTGCCCAGTTAACCCAGAAGCACCAATGTGTCAGAGGAAACACTGTGGACCTGGCAACTGTGTCAGCATGCACTGCGCCTGGCACAAGAGTCACTAATTTTGCGCCACCCCATAGGTCTCCTGGTCACAGCCGGCTGCGCCTGGACTTGAACCCAGAATCTCTAGAGGTACAGCTAGCACTGTGATGCAGGGCCTTAGACCACTGCACAACTCGGGAAACATGATAAATAGGTTCCCAGGAGGTTTTTGCTAACATACCTATAATATTCCCAGGAATAACAGACAAGTGGATACTCAAACATCAGGGGAACATTACAGATAACATTCGCAAAATTAGCTGGGAATGTCTGTAAAATGGACAACAGTCTTGAATAAATGCTTGTGGCTGTTGAGGGGATAGCTTTTTTAAACTGCACTTCAGCTATTCACTATTTTCACATTCATATGACGTTTTTCTGTATGGCACTGCATAGTGGAAAGTGACAACAGAGAATTACATAAAGGCATAATAATTTTATACTTCTTAGAGAGATATACTGCAACCACTATGCTCTCGTATACTGATAAACTGCGACCTCTATGCTCTCGTTGGCTGGCCCTCACTACATATCTGTCGCCAAACCCACTGGCTCCAGGTCATCTATAAGTCTTTGCTAAGTAAAGCCCCGCCTTATCTCAGCTCACTGGTCACCATAGCAACACCCACCCGTAGCACGCGCTCTAGCAGGTATATTGCACTGGTCATCCCCAAAAGCCAACACTTCCTTTGGCCGCCTTTCCTTCCAGTTCTCTGCTGCCAATGACTGGAACGAATTGCAAAAATCTCTGAAGCTGGAGTCTTATATCCCCCTCTCTAACCTTAAGTATCAGCTGTTAGAGCAGCTTACCGATCACTGTACCTGTACACAGCCAATCTGTAAATTGCACACCTGACTACCTCATCCACATATTATTACTTACCCTCGTGCAGGAGCTCCACAATACTTTTGAGCTAATATCCTATAAGAGGAACAGGAGCTCAAGCAGTAGAACATTTGAGGTGCCGGTACTCGGCTCTGGTGAGCTCCTGCCCAAGTCAATCGCTGCAGATGGTAGTGATTAGCTTGTGCTCAGCTCTTTCTACAACTTTGTTCCATTTCACGGGCTCTCTTGCAGAAAACACTACTCTGTGTTTTTCCAACATCTGGCGCCATGACAACAAGATCGATTAAGGGTCATCTGTTGATGCTTACAAAATAATTCAAAAATAAAGCTGTGTGTTAAAAAATGTGCCTTGTTCATGGTCTGATTCTCTTATGCAGATGACAAGATAAAAAACACCAGCTGGTTCTATGGCAACAGAAAAGTGTTTTCCCACATGCTGTTAATGTCTCAATATCAAGGAAACACTTGCCACATAATGTGGTGTCCCAGTTAACAATTCTAGAGAGAGAGAACATGTTTGTAATGTTACCCGTAATGTTCCCCTAATGTTTGGGTGTTTTAGTTTTCCGTTAGTTAGGGGAACATTCTATCTATGTTAGCAAAAACCTTCTGAGAACCCTTCTAGCATGTTTTGGTGTTAAAGTTAGGAGAACATTTCCTTAATCTTCTAGCTTTGTCTCTCCTAATGGGCTCGGCCACACTAACAAGGGGTGGTGCGTAATGATGAAACAATAGATGTTTGTGGAGAGAACGTTTCTGGGGCCATATCTTATATTCTGAGAACATTGCAAGCATGTTCTGTTTAAGTTTGATGGGATGTTGATTGAATATTAACCTAACCCTTAGAAAACTGGACACAGGAATGCTCTTGCAAACATTCCCACGAAACGTGTCTAGAACATTAATATGAAATATTCTGAGAACATGGTAAAGTTCTGTTTGACATGAAGGGAATGGTCTCTTGGAAACAGTCCTTGCACGTCACTGGAACATTCCAATGAAAGCGTTAGGTAATGATACTCTTAAGGGAATGTTTGCTAATACTGTGAGAACGTTTGTTGTTAGCTGGGGTTACTCGTATCTACCATGCTGGAAAACGATTTAATACATAACCTAACATCAAAAATAGTGCTGAGAGCAAACTACACCAGGTGCCATAAGGCTCAACAAAGAAGCAATGTGGAATGATGACTCACAACACAGAGGTTGCCGTCTCCCACGTTAAACCTTGTGTACATTAGACTATTTATTTCATAACGCCATGAGTGTGGCGCATACTGACACAGAGATCAGTGGCTAGTAAAGAACTGTATTTCAAATGTCTGTAGCCAAGGCTGCACAAATACAGGTTGATAAGGCTTTCAAACATTTACTCACTGCCTCCCTTCAGCATCAGGAAATAGATAAACACACAAACTAACATGTTTGCTGTCGTGTGTAACCAGACCGGCAAAAAAAAACATGATACAAGTTCAGAGCAAATATCAGAGTGATCTTACAATGGGATGAAGACATGAATTACTGAAGTCATGAATAAGTGAATGAATAAACTCTGTATAAACATACAGTATCAAGTCATTGCTCCTGACAACCACAATCAGACATTTCAATGTACAGTAGGAAGAATGGATTCCTATAGAAAAAGCCCTGTATGCGAGGGGATCCATCTCAATTGTGAAGTGACTCAAGTGGTTCAAGGTCATTCTGTGACTCTATCTGAAGACCCCTAACTTTTTTCTAAGTGTATAGTGTTTTTGTGATGAATCAGAAAAGGGAAAGGCACTTAACCGAGTAAAGGTTCAAGGTAGTGTTATCGATTTTCGTCTGGAAGAGAGCTCCCACTGGGCACACCACGTCATTTCAGCGTGGAAATGTGGTTGAGAAGTTGATCAATGAGATTTCAACATTTAATCACCCACTCAAAAAGACAGCCAGAAGGTTGTTGAATTCTCAATATGTTATCACTATGCTTTCAACAATCTAAAAGAACAACCACAATGTCAACCAACCAAACATTGTCTGATGTTTGGTTTAGTTGTCATCTAAATGTGTTATCACTGAACATTCAACCATTTAAAAAGAAAAGAAAGTTCAAATGGGAATACAATGTCAGATATTTTGGATTTATACAAGAACTTAATGTGTTATCACTGAACTTCATCTAATAGCACAACTAAATTACCTGGAATGTATACTGAACAAAAATACAGTGCATTCGGAAAGTATTCAGACTTTTTCCACATTTTGTTACGTTACAGCCGTATTCTAAAATTGATTAAATTGTTTTTTTCCCATCAATCTACACACATACTCCATAATGACAAAGGAACAATACTTCTTTGGAAGTAAGTATTCAAACCCTTCACTCAGTACTTTGTTGAAGCACCTTTGGCAGCGACTACAGCCTTGAGTCTTCTTCTTCTTCAGGTCTCTCCAAAGATGTTAGATTGGGCTCAAGTCCGGGCTCTGGTTGGGCCACTCAAGGACATTCAGAGACTTGTCCCAAAGCCACTCCTGCATTGTCTTGGCTGTGTGCTTAGGGTCGTTGTCCTGTTGGAAGGTGAAACTTCGCCCCAGTCTGAGGTCCTGAGCACTTTGCTCCGTTCATCTTTCCCTCAATCCTGACTAGTCTCCCAGTCCCTTCTGCTGAAAAACATCCCCACAGCATGATGCTGCCACCACCATGCTTCAGCGTAGGGAAGGTGCCAGATTTCAAAGTTCAATCTTGGTTTCATCAGACCAGAGAATCTTGTTTCTCACTGTCTGAGAGTCTTTAGGCGCCTTTTGGCAAAATCCAAGCGGGCTGACATGTGCCTTTTACTGAGTAGTGGCTTCCATCTGGCCATAATGGCCTGATTGGTGGAATGCTGCAGAGATGGTTGTTCTTCTGGAAGGTTCTCCCATTTCCACAGAGGAACTATAGAGCTCTGTCAGAGTGACCATCGGGTTCTTTGTCACCTCCCTGACCAAGGCCCTTCTCCCCCGATTGCTCAGTTTGGCCGGGCGGCCAGCTCTAGGAAGAGTCTTGGTAGTTCCAAAGTTCATCCTTATAAGAATGATGGAGGCCACTGTGTTCTTGGGGACCTTCAATGCTGCAACCATTTTTTGGTACACCTCCCTAGATCTGTGCGTCAACACAATCCTGTCTCAGGGCTCTACTGACAATTCCTTTGACCTCTGACATGCACTGTCACCTGTGGGACCTTATATAGACAGATAGGAATAGGCCTTTCCAAATCATGTCAAATCAATTGAATTTACCACAGGTGGACTCCAATCAAGTTGTGGAAACATCTCAAGGATGATCACTGGAAACAGGATACACCTGAGCTCAATTTCGAGTCTCATAGCAAAGGGCCTGGATACTTATGTAAATAAGGTGTTTCTGTTTTTATTTTTAATGCATTTCCAAAGATAAAAAAAACACTGTTTTTGTGTTGTCATTATGGGGTATTGTGCTTAGATTGATGAGGACATTTTTTAAAAATGTAATCCATTTTAGAATAAGGCTGTAACTTAACAAAATGTGGAAAATGTTAAGGGGTCTGAATACTTTCTGAATGCACTGTATAAACGCAACATGTAAAATGTTGGTGCCATGTTTCATGAGCTGAAATAAAATATCCCAGAAATGTTCCATATGCACAAAAAGTGCACAGATTTGTTTAAATCCCTGTTAGTGAGTTTTTCTTCTTTGTCAAAATAATTCATCCACCTGACAGGTGTGGCATATCAAGAAGCTGATTAAACAGCATGATCATTACACAGGTGCACCTTGTGCTGGGGACAAGAAAAGGCCACTCTAAAATGTGCAGTTTGGATCGTGCAATTGGCATGCTAACTGCAGGAATGTCCACCATTGCTGTTGCAAGATAATTGTATGTTAATTTCTCTACCATAAGTCACCTCCAACGTTGTTTTGGAGAATTTGGCAGTACGTCCAACTGGCCTCACAACCGCAGTCCGTCCACGTGTAACCACGCCAGCCCAGAACCTCCACATCCGGCATTTTCACCTGTGGAATCGTCTGAGACCAGTCACTCAGACAGCTGATGAAACTTTGGGTTTGCACAACCAAATCATTTCTGCACAAGCTGTCTGAACATCCCTGAGATGGTTTATTCTGTGTGCTCGTCATCCTCACCAGGGTCTTAACCCGACTGCAGTTCGGTGTCGTAACCGACTTCAGTGGGCTAATTCTCACCCTTGATGGTCACTGGCACGCTCGAGAAGTGTGCTCTTCACGAATAAATCCCGGTTTCAACTGTACCGGGCAGATCCTGAGGCCCATTGTCGTGCATTAATCCGCCGCCATCACCTCATATTTCCGCATGTTAATGCACGGCCCAATGTCGCAAGGATCTGTACACAATTCCTGGAAGCTGAAAATGTCCCAATTCTCCCATGGCCTGCATACTCACCAGACATGTCACCCATTGAGCATGTTTGGGATGCTCTGGATAGACGAGTACGACAGCGTGTTCCAGTTCCCGCCAATATCCAGAAACTTTGCACACAGCCACTGAAGAGGAGCGGGACAACATTCCACAGGCCACAATCAACAGCCTGATCAACTCTATTCAAAGGAGATTTCGCGCTGCATGCGGCAAATGGTGGTCACACCAGATGCCAACTGGTTTTCTGATCCACGCCCCTACCTTTTTTTAAAGGTATATGTCACCAACAGATATGTATTCCCAGTCATGTGAAATCCATAGATTTGGGCCTAAAGAATTTATGTCAATTGACTGATTTCCTTATATGAACCATAACTCTGTAAAATCTTTTAAATTGTTGCATGTTGAGTTTATATTTTTGTTCAGTATAGTGGAGATTACATTAAAAGTACATAGAGCAAGTGATCAATGTCGTTCGAGATTCTGCACCGATATTTAAATTGTGAAGATTTCCAAAGACCTGTAGCCTTTGCATGCTATCTTGAACATGCACGCCTTCTATGACTGTATAATAATACTTTACTAGTTACAGTGACCTCAAAATGTGGCCACGGACGAGTTACTAATTTTAAGGTTGAATAGAAACTGATACATTAGTTTGTAAGATAGCCATAACTTTAGGCTATTTAGTGTATTACAAAAGTCATGTCAAATTGTGTTAGGTTGACAATGCAACAAAATATCAACAGTTAAAGGAGATAGCTAATGGATAGTTTCATTCAAGCCACTGGCTTAATAACTTTCATAGCTTACATTTTTGGTTTAGTTGGAGACGCGAATCAATCATATCATTTGTTAACTTGTCGACGAGTTAATAGGAAATGTACTGTATTGCAAAAGTGATATTGGACCAAATATCAACATTTGAAGGAGATGTACAGTGCCAGTCAAAAGTTTGGACACACCTACTCATTGAATGGTTTTTCTTTATTTTTTTTACTATTTTCTACATTGTAGAATAATAGTGAAGACATCAAAACTATGAAATAACACATATGGAAAAAAAAGTGTTAAACAAATCTAAATATATTTTATATTTGAGATTCTTCAAAGTAGCCACCCTTTGCCTTGATGACAGCTTTGCACACTCTTGGCATTCTCCCAACCAGCTTCATGGGGAAGTTACCTGGAATACATTTCAATTAACAGGTGTGCCTTGTTAAAAGTTAATTTGTGGAATTTATTTCCTTCTTAATGCGTTTAAGCCCATCAGTTGTGTTGTGACAAGGCAGGGGTGGTATACAGAAGACAGCCCTACTTGTTTTTTTTTACCAAGTCCATGTTATGGCAAGAACAGCTCAAATAAGCAAAGACAAACGACAGTCCATCATTACTTTAAGATATGAAGGTCAGTCATTCTGGAAGATTTCAAGAACTTTGAACATTTCTTCAAGTGCAGCAACAAAAAACATCAAGTGCTATGATGAAACTGGCTCTCATGAGGACCGCCACAGGAAAAGAAGACACAGAGTTACCTCTTCTGCAGAGGATATGTTCATTAGAGTTAACTGCACCTCAGATTGCAGGCCAAATAAATGCTTCACAGAGTGCAAGTAACAGACAAATGTCAAAATCAACTGTTCAGAGGAGACTGCTTGAATCAGGCCTTCATGGTCAAATTTCTGCAAAGAAACACTTCTAAAGAACACCAATAAGAAGAAGAGACTTGCTTAGAGTAGGTGAACGGATGATCTCTGCATGTGTGGTTTCCACCGTGAAGCATTGAGGAGGGGGTGTGATGGTGTGGGGGTGCTTTGCTGATGACACTGTCAGTGATTGATTTAGAATTCAAGGCACACTCAACCAGCATGGCTGCTGCGATATGCCATCCCATCTGGTTTGCGCTTAGCGGGACTATCATTTGTTTTTCAACGGGACAATGACCCAACACACCTCCAGGCTGTGTAAGGGCTATTTGACCAAGAAGGAGATTGATGGAGTGCTGCAGCAGATGACCTAGCCTCCACAACCACCCGGCCTCAACAAAATTGAAATGGTTTCGGATGAGTTGGACCACAGAGTGAAGGAAAAGCAGCCAACAAGTGCTCAGCATATGTGGGAACTCCTTCAAGACTGTTGGAAAATAATTCCGGTTGAAGCTGGTTGAGAGAATGCCAAGAGTGTGCAAAGCTGTCACCAAGGCAATGGCTGGCTACTTTGAAGAATTCTATAATATTTCTTTAACACATATTTGGTTATTATTGATTCCATAAGTGTTATTTCATAGTTATAATGTCTTCACTATTATTCCACAATGTAGAAAATAGTAAAAAATTAAGAAAAACCATTCAATGAATAGGTGTGTCCAAACTTTTGACTGGTACTGTACATTTTGTGCCACTGACTTAGTCTGACTTTAATTCTAGTTTGTCTACAAATTCAGATTTGGAAAATGTTGGATTCACATCTCCATTTCAACCTAAAATCAATAAAACTTTAAATGCACTTCAACTAAAGTTTGATTTGATTTAGTGCTATTCTTTAACTTAGATTTTTGGTTGAAATGGAGACGTGAATCCAACATATTCCAATTCTTAATTTGTAGACAAACTGGAATTAAGGTCAGACTTAGTTCAACATAACTTGAACATAAAATGTGACATTAAACAAAGCTTGCAACCCTAGGCCTTTAGTATTGTCTATTTTCTTGTAGAACACTAGGCTGAATTGAAACAATAGCGATTGATGACTTTGCAAATGCTATATAGGACTAAATAGTATCGGTGACGACATTGGACTTATAGAGTATCGTTACATTTAATTTGCTCTGTTAAACCTACACTTTGAAATGAATTTGATAGCAACAGTGAATGTTTTTAGTTATTAAGAGATCTCTCAATAATCCTTCTCACAATACCACATTTGTAGTAATCAGTGACAAATATCAAAACCCTGGATGAGAGAGCAAATGATGCATAAACTGGAGAGCTGTAGATGCATAAACTCTCCAATAGGAGGTGCTGCCCAGCCTGTTTTTTTCTTCTTTTCACTGTTATTTTATAGAACTAGGCAAGTAAGTTAAGAATATATTCTTATTTACAAGGACAGCCTAGGAACAGTTCAGGGACAGAACAATACATTTGTACCATGTCAGCTCGGGGATTCAAACCAGCAACCTTTCGGTTACCGGCCCAACGCTCTAACCACTAGGCTACCTGCCGCCCCAGGTGGATATAATGTTGAAGATCTGATGTTGTTTCATAGGCACAAAATTGGTTACCGCGATAACATAATTCTATAGTTGAAATTTCACCCTCAATACAACAGTGATGACTTTTAACAAATCCAATGTGTTTTCCACATACAGTAGATTCCACGTCACAATACGTTGACCAATTACGTTGAAACAACATTGATTCAACCAGTTTGTGCCCAGCGGGCTAGGTGTATAGGACTGAACACATTCCTCATTCAAGTATGTAATCATATTCGCAGGATACTGTGCGTGGTTATGAATACGAATGCAGAACCTAAATAACTTTTCTATAGAACTGCTGCGGGTAAAATGGAAGAACAATATCACTTCCACTGCTGATCAAATATTCATAGATCCAGATTTGACTGCTCCTTCATTCGATCTAACTGTCACTCCACACTATGGGCGGATGGTGGATTCATCAATGAGAAGAGAAGCTGAAAGAAAGTGAGGCGTTATGTCAGGAGAGAGAGTGAGAAATAGGTGAATTGGTTGAAAAAATATATAGATTTGAGGTCCTGCAGCTACTTAGATAGAGAGAAAGTAACTGAAAGTGGTAGGAGGAAAATTAGAATCGAGTCTCTCGATACTCAGCTGGGAAACATAGAAAATAAGAAAAAAAGAGAGATGATTTAAGTCATCTATCTGCTTTGAGCGTGCCAACTGATTAGCACAGCATATCCCCGAACTCCTTCAAGACTGTTGGAAAATATGAGGAGAGACAGGGCCCACATCACATAGTGAAGGAGGAGGGAAGAGACTGGAATCAAAGTTGGTGTACTGGTAACTAGTTGTAACTTCCTCAGCAAATATCTGAAATATTGTTTTTAATTATTATAATTTTACCCCTTTTTGTGATATCCAATTGATAGTTAAAGTCTTCTCCCATTGCTGCAACTCCCATACGGACCCGGGAGAGGCGAAGGTTGAGAACCATGCGCCCTCCGAAACACCACCCTGCCAAGCCGCACTGCTTCTTGACACACTGCTCACTTAACCCGGAAGCCAGCCACACCAATGTGTCAGAGGAAACACCGTCCATCTGCCGATCGTGTCAGCGTGCATGTGCCCGGCCCGCCACAAGAGTCACTAGAGCACGATGGGACAAGGAAATCCTAGCCGGCCAAACCCTCCCCTAACCCGGACGACGCTGGGCCAAATGTGTGCTGCCTCATGGGTCTCCCAGTCGCAGCCGGCTGTGACACAGCCTGGTCTCGAACCCAGATCTGTAGTGATGCCTCTAGAACTGTGATGTAGTGACTTAGACCACTGAGCCACTCGGGAGGCCCAGCATTTGTAATTTGATGTGGAATCTTTTAATCTTGTATCACTTTTATACAGCACTGCCACTGCTGACTGTTGTGGACTCATCATGTCAACGTTTTATTTGTATCTATCCCAATTAGGGCCCAGATATAGTATCATACACATAAAACATCACGCAGGTCCTGAGCTGCCTCTGATTGCATCATTCCTCAACTGTTATTATTATACAGAGAGAGAACAGGCCCAAGGGTTTTACACCCTTCAACATGAGCCTGTTTGTGTTCCTCTGAGTGTCTCCTTCCTCTCTTCTCTGTGATGGCTCTGCTGTCACACTGAGCCCACTGCTCATCTCACACCTAAACGCAGCAACACTGTGCGCAAGCCATCCGTCCCGGGACGCCAGCAGCAACATTACACAATCACAAAGCATAGAGTTTGGCCTCAGATGGTTTTATTTTGGGTTACATCAACAATGGAGAAAGTTAAGGTATGTATTGCCGATAACTTGGGACACACAAGCATGCACAGTGCATTCGGTGCACCTAAAGGACACTCAGACCATGAGAAACAAGATTCTCTGGTCTGATGAAACCAAGATTGAACTCTGTGGCCTGAATGTCAAGCGTCACTTCTGCAGGAAACCAGGCACCACTCATCACCTGGCCAATACAATCCCTATGGTGAAGCATGGTGGTGGCAGCATCATGCTGTGGGGATGTTTTTCAGTGGCAGGGACTGGGAGACTAGTCAGGATTGAGGGAAAGATGAATGGAGCGAAGTATAGAGAGATCCTTGATGAAAACCTGTTTCAGAGCACTTAGGACCTCAGACTGGGGCGAAGGTTCATCTTCCAACAGGACAACGACCCTAAGCACACAGCCAAGAACACGCAGAAGTGGCTTCGGGAAAAGTTTCTGAATGTCCTTGAATGGCCCAGCCAGAGCCCGAATTTGAACCCCATCGAACATCTCTGGAGAAACCTGAAAATAGCTGTGCAGCAACGCTTCCCATCCAACCTGACAGAGGTTGAAAGGATCTGCAGAGAAGAATGTGAAAAACTCCCCAAATACAGGTGTGTCAAGCTTGTAGCGTCATACCCAAGAAGACTTGAGTTTATAATCTCTGCCAAAGGTGCTGCCACAAAGTACTGAGTAAAGGGTCTGAATACTTGTGTAAATGTGATATATCCATTTAAAAAAAAATATATATATATATACACATTTCTAAAAACCTGTTTTTGCTTCGTCATTATGTGTGTAGATTGATGAGAAGGAACAACAACATTTAACCATTTTAGAATTAGGCTGTAACGTAACAAAATGTGGAAAAAGTCAAAGGGTCTGAATACTTACCAAATGCACTGTACATTCGCACATGCACACACATACGCACGCAAGCAAACACACACACACTCACATGCACACATGACTGCTCTTAGGCACATAAATGAACATCAACTACTCTTTAATCGTCTCTTCTACTTAGCTTGTTTCAACAGTCATACATATGAGCAAGTCTGTCAAAAATAATGTGACAGTCTAACCAGCCTCTTCCTTTGACCTGCTTGTGATGGCAGGTGAAGTCCCAGCAGCCATTTGCCTCCTGGCAAATGGTGCCTTAAAAGTAATTCCTTCCTTGTGAGGAGAAAGAATTCCATGACTATATCAAAAGTTTCTAGTGAGGTGAAATTCATAAAATAGCAGGTGTCAAGACCTCCATTCTGCCAGACTTATTGTAAAGTTCATTTCTGAACCCCGTTTGTTAGGAGCAGCAGTCAATCTGTCAGCCTCTATCAGAGTATAGTTATTAAAATAAAGACAGCCATTCAAAAGATTGTCCACCTGCAATTAAGATAGTTACCTCTGAGGTGAAATTTAATGGGAGTGTATAAGATAAATGACAGCCATGTGAAATGTAAGCGACCATCTCAGAGCCTTCAGTTTAATGGTACATCACAGCTCTCCCTAGAGGTGAAACCTGACATTACCATAAAATCCCTCTCCAATGATTTGACTTCCAGCCAAATGACACTGCATTTGGCACTGTGTTGTAAAAGTCTGCTCGAAATATAGATGCATTTTGTCACCACTTTCAGCTCTACTTAAGAAATCCTGGATTCATATCAAATGAGTTTGTCCCTATGTCAAAACACAACGGGCCACATTACTTTATCAGGATGCATTCCCAAACTACAGAGAAATTGCGGCAGGGTACGGGGTGAATGTGTAAAACCCGGGAGAGGAGGAGAGAGGAACGGATAGAGTGAAAATAAGGACAGGTCATCATGATGTAGAGGGGAAGCGGTAGAAAAACACACGCGTGGTTTTCCCTCTCAACACATTACTGATGTGTATCACAAGGAGTACAGAGTTTCTTTTAGTCATTGCTCCAATCGAAAAAGGATGCACAGGAACTGACCACTTTTCTCCAAGACACACGCTGCCAGCGCTTTTCATCCCTGTCTTCTCTCTTCCTCTCAGCTGCTGGGTAGGAACGATAAGTGACATGTGGCAGGCAGACACCAACATCCTCATGTTCTGCTGTAAGGGGAATTGTTCCATTACAGAGACTGTCAGGGGGAGACGGGGTGTGTGTGTGATATGTGTGTGTGTGTCCGTGTCTGTGTGTACGCTCCTGTGTGTAGAGGAGCAACGGCTTTCCCAAAATCAACTCCCTCTGCACCTCAGCAGCTTCCCTCATAGGCAACATTGGCCAAATTCAGTCTGCGATTGGAACTGAGATGAGCCTGCGATGTTAAGCCTGAACGTTCAATGTTTCCTTTATCACAGAAGAAACAAAGGGGCATTTTGTCTCAGGTACAACCCTGTCACCCAAGCAAAAGGACACACGATCTCTCACGTTACCTCAGGTAGCCTGTGATATCATAACAGGTTGTCTGTTCTATTTGAGGAACCAGGCAATTCCCAGGCCTGTGGGGCGATGTGTAAAACCCTTTGTAAATAATTCAGATATTCAAAGTGAGTTCTCAGTGGTACACTCACTCAGGTCACCCCCACCGTCACACCACAGTAATAAAGGGTGTCCTTCACTTGATGAATTGCAGCAATCTTCGGAGCCGTCCAGGTATTGAAAATGTAAATATGGTCCACAACACTATGAATATTAAAGAGGACAAGACTGTGGGACCCTTAAATAGAAGTCCAATGTAGCTGCATGTATTTTTCCAATACAAATGAATGTTTAAATCCGTGTCTGCTTTCTTTCCCTAAAACTCGTGTTATTTTGTAATGAAGAAGTCCAATACTAGAACACTTCCTTCAACACTTCACAATCAACTCATCCACACCAAGGCTAGTTGAGCTACAGATGGTTAGGACCTGGGGCCGATCTGGCATCTCTCCAGGCCCATGGGGGCCTCATATTCCTCAGAAACATCACAGCGACTACCAGGCTGGTCAAACTCAACAGCCCTGTCCTTCCTTGACCTTTAGCTTCCAGGCAGGACACTAACCTCTCCAAAAAGCAGGCTGGGAGTGTGATGCATTCTGATGGCACACAGATTGAATGCTTCATGGGTGCTGCTGCTCGGTGCCACGCCGTGCTGCTCTGCGCTGCAGCCATCGTCTCATTTCACCCTGAGAGGACGTGCTCAGAGGAACAGGTCCTGCTAACTGCAGTGTGAGATTCCCCAATAGCCTGTCTCATTTAGACAAGCGACCCAGGGGCTGAATGCTATGTACAGTGAGGGGGAATTGGGCTGTGCAGAAACAGTCCATGGTACAGGTACTACAATGCCAGCAAGAGCCACGGGAATACTGCTGTTAACATGTGAACTGGTTGGCATGTACAGGTCCCTGAACATGATCAATGACATCTACAAAGACACAAGTGGGGCCTGACTCCTGTGCTGCGCTGTGATGCAATCCTACCTATATTTTAATGCCACGACTCCTAATTTAGGCACATAGCACCATCTCATGGTCTTACTCTGAAATTCAACTTCTAATCAGACAGAAAGACGTTTATACTGCATTCCAAATTGAATGCGATGTTGTCCATTTGCAACTGTAGGACCTCACCTATACGAACAGGTACTGTACCTCGCCTATACAAATCCCACTGATGGTAGCCTAGCAGTTAATACTCATCATGTTACAGTGACCAATGGTCTTGGGCTTTGGTTGTAGAATACTGACCTTGCTTGTAACCAAGTGCTACAATACCAGTACAACCACTTAGTCTATTCTGTTTACAGTAACATGATAGGCAATCGAATACAAACACAAGCGAGCAGAACTAATGAAACTACTTGACTAACACATCTGACTGTTCCCTCCTTACAAAGTGGTTAAGCCTGATAAGTCACTGTGCCAGCTAGTCCCATCGGGCCTGATGCATATTTGCATGAGCCACAGCTCCTCAGCTACCGATCCAGAAATATACAAAGTGTAAAACAACATGAATTATCTGTCCTGTCTCTCGTGCAAAGCCAAATTCACGCTTGCCAGTTCAAACCTTTTTAAAGATGAGAATATGGCAGCGACTAGAATTATACATGAGTTGCAAAGTGAAAGAATATATAGGCCACCTTTCGCCTTGAGGATAGCATCAGACTGACGTATGGGTTGCAGAAAAGATATCTGATGTACAGAATGTCTAGGTTTAAAGTAAAACTGAACCCATGGATTGGGCACAAAGTAGGCTACATCTTTGGCTACTGAAATACCTATATGTTGGTGTATTTGTGTGGTGGAGGGTGTATTTGTGTGGTGGAGGGTGTATTTGTGCGGTGGAAAGTGTATTTGTGTGGTGGAGGGTGTATTTGTGTGGTGGAGGGTGTATTTGTGTGGTGGAAAGTGTATTTGTGCGGTGGAGGGTGTATTTGTGTGGTGGAGGGTGTATTTGTGCGGTGGAAAGTGTATTTGTGCGGTGGAAAGTGTATTTGTATGCACATAAGTTGAAACATCTCTGCAGTATTCATTGACTGTGATAAGGGCCATATGTCAGGAAGTGCAGCCTCCACGGCCCAAACAGAGATGATATAATAATATCAATCCCAGTTGCAGAATCCCAGCACAGGACACTGTGTGATGCATGAGCCATTTAGAGGCCACCGCTAACAGGACATGATTATTACCAGCCTTTAAACAGCAGGTTTCTCAAAATGTCAGTCCACCACCACACTGAATACAGATGCACAGCTCCAGTCAGGAATGAGAACATAATTCATCTGGACCACCAGGGCATGTGGTCGGGGAAAACGCCTTGCCCTATTTATGAACTGAAACCTTTTAGCACATAGTCCATGTTACGGGTAACAACAACAGACAGAAAACAAAGTTATGCTGAATAATTCAGCAATACATGACAATAGATGTAAACAAACACAATGGAATCCTGTGGTATGTATTTCATCCTTCCTTCCTTCCTTCCTTCCTTCCTTCCTTCCTTCCTTCCTTCCTTCCTTCCTTCCTTCCTTCCTTCCTTCCTTCCTTCCTTCCTTCCCTGTGGAGATAATAGCATGCTGAGGCAGGTGTATTTTCAGAAACACCATTATACCACCTAATGAGAGGCCCAGTGAATCCCCCTGGTGTCCCCAGTCTTATCGGGCCCTGCATCGGACAGACCAGGGAGATAACCTCCATCCATCTTCATGACTGTCTGCTTTATTGCCTTAGCAGAGTGCAGGACCACAGCCCTCCTCAGCAGAGAAAGACAATATTTGCTTTAGTCATTGCAAAGGGCGATTGATAGATTGTTACACAGTGGCTGTAGGTGGCTTTTCCTGGGCCAAGTAGGTAAACACAGGATTCTCAAAAATGGGAGTTGCACAGAAAAACAATAATCGTATTTACCCAAACAATCTCTTCAGGATTTTCTCAGACAGCGCTACATTCCATATGAAATGGTCAAACAAGTACCAATTTATGTCCAAATCTATACTGTATTTCCTGACAGACAAATAAGCAAATATGTCCATCAGAATGCTATAGAATACGTTATTCACTATAGGCTTGAAAAGACAGCAAATAAGAGAGTTCCTACAGGTCACAGTGTGGGGATCACTCTGAAACAGCCCATACCATGGTTGTGCAATTTGATGTGGCTGTGACTCATCAGTCTTGACACAGAATTAACTCCTAACATTCACGCCTCTGAGCCCCCGTCCCAGCTTGTCCTACAATATCCGACCCTGTCTTTACCAATGATGTGTATGAACCCTGGATTGCTGATGCTATTTAATGGCCAATAAGAGGCTTTTAAGCCACCGCCCACTATTTGGTCTGTTATAGGAATTAATCGAATTCTACAGTATTTAAATAAAATGTTTCAAGGGCAAAATTACATTTGAAATATTTCTTTGTTGTAGTGGGGACAGTAACATTAGTACTCTCTATACGCTATATAATTATTTGACATTTTCATGTTCAGCTCCCTAAATATAAGTATGCATTAAGGTGTCTAATATAATATACTTTCCAACAGTGAATGTAGACATTAATACATTTCTATTGCTTCCAATTTATATATATATATATAGGAGTACCAAGATGGCTGCATGGTGGCTTCAAAACAGCAGCCCCTGTCTGTCATCTAGGGTTAATACATATTATTGGTCTTTATAATTAGGAATAAATGCAGCCTCGCACACACACACGCACACACACAGTCTACCCGGGACACCCCACCACACACAGAGTCATGCTGATGAGTTCTAAGATGAGGTCATGTTGCCCCTCTCATGAGGTAATTTCCTCCTCTGCCATTGCTGACACAGGTCAGGGGTCAGACTTTGTGAGGGAGATTACTCAGCAGGTCACTGACACAAACACCAGCAGCCACTCCACATTTCCCCTGCTATTAGCAATCTCACTGATAACATTCCTGCTTTTCTGTTTGCGTTTGTGTGTGTCTGTGTGTGTGTGTGTGTGTGTGTGTGTGTGTGTGTGTGTGTGTGTGTGTGTGTTCCACTCTGTGAACTTCTTCTCGCCAATGAAACATAATTTATTCATCAGCTTCTTCAAAAACAAAAATGCAACACACACACACACACACACACAGTTTTGAGCTGGGATACAACATTCTTAGATAATGGTATAATTGTACACTCAGGTCTGAATAATGTATAGTACATAAAGTACAATAAATGTCAGATCATCTCTCCTCACACACGCCATATTGTATGCTTGTCTCTTCCTCTCCTCCTTAGAGTCATTGGTAGTCTGTTCTCAGCATGCCTCAGGATTCCTGACGAGTAATCTGTTTCTCATCTCCGGAAATAAACACAGAATAATTGCCATGCAACTTGAACCGCAACATTGATAAACGTATTTAAGATGGATTTGAGGGGGAAAATGATCTGAATATGTGATGAATATGTGAACGGGAAGCGAGGTCACTGAAAGAATCATAATTCTCCCAGACAAAGAGATCTAACTGATGAGGTAACCAGAGATATCTCTAAAACACAGACACTGTAATAAATCAGCTAACCTCCGGCACATCACCGAGAGTAACCAAGCCCCCCCCCCCACTCTCCTACCCAACACAGAAAGAAGAGAGAGGAGAAAACTGCATTGAGTTTGTTTATTCATTCTCCTTACATCCCAGTTGCTGAAATCACCCTGCTATCAGCCACAGGCATTTCCATAAAAAGAATAGGGAAGATTTCCAAGTAGTTTGTGAGATGGTCGTTTTATCTTAAACAAACGCTGGCGGTTAGCTTTATAATAACCCGCAGATTTGGCAGCCCGTTGAGATGCATGGGAAAACCAGAGAGTGTGAGAGAGAGAGAAAGAGAAAGTTTAGAGAGAGAATTGGTCCTCAGAGAGCACCATCTATAGGAAATAAAGCATAGTACACAGGTGGTAAATCATTACACGGTATGTTGTCTTTGCATTGGGATTGGCCTATCCATAGGACTAAGACATCAAACTAAATGGGTTTGTTACAACCTGATTACAACTTCAGTGAGCTACAGTTGTTACAGACCAAAACGTTCCCAGGGAGTACAGCCCCTGGGGATGCTATTGGATATGTAGAAAACAACATTTCCATTTCAATTAAGCTACCTGCTGAAAGATGCATCTGCAAACACACAGAAGCCCTTTGCAATCAGCCTATAAATACTTCACTGCAGTCAATCTATTCTCCGTCCCAAAATAACTCTCTTTTTCACAGAGGGAGTCAGATAACAATAACTACTTGTCACCAAATTACAAAATCCCCATGGACAATTGACGCTTCCCTAAACAATTAAGTGCATTATTTGTGGAGGCGATAGGGAGCTATCAAATACAGGCCAAGCCAACTAGTACTGTAGCAGGACAAACAGCTGAATAACAGCCTCTCTTGGTAAGTCTACTCCACCTGCCTATACAGCTGTATGGGATGACCTCATTGTCACACTGCAAAGGAATGTCCTCAAAATTGAGCAGCAAGAGACATGTTCGGTTTGTGTAGATTTAGATACTGCATGTCTGAAATGAGCACTCTGACTCTGACTTAGTAATAATGGCAAAGGCTGGCCTTTTAAGCTGTGCTTGTGACTATTCAATACATACAGCTACAAGGAGCTCTGTCATTCTGCATGGACAAACTAATGTTTTCAGGGCTGCAAATGCAGGATTTGAGTCATACTTTTGTTGTTATTGACATAGCAGTAAGACAGTAGTGCTCACTTTCTCTCTGTAAGACCCTGTAGTCAGACTAGCTGAGGAGAAGCAACGGTAAGGGCAAAGACTTTTAGAACTAACCCAAGATAGACCACAGCCTGTTGTTTCCAATGGGAGCAAATTAATCATAGTGGGTAGAACAAGTAAGGAAGTGGGCAGAGCCAAGCACGTGCTAGCGAGATCTTATGGGCGTGTTCTAGCATGTATTTGTATATTTCCATTAGGAAAACCTACTCTGTGAAGTGCAGGTGTGCAATAACTCAATTCGCCCTTGTACTCCTTCTAAACAACCAAAACAAAATAAACTTTGGCAAAGGGTCTACAAAACAGAGTATAGTTTTGGGAACAGAAAAGTGTATTGAGATAAAATGTTTTATCGATGAGAAAACGTGCAGAATGTCGGCCAAAATCCATCTTCTCCCACTGCCGGCCACTGGGCTTCCTCTCATCACCATATTTGGTGGTGAGTGGAAATGACAACCGGATGCTTCAGATTTATACATCCGGTGAAACATCTGGCTCATGTTTCTATCTGTGGTAGAGCTGTGGTAGTGAGTGAGGAACATGGTAGCCCTCTCTAGTCTGTGTCAAGCACCTCATTGGGGAACTGTAACATGTGAAGTGACACTGGTGAGTCACACAACCCTGTCTTATTTACACTACAGTCTGCAATTAATCCCTCTGATCTGACAGTGATACTCACTGAGGGCAGGCGAAGGCAGGGGAGAGGAGGAAAGGGAGAGAAGGAAGAGAGGAGAGAGAAGAGATTAGAGAGCGGGAGGCATGAGAAGGGAAGCAAGGATGAGTGATGGATTTTCTGAAAGGGGGGGTGAGATTTAGAATGTCCTGTCTTTTTAAAAACGTATAATCTTGATGATTGCTTTTCTGTTGCGACATACACACCTAGTCTGAAGTTTGACATTCATCAAGTTCGTGATTTATTTTGAGTAGTTTTATTGAAAGGAATCGAAGTGGCGTTTAGACGACATCTGCAGAATGGGTTTTCGCATTCAAATGAGACTGAAATGTATTGAGCAATCAAAGCATAACCATTAAACATCTCTAATACCTTGAATGTTTTTCCATCTGATGAGGAACCAGAAACCGTTCAATAATGGTATTTTATTTTATAGTGGTTATGATCTCCTCTAGTCTTATCTGGTGGAGCTTCATCCCCAGACAGTCTCCAGCCTCAGGCTACAGCCCATCTACACACGGTGATAATGTCACTTTCCCAAAGGGGAAAACAAAGATGGCATTTTCTTACAAGACATGCTCTATGTGATCAATCAAAGTGATAGATCCAGTGAACGCAACATCTTAACAGATAACATTAACTTGCTCAGATGGAAATACATGTGCTGTGCGTGTGTGTGTGTGTGTGAGAGAGAGAGAGAGAGAGAGAGAGAGAGAGAGAGAGAGAGAGAGAGAGAGAGAGAGAGAGAAGAAAGAGAAGAGAAAGGACAGTGGGAGGAGAGAGCGCGAGAGAGAAGGAGTAAGACAGACGGCGAGAGTAGAGAGAGACACGGTCGCTGGCTAGAAAGGTGGAGATCAATTAGAGCAGACGGCAGGGTGTCTGCAGGAAGAGAAGCTGCCAAATGAGTGTCATCTATTCAACATGGCAGCCATGCTGATAATGAGGAGTGAAATTAATAATGCCACTTTACAATAACTGCTGCGTTGGCATAAACTGCACGCAACACTCCTCACACAAACAAATGGACTGGCTATAGGGGAGCTGGAACAGAAAGAAAGGGAGAGAGAGAGAGAACTGGAGAGGGGAAATCAAAGAGATGCGGAGGGCACATCTAATGTTCCTCTAATCGCAGAGATATTTCAAAGGAAAAGAAAGTGGTGCTCTTTGAAAAACAAAGTACAGTCATTCCTTTTCTTCTCAACCAGCTGTGATTAAAGAGTCAAGAGTGCCCAGAGCTGGCAGGAACCACTGTACCACTCCAGATTATGCAAAGATGCCGCCCCCATCAAGTAAATCAATATGCATGGCTGAGTTCAACAACAAGTAAAGAAGGAGAGCACAATAGCAATGGAAAAACACTCCAAAGAGAGTACATTTCAAATGGGAAAGGCTGAAATAGCATGGAGTGATGGAGACAGCAATGGAAAACACTTGACTACTAACAGATCTTTGGATGTGGCACTCCATGGAGTGGTTTGAGTGGCACAGATATTACCTGGAGGTATGGAATGATTGAGGGAGGGAAAGATGGACAGGTGGAGAGGGCTCCATTCTGCCCCCAGGCCTAGTGGCACAGCACAGCCAGGTCGAAGTAATGAGCTGGGCTGTCTGCCACCACACAGAACAACTCTGCTGCCGGACTCAGTTGAGTCAAATTAATGATTCTATACCTACAGTGCCTTTAGAAAGTACTCAGACCCCTTGACTTATTACACATTGTGTTACGTTACAGCCTTCTGGATTACACACCGTAACAGATAATGACAAAGCAAAAACAGTTTTTTTTTTAAACATATTTGCAAATGTAAAAAAAAAAAACGTATTTACATAGGTATTCAGACCCTTTGCTATGAGATTCGAAAATGAGGTCAGGGGCATCTCGTTTCCATTGATCATCCTTGAGATGTTTCTAGAAGTTGATTTGAGTCCACCTGCGGTAAATTCAATTGATTTGGATATATGAGCAAGAAACCTGGCACCATCCCTACGGTGAAGCATGGTGGTGAAAGCATCATTCTGTTTTTTAGCGGTAGGCCCTGGGAGACTAGTCAGGATCGAGGGGAAGATGAACGGAGCAAAGTACAGAGAGATCCTTGATGAAAACCTGCTCCAGAGTGCTCAGGACCTCAGACTGGGGTGAAGGTTCACCTTCCAACAGGACAACGACCCTAAGCATACAGGCAAGGCAACACAGGAGTGGCTTTGGGACAAGTCTCTAAATGTCCTTGAGTGGCACAGCCAGAGCCCGGACTTGAACCCGATCGAACATCTCTGGAGAGACCTGAAAATAGCTGTGCAGCAATGATCCCCATCCAACCTGACAGAATTTAAGAGTATCTGCACAGAAGAATGGGAGAAACTCCCCAAGTACAGGTGTGCCAAGCTTGTAGTGTCATACCCAAGAAGACTCAAGGCTGTAATCGCTGCCAAAGGTGCTGCCACAAAATACTGAGTAAAGGGTCAGAATACTTATGTAAATGTGATATTTCAGTTTTTATTGTTAATAGAGTACCAGTCAAATGTTTGGACACAACTGCTCATTCTCATTTTTTATTTTTACTATTTTGTACTTTGTAGAATAATATTGAAGACTATATAACACATATGGAATCATGTAGTAATCAAAAAAGTGCCAAACAAATCCAAATATCTGTTATATTTGAGATTCTTCAAAGTAGCAACCCTTTGCCTTGATGACAGCTTTGCATACTCTTGGCATTATACCACCATGTATTTTTATTTTTTTCCCCACCAAGATTGACATGGTAAAAACGCCACTGTGTATAGTGGACACATTCACCTAATCTCAGTTAATCCATAACTGTCAATCCACGAGAGATTACATACACCACTCTCTCATACTTCCTTTGCCTCTGTTAAACTGTCTAAACACGCAAGTATGGCATGCTCAGAATACCTATCAATGGACTTCAGGCAAACCCCCCATTCTCACCTTCTAACCCCAATTTTGCCTGACAATAACACTGAGACGGCCAGTTTTAATATGGCACTACTTCTGCTGTGGCTATCCTCTCACTTTCCCTCTGTCTTCTAGGCTATTCTCTCTCTCCCTCCCTCTCTATCTATCCTCCTCTCTCTCTAGATAAACAGTGGGCTCTGCCTTCTTTCAGAAGTGTTGAGGGACTTCATCTCCTTCCTCTCCTAAGTGATGTGCTATAATGAGAGATTGCAGATAGCCCTTGTCTGGTCGGAGCAGTCCTTAGCTCTTCAGCCTGAGAGCAATGGCGGACCCCAGTGAAGACTGTCACATTAAAGAGATCATTAGCTTGTAGTCTATTATGATTTACAGTCCTACAAAATGATGACTGGAAGATTATTTCAGTCTTTGTCGATGTCTGTTTCTGAGTTCCCAAACCATCGTTGTGTGATTTTTGACACCCTCTGGCCAGCCCAAGTGTGGATCAATGAGGTGATCAAATCCCAACAGAGAAGCTTTCCCCACGCATCAGCATACCCGCCAAACACTGATGCTGTTTGGGCATCTCTGGGTGCTCATGGTCATCATGATACACATAATAATGAGCGTAAATCGGCAGAAGGGGAAAAACTGATCGATTTCTTAAACCCATGCCGCTCCCAATCCTAAGCCCTGCGGATATCTCCAGGATCTGTTCTGTATTCCCTAAATGTGTGTCCGTCTTATTTGTTTACAATCAATTTAGCATCCCAACGGCGTAAAGAGATAGAGGGTGTTCAATACTCACTTCTGGTGTACAGTTCAGTGGCCACATCTCGGCTGCACCCCTGAGCGGGCGGAGCGGGAAGAAGGAGCAAGACACATGCTCAGTGGAATTCTAACTAGACCTAAAAGCTGAGGCATAGAGATACTGGAGCTCTCATTATGAACCAGTAGACAAAGTTTAGCAGAGGGAGAGAGAGCAAAGGGCGCCTGTTATTTTCTCTCTCTCTCTCTCTCTCTCTCTCTCTCTCTCTCTCTCTCTCTCTCTCTCTCTCTCTCTCTCTCTCTCTCTCTCTCTCTCTCTCTCTCTCTCTCTCTCTCTCTCTCTCTCTCTCTCTCTCTCTCTCTCTCTCTCTCTCTCTCTCTCTCTCTCTCTCTGTGCTTGGGAAATATAAACTATATATCAAAAGTATGTGGACACCCCTTCAAATTTCGGCCAAACCCGTTGCTGAGAAGTGTATGAAATTGAGCACACAGAGCACACAGCTATGCAATCTCCATAGACACATATTGGCATTAGAATGGCCTTACTGAAGAGCTCAGTGACTTTCAACGTGGCACCCTCAAAGGATGCCACCTTTCCAGCAAGTCAGTTTGTCAAATTTCTGCCCTGCTTGGGCTGCCCCGGTCAACTGTAAGTGTTGTTATTGTGAAGTGGAAACGTCTTGGAGCAACAACGGATCAGCCGCAAACTGGTAGGCCACACAAGCTCACAGAACAGGACTGCAGAGTACTGAAGAGCCATTGGACTCTAGAGCAGTGGAAACGTGTTCTCTAAAGTGATGAATCACGCTTCACCAACATTGTGGCAACTGTTTGGGGAAAGCCCTTTCCTGTTTCAGCATGACAATGCCCCCATGCACAAAGCGAGGTCCATACAGAAATGGTTTGTCGAGATCGGTGTGAAAGATCTTGACCGGCCTGCACAGAGCCTTGACCTCATACCCATTGAACACCTTTGGGATGAATTGGAATGGAGACTGTGAGCCAGGCCTAATCGCCCAAATTCAGTGTCCGACCTCACTAATGCTCTTGTGGCGGAATGGATGCAAGTCCCTGCAGCAATTTTCCAACCTCTAGTGAAAAGCCTTCCCAGAAGAGTGGAGGCTGATATAGCAGCAAAGGGGGGACCAACTCCATATTAATGCCCATGATTTTGGAATGAGATGATCGACAAGCAGGTGTCCACATACTTTTGGTCATGTGGTGTATGTTTACATTGCCAAAGCAAGTGAAATAGACAGTAAACAATCAGAAATGAGCAGTAAATATTACTCACAAAAGTTTTATAATAATATAGACATTTCAAATGTTATATGATTGGCAATGTACACTGTTGTAACAATAAGCAAATAGATAAAACTAGGTTGTATTTACGTACAATTTTGTTTGTGCTCCGCTGGTTGTCCTTTCTTGTGGCAACAGGTCACAAACCTTGCTGCTGTGGTGGCACACTGTGATACTTCACTTAAAATATATGTGGGGTCTGTGGGGTCTGTTTGAATTTTGTGAACAGAGTCCCAGTACCAGCTGGCTGAAGGGACTATTCTTTAGGTTCATCTCTCTGTAGGTGAGGGCTTTTTTTTATGGAAGGTTAGGTAATTGCTACCTTTTAGGTGGTTGTAGAATTCAATTGATATTTTCTGGATTTTTATAATTAGTGGGAATCGTCCTAATTCTGCTCTGCATGCATTATTAGGTGTTTTACGATGTACACAGAGGATGTTTTTACAGAATTCTGTATGCAGTCTCAATTTGGTGTTTGTCACATTTTGTGAATTCTTGGTTGGTGAGTGGACCACAGATCTCACATCCATAGAGGGCAATGATTAACTGATTCAAGTATTTTTTTAACCAGATCCTAATTGGGATGTCAAATGTTATGTTCCTTTTGATGGCGTAGAAGGCCTTCAAAAGAGATTGTTCACAGCTTTATGGAAGTTCCCTGTGGTGCTGATGTTTAGGCCGAGGTAGGTACAGCTTTTGGTTTGCTCTAGGGCAACAGTGTTTAGGTGGAATTTGTATTTGTGGTCCTGGCAACTGGACCTTTTTTGGAATACCATTATTTTGTCAGGGCCCAAGTCTGATAGAATCCGTGCAGAAGATCTAGCTGCTTTTGTAGGCCTTCCTTGGTTGGGGACAGAAGCACTAGGTAATCGGCAAACAGTAAACATTCGACTTCAGAGTCTAGTAGGGTGAGGCCGGGTGCTTCAGACTGTTCGAGAGCCCTTGCCAATTCGTTTATATAAATGTTGAAGAGGGTGGGCCTCAAGCTGCATCCCTGTCTCACCCCCGGCCCCCCCTCTCTCTCACTCTCTCTCTCGTGCTCTCTCTCTGTCTAACTTTTTATTTATCTTTCTCTCTGAAACAGCAGGGTGAGCATGCAGAGTTGGCATCAGGCCTCAGAGGGTATCAGCGGCAGACAGGCACACTCAGGCAGTCTCGCTTTGCTGCAGATTGCCATCGAGGGCCTAGGAGGACGAGGTGGGGGTGCGAGGAGGGAGAGGGGGGTATGGGGGATAACGGAGCGAGGTAGCAGTACAATGAGACCTCAGAGCTCTGAGAGGTCTTCCAAAGAATGGACCCACATGGACACTTATAGACACTCCCCCCACACATGCTCCAATAGAGAATACAGTTATTATGAGGTGAGGTAAGGACAGAACCATGAGACTAGACAGGGTTCTATCTCTTTACAGCTCTCTGTCAGTGGAACCACTCCGTGTAAAAGAAAATCACCACCATTTTAAGTTGATTTCAAGAGTGCTTACCTCCACATTCAAGAGGATGAGAGGAGTTATATATTTAATTTTCAATAGCCTATTGCTTTCATAGACTTGATACTCCTGTCAAAGTATTGCACTAGAAGTGCTCTAAGCAAAACATCTGCAGCTCATACAGCAGATGTGTCTAGATTTTCATTTTCCACCGGACAATCGAGCATTCGTCTATGGCTCAGCAGTTTGCAATGAGAAAACGTTGCGGGTATTTTAACATTGTGTGTTGTAGAGAGCGCTAACTACTCACTGTGAAGAAGCACTTTGAAGCTTCAGTAGACATAGATGCACCTAGCAAAGATGCTGCTGCAGAGCATTTAAGCATTACCCTGCAAAAAAATCTATCTATTCTTCCCTAGTCCACTCCCTCTCCCAAAAGCTCTCTCTCGCTCCCAGCCCATTTCACCATCTCCCCATCTCTCTTTCCTTCCTTCCTTCCTTCCTTCCTTCCTTCCTTCCTTCCTTCCTTCCTTCCTTCCTTCCTTCCTTCCTTCCTTCCTTCCTTCCTTCCTTCCTTCCTTCCTTCCTTCCTTCCTTCCTTCCTTCCGCCCTCCCTGCCTCCCTCCCTCCAGCTGTGGTTACTATTCAGAGGGGCTGGTGTAGTGAGGGGCTGAAAGTGGAGCTGACAGCCAGGTAACAGGCCTAGAGAAATGGGACACAGGTGTAGAGGGAGATTGGGCGGCAGGTAGGGCTCAGGGGAGACCAGGGAGTGGGAACCAAAATCAATAAGGACCACAGACCCAGAATGTAAAGTAGGGGCAACCAACAAGTACAGCAAAGAGGGATCAACAACTTCACTGGAATGAGAATGCCAGTGTCTTTCTGGTGCCTTTGTGACTGCTGCAACTGTGGCATACAGTGGCATACAGTACACACAGGCAGACTGCCATTAACTCATTTGTACATTAACTGTGTCACTGACATGTGTTCGCTCAATCGCTCGTTACAATGCTGAGTTGTGAGCCGGGGTCTCTGGATCTGTATTTGCTATAGCCAAGTCACCTGACAATCGCTGTCATGCCAGAGGAATTGGCTAAAGCTAGAGCTAAGCTACTGAGTTGTTACAGTATCCCAAAATCTTCATGACTTAACAAAGAGCTAACACAGTCTGCAGTACATTATATAAGGCACTTCTGAATGCTGGCCTCCTTTTTATTCCAAACCAGAAGAGGCTAGGGGCTGGGATAGGAGGTGATAACGGGGCACAATCAATTAGGTATGGAAGTGAAAAATGGCAACACAATGGTGAAATATTAACACTCTAATTAATGGCTAAAAATAGGGAGCAGAAGCTTTGAGTCCATGCCATACACAGGCTGGTTCCCCAGGTCTCTCTCTGAGTACGATGGGAGAGGAGGGACACACTGATAACACATAGCTGTCACACAGTATGGAAAGGAAAACTCATCTCCTTGGTTAATATAAACTCAGCAAAAAAAGAAATGTCCTCTCACTGTTAACTGCGTTTATTTTCAGCAAAATAAACATAATATTTGTATGAACATAACAAGATTCAACAACTGAGACATACACTGAACAAGTTCCACAGACATGTGACTAACAGAAATTGAATAATGTGTCCCTGAACAAAGGGGGGGGATCAAAATCAAAAGTAACAGTCAGTATCTAGTGTGGCCACCAGCTGCATTAAGTACTGCAGTGCATCTCCTCCTCATGGACTGCACCAGATTTGCCAGTTCTTGCTGGGAGATGTTACCCCACTCTTCCACCAAGGCACCTGCAAGTTCCCGGACATTTCTGGGGGGAATGGCCCTAGCCCTCACCCTCCGATCCAACAGGTCCCAGACGTACTCAATGGGATTGAGATCCGGGTTCTTCGCTGGCCATGGCAGAACACTGACATTCTGAGCAGTATGGCTGGTGGCATTGTCATGTCAGGATGAGACTGCAGGAAGGGTACCACATGAGGGAGGAGGATGTCTTCCCTGTAACGCACAGCGTTGAGATTGCCTGCAATGACAACAAGCACAGTCCGATGATGCTGGGACACACCGTCCCAGAGCATGACGGACCCCCCACCTCCAAATCAATCCCGCTCCAGAGTACAGGCCTCAGTGTAACGTTCATTCCTTCGACAATAAACGCGAATCCGACCATCACCCCTGGTGAGACAAAACCGCGACTCGTCAGTGAAGAGCACTTTTTGCCAGTCCTGTCTGGTCCAGCGACGGTGGGTTTGTGCCCATAGGCGACATTGTTGCCAGTGATGTCTGGTGAAGACCTGCCTTACAACAGGCCTACAAGTCTTCAGTCCAGCCTCTCTCAGCCTATTGCGGACAGTCTGAACACTGATGGAGGGATTGTGCGTTCCTGGTGTAACTCGGGCAGTTGTTGTTGCTATCCTGTACCTGTCCCGCAGGTTTGATGTTCGGATGTACCGATCCTGTGCAGGTGTTGTTACACGTTGTCTGCCACTGCGAGGACAATCAGCTGTCCGTCCTGTCTCCCTGTAGCACTGTCTTAGGCGTCTCACAGTACGGACATTGCAATATATTGCCCTGGCCACATCTGCAGTCCTCATGCCTCCTTTCAGCATGCCTAAGGGACCCTGGGCATCTTTCTTTTGGTATTTTTCAGAGTCAGTAGAAAGGCCTCTTTAGTTTTCATAACTGTGACCTTAATTGCCTACCGTCTGTAAACGTGTCTAAACGACCGTTCCACAGGTGCATGTTCATTAATGGTTTATGGTTCATTGAACAAGCATGGGAAACAGTGTATACACCCTTTACAATGAAAATTTGTGAAGTTATGGGGATTTTTACGAATTATCTTTGAAAGACATGGTCCTGAAAAAGGGACGTTTATTTTTTTGCTGAGTTTAGATCCCATGAATATACAGTACTACTATTATCTCTGAGATACAGTACTACTTAAAGTCACGGGAAATGTGCAAGTGTGGGGGGATGGGGGTACATTGGAAGTAAAGGGGGGTGAGACAGGTTGAAAGAGAAAGAAAGAGGGAGGGAGAGCGAGTGGGTGAGGCAGAGGGAGAGAGAATTCATGTGTGTGTAATTGCATTGTACAGAGACCTACACACTTAGGGCATAGTGCCAGCAGAGGGCACCACTAACCCAATGAAAGGACAGGGGGCCGCCCAAGCTGTGGACCTCCTTAAAGAAAGCAACTTCTTGTCTTGAAAACGGCCTATGTGGCATCGATATGAGCCAGAAACATTTATTCTACTGTCAAAATGTACGACAAAGTGTAAATATAATTTTGGTCATAAAGTCAGTCTGGTCCAAAACTGAGATTTGCGAGATAGAAAAAAATGGTTTGTCACGGTATGAAGGGTACCACAGTTTTCCATGGGTTTATTTACTACTGAATGACAACAGAGACAGAATACAATATGAAATTGTATTGAATAGTTTGGGGTAGGCCTCGTCTCCAAGGCATGCTCCTCAGAATCAGATGCTGATGACAGATTGCCCTATGCTGGGCTGATGGTGCAAAACAACAAGTGGGAAAAAGTTTGAGTTGACATATAAATACTCCCCTAGATTCATGCCCTTTTGTTGAAAGAAAGGAAAGTGATTGTTGCACCAGTGAGCCCATAGGTTAATCAGCAACCGTGGTGGAAGTGTGCCATGCTCATTGGCTGAAATGAATAGGTGAGTGACATTCCGCATGCTTGCTGATAGTAAAGGAGGAGGAGAGAAGTGACACTAAGCTGATGAGGTAACATTGTGACACTACCCTATAAATAACTGCTATGCTGATGCGGTAACATTATAAACGCTACCATATACTGTGTGTCCGGGGCAGGGTTGGGTAGGTTACTTTCTCAATGTAATCTGTTACAGTTACAAGTTACCTGTACAAAATTGTAATCAGTATCTTAACTTTTGGATTACCCAACATAATCTGATTACTTTCCCTTTAAGAGGTGTTAGAAGAGTGTCATCATAGTGGTCTCTGACTTGTGGTCTTAAACTTGCAGTGCTGAATTGAATGTCATTGAGGAAACAGAACAATATCATAATGTATTTTCTTTCCACAAAACATCCTTTCTGAATTTAAAAGTAATTCAAGAAGTAATCACCTAGGTTTCAAAAGTATCTGTATTCTGATTACAATATTTTTGCTGGTAACTGATTACAGTTACAGTTTTGTTTTAATCAGATTACATGTAACTGATTAGATGTAATTAGTTACTCCCCAACCCTGTTTGCTTCTTTTCCAAAATGTGCATATGTTAACTTAGGAGAACCATTCACCATGGTTATATCATTGAATCAGCGGACAAGTGAATGTAATTGACAGCACGCACAATACCATATTTTATAACCTCCAAAGACATCCACGGCTCTGTCGCCATAGAAACAGAATGCAACCATAGTCATTATCTTTTCAAACTGTTGAGGTTATTCGAGTTTGTTCAGCTGAAATAACAACTCCAGTACCTACTTCACTGAAGTAAGAAACAAAAGGACTGTCACAGATTGTATTTGTAGAAATAACGACATGGTTGAGTTGGGATCTATGACCTATGGAATATTCACAAGAGGTGTTGGTGACATTCAACTCTTCTTTAAATAGTCAAGCGAGACAGAACACAGTCACATACGTATAGATCTCTCTCTCCAAGGCCATTTGAACACAAATCATTTCTGAGAGTGTGACATGTCATTATAACATGAGTTTGACATCACAGTAAGTAATCCCTGAGTTAACAACAGCCTCTGTCACCCACAAGTGACAAGGTTGCGGATAACAATACCTAATTGGGACAGGGCTTGTTTTTGGCCAGTTAACTACAGTGCTAGCACAAACAGCAGCTATTAAATTCAACAAACTGTGTAGCATATCCTGCTGTCATGTTTGCCCAGGATTTGTGAGAGTGTAGTCTTAGCTACTCTGATTAGCACTTCCCTCTACAATAACACTGGCCAAGCAGATAGACATGTTGCCATGCTAGCTCTGTCTGGTGCACTATAAAGACTGGTACTGGGACCCAGAAAGAGAGAGCGCTTGATCTCTGGCTCTGGCGGCAGCTCACGTACGCCAGTGTCTGGTGGTGGATGTTAGGAATTAGTTATTTGGTCAGTACTGTGGGTATCACAACCCCCATCTCTGTGAGTGAGAGTGAATGTAAGAGTGAGAGTGAATACACTACATTCAACTTATATTTGATTAGGTTTATCCTAATCCTTGAGAGCATAAAATTAGGAATTAGAATACTAGAATGGACATGATCCTTCTTATGATGGTCCAAAGGTCAGCCATGTTGGTTAGGGAGATGGTCAACCATGGTTTGACAGTGCTGTGTTGAGATCTTGTGTAAAACAATGAATGTGAAGAATGCATCTGCATTGTATGTGTGCTAACATACTGTAGCTAGCCAGCCAGTTTTTGAGGGGTGATTCCATAATTGTTTTAAATTAACTGCGAATATGCCAACATTCCATTCAAACAATGCTGTCAATCCACAGCCATACACGGGGTGCGTTCGTAAATTCACTCTTGCAAGATTTTTGGAGTCGACTCTGACTCCTGTGATTGGAGTTGAAAGGAGTAGACTCTTGCTCGACCCCCTGACTCCTGTGGTTGGAGTCGTAGGAGTCGACTCTTGCTCGACTCCCAAAACACGCTGAAACAGATGCGCAAACACATACACACCATCCCATTATTGCAGTCCTACTAGGAAGACTACATTTGCGTTCTAGAGGACTGACATGAGAATGATGCTACCATTTGCCTATAAAAGGCTTATTTTGTTAGAATATAGAAGGTGCTGTGTAGAAACTAGAATATTTTAGTGATATTTCTGCAGTGTGCAGCCTTGACAGATCCCATTGGATGATGAGGCACACTCAACACTGATAAACCTATTATTTACCATGTTATAGCCCTATTCAGAGGGGTATTACTAGAGATGTTGGTTTTGTAATTATTATCCAAGCATGTGCATTATTCCAGATTTCAATTCACACATGATTCGTTTTTCCAAACTGACCCTGTAATAATTTTTTTTAAATGTAATCTTATGACGGAAACTGGATGTTTTTATTGTAGGCGTGACGATATTAGGCTACACTGATAACTCGTGCTTAGCCGCCAAATGTATAGGTCTCCCCATACTGTTTAAATTGATGAAGTGTGATCATAATCATAATTGTTTAGATCCATCCATGGTAGACATCCTTCCTAATAAAAATGCCAGACATCCTGCTGATTTGAGCTGCTGAACCGTTTTTACACTTGACTGTGTTTATGAATGAGAAAGTGAACTTGCCATTTCCAAAAATCTTAGTGTTTCGTTAAATAAACTATGTGCAATACTTTTTATTGCACATTTTGGCCTAATTAAACTAATGCATTTCGCGATGTTCAACTTCAATTCACTGGCACTATGAAGAATAGCTAAACCATACGCATTGATAGCCTAATATATTATTGAATATACTGTAATGAAACAGGCAGGGAGAAGGTCTCGAACCATTGACCATCTAGCCCGAGGTCCAGCGCGCTATCGACTGTTCCGCAACAGCATGCTCGTACGGCAGAGTCGATTTCCGCACTTATAAACCCAGGGTCGTTACAATACCTTTGGTGAATTGAAGAGGCATTGCTAGGTACAGATGGCCATGATACAGCATATGAGCACGGTTCTGACTCTCTCTGCCTGCCCGGATCATCTCTCTCCCTCGCTTGCTCATTTTTCTCTTTGCTATGAAAAACGCTAGTGTGTGTTTGGTCTTCGGTCTTTTGTGTGTTGAAAAGCTCAGCCTTCTCATTGACAGCCCCTACTTTAGTGAAGTTGCGCGAGACATTGTAAGCCAAGAAATTGCAAAAACAATGCGACAGCCTATAGCCTACATCTTCTGATTACCGATGCACAGTTCCGACTGTCTGCCTTATGGCTGACATGCCTACCTATGCCTGGCTGTGACCTTCCCATCTCTATCTCCCTCGCTAGCTCGCTCTTTCTTTTCTGTGAAAAATGCGAGGATTTTCTCGAAGTACTGTAGGCTAGGGAAAATAGCTTCATCCATTGCAAAAATACTTAACCATAGGAATCGATAGACAATGAGCCGATTAATCGATTATTTTGGAGTCGATTCCCCACCCAGTGTTGCCATGTTCGCGCAAATTGGGTCATTTTGAAAACGATGTGGGGGTGAAAATGTATTAGTCGCCAGTTACGGCTGCCATGGCATTTCTCTGAAAAAAAATCTATAATTCACTAGCTGCATTCCAAACCCATAAAGACACACCATCTGCCCTCAAATTAAGAGTACACTTCTGATGATGTTTCATGACATATGATGAGTTGAAGCTTGCAGGGCGTGGGAAGAATGAATGAGTTTAAATGAGCCACCCTTGTGTTGTGTTTTCAGTCATCATGGAACCACCGGTAGCTGTTGTGTGTGCTTTATATGCGGCCACAGTCAATTATGATTGCATTTCATTACTTGGCTATTGTCATTATGGAGACCCCTATTTACAACACTTTTTTCCATAAAACATATTAATACACTAGAACTGATGCACATGAAGAAATAACAGACAAAGACTGGAAAACGTGCACTAAAGCACATTCGCACAGAGGTGGTTTAAACTGCATTCTAATGTTGACTTCGCTTAAAGAAAATGGTATTATGCAAAGTGTTATGTGCATGCTCAGTTCCTGTGTCTCGGGGGCTGCCCTAGTGGACGTTTGAAATGGAAGTTATGGAACTCCCTCGCATGCTTCTTTTTATGGGGAAAAGTCCTCAATGAAACTGACGTTACATGTGGAGAATGATACATTTGCCTCTCTTGGCCATCGATTAGCCTATTCATTTTCATACCATTGCAGGCTACCATTTGATACAATACATATGTTGAAATGACGATATCACTGGAGTCACTGCAAATCAGTGTGTGCCAGTTGTGTACTGGTAGCCTACCTGGAGCTAGCAAACCAATTTAATAAATAGCAGTGGTGGAAAAAGTACCCAATTTTCATACTTGAGTAAAAGTAAAGATACCTTAAAAGAAAATGACTCAAGTAAAAGTGAAAGTCACCCAGTAAAATAGTACTTGAGTAAAAGTCTAAAAGTATTCGGTTTTAAATGTACTTAAGTATTAAAAGTAAACGTAATTGTTAAAATACACTTAAGTATCAAAAATAAAAGTATAAATTATTTCAAATTCCCTATGTTAAGCAAACCAGACAGCACGATTTTCTTGCTTTTTTAAATTTATGGATAGCCAGGGGCACAATACAAACAAAGCATTTGGATTTAGTGAGTCTGACAGATCAGAGACAGTAGGGATGACCAGGGATGTTCTTTTGATAAGTGTGTGAATTAGACAATGTTCCTGTCCTGCTAAGCATTCAAAATCTAACTACTATAGTACATTATTTTCTTTAGGAATGTATTTGAGTAAAATTAAAAGTTGTCAAAAATATACATAGTAAAGTATAGATACCCCAAAAAACGACTTAAGTAGTACTTTACAGTATTTTTACTTACGTACTTTACACCACTGATAAATAGCCTATAACTTCTGTTTATTGTTGTTGTAGCCTTGTGTTATTATGCAATTACTAATGGACATGTTTAGTTAATTAAATTGGAAGCTATCAAAGCTCTATCCCAATTGCGGATAAGTTGTTAGAAAGCATTAGATTGACGGTAACAGCAGTCAGATTAGGCTAAAGGTTAAAAAAAATAGATATAGACTACCAGTCAAAGGTTTGGACACCTACTTATTCAAGGGTTTTTCTTTATTTATACTATTTTCTACATTGTAGAATAATACTGAAGACATAAAAACTATGAAATAACACGTATGGAATCATGTTGTAACCAAAAAAGTGTTAAACAAATTCAATCATAATTTATATTTGAGATTCTTCAAAAGTAGCCACCCTTTGCCTTGATGACAGCTTTGCACACTCTCTCCACCAGCTTCATGAGGTAGTCAGAATTTCTTTCCTTCTTAATGTGTTTGAGCCAATCACTTGTGTTGTGACAAGGTAGGGGTGGTATACAGAAGATAACCCTATTTGCTAAAAGACCAAGTCCATATTATGACAAGAACAGCTCGAATAAGCAAAGAGAACGACATTGGGCAAAAATTCTAGCGAGACCTGGCAACACCAGTTGAATATGACCGGTGTCAGTAAACGTTGGCAAAAAAAACGTAATTCAATTGTTTCCAGCAGCACACTTACAGTCACCAACGCTCTAGATAACATGAAAACAGCCTAACCAGCACTGCTGGGGTGAGTAAAATGGTCAGATTGAGGGTTTTCTCTCATTTGTGTCATCAAATGGCGCCGGAGCAGAAGGCAGACGTTTTACGTGCCCCCAACCAATTGTGTTTTTTTGTTCGTTTATCTGTTTTGTTTGTAACTTATTTTTTGTACTATTTTTGTTCATAATGTTGCCGCTACCATCTCTTATGCCCGAAAATAACTTCTAGACATCAGGACTGTGATTACTCACCACGGACTAGCAGAATCCTTTTTCTTCTTTCACAACTCTGACGAGCCCGAGGCGGAGGAGATACGGCTCCCTCGGGAACAGGCCCCGACCCCAGTGATCTGCGTGAAGAGGAGGTGGAGAAAGAGAGGCAGGAGGGCGGACTGCCATCTGAGGAGTAGGAGGCGATCGAATAAACCGCCACTTCCCTCAATTCTGCTGTCAAACATGCAATCTTTGGACAATAAAATGGACAAGTTATTGGGAAGATGAAACTACCAACGGGACATTAAAAAGTGTAACATCTTATGCTTCATGGAGTCGTGGCTGAACGACAACAATATCAACATACAGCCAAGCCGGCTGGTTATACGATGTACCAGGAGGATAGAACAGCGGCGGCTGGTAAGACAAGGGGCGGCGGTCTATGTATTTTTGTAAACAACAGCTGGTGCACGATATCTAAGGAAGTCTCGAACCATTGCTCGCCTGAGGTAGTTTCTCATGGTAAGCTGCAGACCACATTACCTACCGAGAGAGTTCTCATCTATATTCTTTGTAGCTGTGCCTACCACCACAGTCAGAGGCTGGCACCAATATAGCATTGAATGAGCTGTATTCCGCCATAAGCAAACAAGAAAACTCTCACCCAGAGGCAGCGCTCCTAGTAGCCGGGGAGTTTAATGCAGGGAAACTTGAATCCGTTTTACCTAATTTCTATCAACATGTTAAATGTGCAACCAGAGGGAAAATAACCCTGGACCACCTATACTCCACACACAGAGATGCATACAACGCTCGCCCTCCATTTGGCAAATCTGATAATAATTGTATCCTCCTAATTCCTGCTTAGAAGGAATAATTAAAGCAGGAAGCACCAGTGACTAGATCAATAAAAAAAAGTGGTCAGATGAAGCAGATGCTAAGCTACAGGACTGTTTTGCTAGCACAGACTGGAATATGTTCCGGGATTCCTCCAGTGGCATTGAGGAGTACACCACATCTGTCATTGGCTTCATCAATAAGAGCACCGATGACGTCGTCCCCACAGAGACCGTACGTACATACCCCAACCAGAAACCATAGATTACAGGCAGCATCCTCACTGAGCCAAAGGCTAGAGCTGCAGCTTTCAAGGAGCGGGACTCTAACCTGGAAGCTTATAAGAAATTCCGCTATGCCCTCCGATGAACCATCAAACAGGCAAAGCGTCAATACAGGACTAAGATCGATTCATACTACACCGGCTTTGACGCTCATTGGATGTGGCAGGGCCTGCAAACCATGACAGACTACAAAGGGAAGCACAGCCGCGAGCTGCCCAGTGACACGAGCCTATCGGACGAGCTAAACTACTTCTATGCTCGCTTCGAGGCAAATAACACTGAAACATGCATGAGAGCACCAGCTGTGCCGGAAGACTGTGTGATCACGCTCTCCGCAGCCGATGTGAGTAAGACCTTTAGACAGGTCAACATTCACAAGGTTGCAGGGCCAGACGGACTACCAGGACGTGTACTGCGAGCTTGCGCTGACCAACTAGCAAGTATCTTCACTGATATTTTCAACCTCTCCCTGTCCGAGTCTGTAATACCAACATGTTTTAAGCAGACCACCATAGTGCCTGTGCCCAAGAACACTAAGGTAACCTGCCTAAATGACCCGTAGCACTCACGTCTGTAGCCATGAACAGATCCACGGATGATGCAGTCTCTATTGCACTCCACACTGCACCATCGAGAGCATCCTGACTGGTTGTATCACTGCCTGGTATGTCAACTGCTCGTTCTCCGACCGCAAGTCACTACAGAGGGTAGTGCGGATGGCCCAGTACATCACTGGGGCCAAGCTTCCTGCTATCCAGGACCTCTATACCAGGCGGTGTCAGAGGAAGGCCCTGAAAATTGTCAAAGACTCCAGCCACCCTAGTCATAGACTGTTCTCTGCTACCACACGGCAGGCGGTACCGGAGCGCCAAGTCTAGGTCCAAGAGGTTTCTAAACAGCTTCTACTCCCAAGCCATAAGACTGAACATCTAGTCAAATGGCTACCCAGACTATTCACATTGAACCCCCTCCCTTCTCCACACCACTGCCACTCTCTGTTGTCATCTATGCATATTCACGTTAATTAACTCTACCTACATGTACATACTACCTCAACTAACCGGTGAGGTAGTATCGCTTATTCTTATACGTATTTTTTGAAACTGCACTGTCAGTTAGGGGCTCGTAAGTAAGCATTTCACCTGTTGTATTCGGTGCATGTGACTAATACAATTTAATTTGATTTGTAGTAGCTAGCAAGCTAGCCAACTTTAGCCAGTTAGCTTGAGGAACAGTATGCGCTCTGAACACTCCATGAGCAAAACATGCTTAATTTTTCAAGCAGACAATCTGACAGCTCTCTGAATTTACGAATGGCCAGAGCGCACTCTGACACACTGGAGGCAATTTACAAATGCACCCACAGTCTCAAATCAGTTGATGATAGAACTTAGACAAGTTGTAAATCAAATCAAATCAAATTGTATTTGTCACATGCACCGATTAAAACAGGTGTAGACCTTAATGTGAAATGCTTCTTACAAGCCCTTAACCAACAATGTGTTCAAGAAATAGAGCTAAGAAAATATTTACTAAATAAACTAGAGTAAAAAAGAAGTAACACAATAAAATAACAATAACGAGGCTATATACAGAGGGTTCTGGTACCGAGTCAATGTACGGAGGTACAGGCTAGTCAAGGTAATCTGTATATGTAGGCAGGGGTAAAATGACTATGCAAAGATAGCAGCACTGTAAAAACAAAGGAGGGGGGGGGGATCAATGTAAATAGTCCTGGTGGCCATTTGATTCATTGTTCTTATGGCGTGGGGGTAGAAGCTGTTAAGGAGCCTTTTGGACCAAGACTTGGTGCTCCGGTACCGCTTGCCGTGCGGTAGCACAGAGAACAGTCTATGACTTGGGTGACTGGAGTCTTTGACAATTTTTCCGGCCTTCCTCTGACACTGCCTAGTATATAGGTCCTGGATGGCAGGAAGTTTGGTCCCAGTGATGCACTGGGCTGTACTCACTATCCTCTGTAGCGCTTTACGGTCGGATGCTGAGCAGTTGCCATACCAGGCGGTGTTGCAACCGGTCAGGTGGTGCAGCTGTATAACTTTTTGAGGATCTGGGGACCCATGCCAAATGCCATAATTTGCAAATAAATTCATAAAAAATCCTACAATGTGATTTTCTGGATTTTTTTTCTCATTTTGTCTGTCATAGTTGAAGTGTACCTATGATGAAAATTACAGGCCTCTCTCATCTTTTTAAGTGGGAGAACTTGCACAATTGGTGGCTGACTAAATACTTTTTTGCTCACTGTATATCTTTGAGGCTATTTATTCAGAGAACATTTTTATAAAACCTATTTAAACTGTATTTATAATTATATTTCAATATATTAGGTTGACTATATTTCCATTCCACAATTAAACAATAAGACACTGTATCATGAATACAGTCACAGGTAAATGGCATTGTTTGACACTTGCCTTTATTGCTTTTATAAAACTGCTGCCAACATATTAAAATAACAATTAATGACATATTTATTTTGATAAGTAATTCATAAAATGTCATTCTGAAATTGTATGAATTACTTACTGTATGAATTGGACGCAAGCCAGTCTTTAATTATTTTTGCATAGTTAGCCATGGTATATTGAACAATGTACCACACTGCCTCATGCCTTATTGCTTAATTATACAACGGGTGAATCTAATCCTGAATGCTGAATGATTTAAATCGCATTCCAGCCAGTGTCTATTCCACAAGTTACCACCGGCTAAATCTATGACGTTAAAATGCCTATTTACTCTGTTCCATCTGACTGCGCAATACACTGTCTCATCAACCCAGCAGGCAATTATAAACTGGTTTGCCAACGTAATTAAAACAGTAAAAATACTTTTTGTCATACCCATGGTATACGGTCTGAAATACCACGGCTTTCAGACAATCAGCATTCAGGTCTCAAACCACCCAGTTTATACTTTTATTTTCCTGCATAAGTAAAAGCAGGAAATTCATCACCTATGCCTCTACTGCCATTCATTCCAATTAGACTGGTTTTGGATTACTTCCGGATCAAGATGGCTGCCATTTTCGCTCGATAATGGAACTTTGAGGGTTTATGACATAGCCCATCTAGTAATTTAATAGGATCTATATGCGTGAGAGAATCTCTTCTAACAGAGAGAGCTGGAGTACTATCTGACTGATTCACTATGAGCTCTCCCTCCTTCCACTCCATTGACTGGCTGTCTACCTGTCCTGTGTGTACTAAGCGCTACAATAAGGCCCGGCGTCGGCCCAAGCTGCTGCACTGTGGGGAAACCTTCTGTCTCATCTGTCTGGGAGAGATAGACAGTCACACCAGTAAGGGGGCGCTGCAGTGCCCCTCATGCAGACAGGTGATCAAAGTACCGCACTCTGGTGTGGCTAAGCTAGTGGATAATTCTGCCATCTTCGGTTTGGTGACAAGAAGACAAGAAGAGTCAGAAGTGGGCATCTACTGTGAGAAACATGCAGACGAGAAACTGAAGTTCTTCTGCAAGTCGTGACATAGGTATGTGCATGAAAAAGAAACAATCAACATGTGCACACCTGCCCACACATACACACGCCCACACACACGCATGCCCACACATACGCATACCCACACATGCCCACACACTCACGCGCCTGCGTGCCTCTGTCTATACGCAGACTACGTGCTGCACGTTGAGCCCCTCGGTTACTAGGGCGACACCGATTACAAATAGGAACTCAGTCAGGGACTCAACTTACTGTTGAGAGTTAGAATAGTAGAAACAAGGTGCAATTTGTTTTTAAAGTAGTGCATCAGCAGTTTTCCAATTGTTATGCCAGTCACTCTATAAACCCATGTCATCTACCATTTTTGTATGTATTGCTAGGCAAAGTAGTCTAGCCGGCTATCTAAACCTTGCAGCAATCATCACCAAAGGCCCTGACCTCCAGGGGTCCACGACTGATTTTGTTAGTCACTCTTACTCTGATATCATATGAACATGACATAAATCATGGCAAAATCTGTTGAACTGTAGGGGATTAGCTTAAAAACTGAATTTTTTTCTCCTCTGCCAAGAAGTGGGTCACTGAAATGTTTTGCCCGTGAGGTGGGAGGGGCAACCAAATCTCACCCCCAAAACACTAGAGGCGCTTCTGCACACACACACACACACACACACACACACACACACACACACACACACACACACACACACACACACACACACACACACACACACACACACACACACACACACACACACACACACACAATGTAAATTGTAAGGTCTGAGACAGGGGGACTGAAAGCTAACTCTTCTCTCCTAATCAGCCACTGTGTTTTAGTCCCAGGGAGAGGGAAGACATCAATATTCATGAGGGATTGTTTAGATAAATATCCACTCTGCCATAACTACTCTCTGAACAGCACCCTGGACGTCAGACACATTCCTCCATATTCATAGTTCCATATTGTCACCTGCTTCAACAAATACCAGTATAAGAGGGTATCCATTTCCCTATAGAGATTGCTGCACACAGATTATAATATGCACACTGTCAATAGAATAGAATAGAGATACTCATTTGTTTCAAGGACTTACAGATATAGTATATACTATACTCCTCCATCAAGCATTAGACTAATAACAGATATTTTCAATCAGACTTTTAACTACTGTAGCTCTATTCTGCTTTCATCTTTCCTCAAGGATGGGATTCTGGGATTCTGTCAGCTCAGGGATTCGATCCAGCAACCTTTCGGTTTCTGGCCCAACGCGCCTACCAAACAGGCTAACTGCCGTCCTTGGGTGCTTATCATTGCAAACTGCCAGAACAACAAGAGCATTATAATATGACCTCATCAAAAAGAAGACACAGTAACTAATGCCAGCTTGAAAAAAACATTTACTAACACTAAATGCACTAGCACTTTTTAAGGGCATGCACTATAATAAACCTACAGCACAAAAGCATTCAATAACTCATTTTGATTGATGAGCAAAATGAAATCTCTTACTCATACATCTTCATCATCATGTTTTCTCAATGATCCAATCCAGAGTGACCATGTCCTCCCTATAGTACTTGAAAGATGAGTAAGCAATAGACATGGGTGTGTCACAACAACTCTACCGTGGCATTGCTTTGTGAAATGAATGGTTTCTGGAGCCCTCATGCAAGGTAATAATGGGGCCCTGCGCTAGCCTAGTGCAGGAGGATAGAGAGAAAATGTCACAAACCCTGTAAACTGGGGAAGAGCCCCGACCAGGTATCTGAGTATATCTCCCTGCTCTTCAATTTCATCAGCCACCGCTTCACACCTGCAACAATGATGTGAAGAAGCCCGTCATGCGCAGGGCAATGTTACAGTAGCCTTGAAACCGGTCGAGGCAAGGCAACACACTCAGGACCTTCACACAGGAGACTGTCAGTAATACAGTAGTTAACATTCAGAGCAGCAACAATATTAGATCATTTGCTTATATAAATCACCACCCATCCTAACCCCAAACTGAACAACACTTCAAATACCTGTTGCAGTTTCAAATAAGCAGACACCTTCTGCAGTAGCACTGACTACACCCATCAGCATATATTTCCACTCCCAGCTGAGATGAGACAGAAACAGCAGGTCTGACAGTATGTCAACATCTGTCAGATAGAATCCTGTGATACTCCAGGGACCATGCAGACAGATATGAACCCCCCTCACCCCTTGCTGGCTGGCTGGCTGACAGACAGTGCATCTCCCCCTGTCCCACGCCCCAATCTGCCTCTGTTTTGAATGTGTTTGGCTGGGGCACCTGCTTTTACCTGTGTTCGTGTCAGGTAAGATACAGCAATGCTTCTGCAGGATGCTTGGCAGCACCTGTGTAGGGAGAGAGAGAGGGATAAAAAAAATAACAGTTGTGTCACAGCAGAATGGATGGCAATTAGTCCTGGGAGAGCATTCAGCCACACTCTATGGCCTACAATTACAGCAATAGGCAACAATTTCTCACCCCATTTGTATGGGCTGAGAATGATCCTCATGTTTATTTAAATGGATCTGTTATGAAGCATTTTAATTATGCAGTAAGCTGTGAAATTGTAGTCCAGATGCAGATGTGTGTGTGGGTGGACCATGTAATTCCGAGAGTCTTTTATCTAAAATATTGGCAGAGGTGAATTTGGTGGTGTGGAGAGGAGAATGTGATAGGATAACAAGTATCTAGCAGTACTGCTCAAACGGAGGAAATTAAGACCATCTGATAATTTAATCTGATGTGTTCACTACAAGATTGAAGAAGCCTGACTTAGAAGCATTTTCTGCTGCATCAACAGTTTGACAGGAAGCTATGGAACATAAAATAGAACAAGCACTTACTGTACTACTTACTGTACTACTTACATTATTTGTATGATATAATGAACAATAACACACTGTAGCCTATTCAATGCCTGCTAATTGATTTCACCTCTAAAATGAAATATATGATCTAAACACAGCATAGTGAAATGATTTCCCTCAGCACCAGCAAATGTAAACTATTTTCATAGTCTAAAGCTAAATCTTCTTATGTAGCATTTTCACTGAAAAGAACACAAAACTAGAGGCAGGAATTGGGTAGAGCTAGTCTCAGTTAAACCAGAACTAAAATCTTGCTCATTTGGTTTACCTAGTCTGTCCATTAGCGATTAGGGTAGAGCAGGTGTCACAGCAAACAGCAGGTGTCTGTTTATGACTACTGATTGACAGGTTTATTGTCATCAAAATTACTTTCATAATAACGACCTCTCGGCGGTCTCCCATTCACCCATGGGAAGAGCAGTGGGAAGGGAGGCAATAATATTCCCTATATTTGCTCTTCTTTGTAACTTCAAACACCTCAATCTACCAGAGTTATATCAAGTCCTGCTACTAGGTATTGGATAAGTATGTCTTAATTAAAACTGAAACATATCAAGTTCCTATTTGACAATGAGAGGAGTCTAGGGGGAGATGGGGGGCGGAGGTGGATGGGGTCTTCCTGGGGCATACATCTATGCTTCTACATTATAGAAAAAATATATACAGTGAGGGAAAAAAGTATAATCTCAGCTCGTGTATAAAAGACACCTGGGAGCCAGAAATCTTTCTGATTGAGAGGGGGTTAACTACTTATTTCCCTCATTAAAATTCAAATCAATTTATAACATTTTTTGACATGCGTTTTTCTGGATTTTTTTGTTGTTGTTATTCTGTCTCTCACTGTTTAAATAAACCTACCATTAAAATTATAGACTGATAATTTCTTTGTCAGTGGGCAAACGTACAAAATCAGCAGGGGATCAAATACTTTTTTCCCCTCACTGTACAGTACCAGTCAAAAGTTTGGACACGCCTACTCAGTCCAAGGTTTGTCTTTATATTTTACTATTCTCTACATCACATATGTCAGAGTCAAGGCCCGCGGGCCACATCCGGCCCGCAAGAAGGTTTTTTACGGCCCCTGGGATGATCTTGATTTATTATTAGAACCGGCCCGCAGCAAGCCGGCAGCCCGCAGATCTTTTACACGCACCAATACTACATTTCCCACAATGCAAAGGTGACGCACCGAGCAGTAGGCTGCTTCATTTCAATATTTATTGGCACAGCAGTCGTCAGCATCACAGTAAAATTAACTTTCAGATACCCATCAAAAATGGCAAAACGGAAGGTGGATACTGAGAACCGGGGGTTTCAAACAAGGTGGGAGTCGGAGTATATGTTCACGAAGGTAGCTGGAAAACCTGTGTGTCTTCTGTGTGGAGAAAGTGTGGCGGTACTGAAAGAGTATAATCTGAGACGACATTATGAAACGAAACACGCGGACAAAAACAAGAATATGGACATGGAACAAAGGCTACAAAAGGCAGAGGAATTAAAACGAGGCCTCAAATCTCGACAGGCTCTGTTCAAAAAAGCCAAATCACAAGGCCAGGCTGCTGTCAAGGCCAGTTTTATTTTGGCAGAAGAGATCGCTAAATCAGCCCGGCCATTTACGGAGGGGGATTTCATCAAAAACTGCATGATTAAAGTTTGTGACGAAGTTTGCCCAGAAAAAAGGCAACTCTTTTTAAATGTGAGTCTGAGCAGAAACACCATTGCCGAGAGAGTAGACCAGTTGTCCATCAATCTAAAAGAGCAGCTTGTGAAAAAGGGAAAAGATTTTATTGCATATTCCTTGGCTGTGGATGAGAGCACCGACATTTCTGACATTGCCCAGTTGTCAATTTTCATCCGCGGAGTGGACTCCAACCTAAGCGTGACAGAGGAGTTTTTGGCTTTACGTCCTATGCATGGCACAACTACGGGGCATGATTTGTATGAAGAGGTGTCAAGATGTGTAAATGAGATGGAGCTGCCTTGGGAAAAACTTGTGGGTTTGACAACCGACGGAGCACCTGCGATGTGTGGACACAGGAGCGGACTGGTGGCGAAGATACGGGAAAAGATGCAAGAGGAAAACGCGACAGGTGAGCTGACAGCTTATCATTGTATCATACACCAGGAAGCGTTGTGCGGTAAAGCCTTGAAAATGGAGCATGTAATGAGCATCATCACGCGCACAGTTAACTTTATCAGAGCCAAAGGTTTGAATCACCGCCAGTTCAAGGCATTTCTGACGGAGTTAGAAACGGAGCATGGTGATTTGCCTTATCACACAGAGGTGCGATGGCTAAGCCAGGGAAAGGTGCTTCAAAGATGTTTCGAGCTTCGTGAGGAGATTTGTCTGTTCTTGGACAGCAAAGGGAAAGACACAACACAACTCCGAGACGAAATGTTTCTGTGTGAAATGGCTTTTCTGTGTGACATTACGAGTCATCTGAATGCAATAAACTTGCAGCTGCAGGGTCGGGATCGTGTCATCTCTGATATGTACAGTACAGTGAAGGCATTTAAAACCAAACTGACTCTGTGGGAGACGCAGATGCGGAAAGAAAATTTGAGCCACTTTCCCAGCTGCCAGACCATGAAAGAGAAGCTCTCTACCAGTGCGTTCCCGAGCACACAGTTGGCTGATAAAATAGGTATGCTTGCCGCTGACTTTCGACGCCGATTTGCTGACTTTGAAGCACAAAAAAGCAGGTTGGAACTGCTCGGTAACCCATTTGCTGTTGACGTGGAAAGCTCACCACCAAACCTCCAAATGGAGTTGATTGACCTCCAATGCAATGATGCACTGAGGGCAAAATATGCGGCAGTGGGTGCTGCGGAGTTCGCCCGTTTCCTCCCCGGCACAATGCCCCAGCTGCGCATCCAGGCTGCTCAAACGTTGTCTATGTTTGGCAGCACATACCTGTGTGAACAACTGTTTTCTTTGATGAACCTGAACAAAACATCACACAGAAGTCGACTTACTGCTGAACACCTCCACTCAATTCTGAGGATTTCTTCAGCTCAGAGCCTTACCCCGAACATTGATGAACTTGTGGAAAAGATGGGACACCACCAAGTATCACCCTCAACCTCAAACAAGTGAACATTACTGTGCAATCACATATTTAGAGTTTTTACTCAGTTCAAGTTTAAAAGTTAAAATTTAATATTTGTTTTCACTGCATGTTACTTCTCCTTAAACAAAGTGTTGTTTTTGATTAATAGATTTTTGCACTTTATTTTTTTGTATTTCAATCCAATTATATTTTAAAAATATTTCAGTTGAGTGGATGATAGAAAATTGCTATTATTGTTTTTTCTTTGAAGTAAATTTAGCCCACTTTTGCTAAAATAGAAAATATAGTCTACTGATGGTGCCTTGAATACCGGTTTCTTTCATTTAATGTTCATGTTATGGGGATATTTATATAAAGGAAATTTGTCTTTTGTGTCTGTTGAAAATTAAAGATTACTGACAGAGCCATAAGAAAATATTGCTTTATTTATCTGATCATATTGTAATATATTTGTTAGGTTTTCAGTAGGTTCAATTAGGTTCACTAGACTATATGCGTCATTTAAAAATTTTTCAATGAACATTCGAACAGTCCGGCCCTCGTCTTGTAGCTGATTTTTTTATTTGGCCCTCCGTCCATTTGACTTTGACACCCCTGCTCTACATTGTACAATAATAGTGAAGACATCAAAACTGTTATGAAATAACAGATATGGAATCATGTAGTAACCAAAAATGTGTCAAACAAATCCAAATATATTTTATATTTGAGATTCTTCAAAGTAGCCACCCTTTGCCTTGAGACTGCGTGAATCAGGCCTTCATGGTCGAATTGCTGCAAACAAACTACTAAAGGACACAATTAAGAAAAAGGGAATTACTTGGGCCAAGCAACACAAGCAATGGACATTAGACCGGTGGAAATTTGTCCATTGGTCTGATGAGTCCAAATGTGCGATTTTTGGTTCAAACCTCCCACCGCGAAGCATAGAGGAGGGGGTGAGATGGTGCTTTGCTGGTGACATTGTCAGTGATTAATTTAGAATTCAAGGCACACTTAACCAGCACAGCTACCACAGCATTCTGCAGCGATATGCCGCCCAATCTGGTTTGAGCTTAGTGGGACTATCATTTGTTTTTCAACAGGACAATGACCCAAAACACACCTCCAGGCTGTGTAAGGGCTATTTGACCAAGAAGGAGAGTGATGGAGTGCTGCATCAGATGACATGGCCTCCACAATCACCCGACCTTAACCCAATTGAGATGGTTTGGGATGAGTTGGACCACAGAGTGAAGGAAAAGCAGCCAACAAGTGCTCAGTATATATGGGAACTCCTTCAAGACTGTTGGAAAAGCATTCCTCATTAAGCTGATTGAGAGAATGCCAAGAGTGTGCAAAGCTGTCATCAAGGCAAAGGGTGGCTACTTTTGAAGAATCTCAAACATAAAATATAAATTGATTTTTAACATTTTTGTTGGTTACTACATGATTCCATATGCGTTATGTCATAGTTTTGATGTCTTCATCAAAACTTTTGACTGGTACTGTATATCTTGTTTGTTTTGTTTTGTTTTCAGTGGCGGCCACAATCTAGCAACGGCAGTGCGACGCTGCTAAATGCATATTGGGGAAACACTGAACAGGTAGTCTTTATCCTGTCACCTCTGATTCATAAGCGCCACAAATCATCCTCACCTCCTCCTCTCAGCCTGTCGGCTCCATTCATCAATTAGCAGTTCATGTTATTGGCTGTTGCTCCGCCAGGTATTTAAAGGATGACCTAAGCCGTGCCGTGGAGTGGTTAGGTGGATAAGGAGCAAGAAAGGAGCATTGAAACCGAATGAGAGGCTCCACAAAAGTGAATGATAAACAGTTTGGCCTGCATGGATCAAACTCAGCATAATGGGCTAAGTTATGGGGACGGTGCATGGTGCTGGCTGGCTGGCTGGGCTGGCAGACGTTGCATTATGAGGGGGAGAGACACACTGTCAGGATGATCATAAATGTTTCACACCAGGCCTCCCCGGTGGCGCATCGCAGTGCTAGCTGTGCCACCAGAGACTCTGGATTCGAGCCCAGGCTCTGTCGCAGCCGGCCGCGACCTGGAGGTCCATGGGGCGATGCACAATTGGCCTAGCGTCGTCCGGGTTAGGGAGGGTTTGGCCGGTAGGGATATACTTGTCTCATCGCGCACTAGCGACTCCTGTGGCGGGCGGGGCACAGTGCACGCTAACCAGGTCACCAGGTGCACGGTGTTTCCTCCGACACATTAGTGCTGATGGCTTCCGGGTTGGATGCGCGCTGTGTTAAGAAGAAGTGCGGCTTGGTTGGGTTGTGTTTCGGAGGACGCATGACCTTCGTCTCTACTGAGCCCGTACGGGAGTTGTAGCGATGAGACAAGATAGTAACTACTAACAATTGGATACCACGAAATTGGGGAGAAAAGGGGGTTAAAAAATGTTTTTAAATAAATGTTTCACACCCAGAAAGAGGAGTCCTTCTTTCTCATTTTCACTTTAAAGGGATTGTTGGGCCTGAAAGCATATTGTCTAATTTCACATAAACATGTTAGGCATCCATTTGTCTTTAAGCTCATCTTGGGCTGCGTACCAGAGAGAGGATTTATGTTGTTCTGCTTTAACAAGGCAGATTTACAAGAAACACAAATAGTACAATACTATAAATGGGACAACTGGGAATCAGCTTTAGGATGTGTTTGATGTCGACTCAATCAAATGGATGTGATAGTGGAACATTCCAGTTGGGGGATGAATAGAAGGTGAAACTAATGAAAAAGCACAGTCACAGCTGATCTGTTATTTTAGTTCTATACTGTGTGTGCTAAGTTATTTTTAGCTTCAGGTCCAATTTTAACAGGGAACAAGGAGCTTATTGGCACAGACTATGGCTCTGGTTAGCAAATAATGACATGTTTTTTTTGTGGAGGTCCACAGTTTCTATAAAACAAATGATTAGGCATGCATGAAACAAGATTGTAAAGGAGAGTTTACCACATTACCATCTGGACTAAAGGACATATCTTGTGAATGAACAGTCTTAATCCACTGTGCCAATGTGCTATTAAAAGGTACCATTTAGAATAAGTGCTTTCAAATCCTCTGTGCTACTGCCAATATTATTCAATGTTATATGTTTTGCTTAATTACTATTCGGGGCTGCAGATGAAATACAAAAGAATTAGAGTGTATCTCATTATTTGCATTCTGGATGCCTCCTGTCCTTCTTCCCTTATCTGTCTCTGCAGCCAAAGAGAATGCACAACACAACCATGTCCTGTGTTTCCAGGCAAAGCCAGCAGATCACAGGAGGGGGGCTTTTCTCAGAAGAGAGAGAAAAATATCATGATGATGAATGTGCAACTTTTACTTTTACTCCACTACATTCCTAAAGAAAATATGTCATTTTTTACTTTCATTCATTTTCCCTGACACCCAAAAGCACTCTTTACATCTCGAATGCTCAGGCAGGACAGGCAGAATATGGTCCGATTCAAGCACCTATCAATATATGGCATTGTCATCTCTACTGCCTCTGATCTGGTGGACTCACCAAACACAAATACTGCGTTTGTAAATTATGTCTGAGTGTGCCCCTGGCTGTCCTTATAATAAAATAAAAAACAAGAAAATTGTGCCGTCTGGTTTGATAAATTAAGGAATTTGATGTACAGCATTTACTTTTACTCAAGTATGACAATTGAGTCATTTTTCCACCACTGTACTTAAGAACATTTTAAACCAGATACTTTTAGACTTTTATTGAAGTACACTGAACAAAAATATAAACGCAACATGCAACAATTTCAAAGATTTTACTGAGTTACAGTTCACAGAAGGAAATCAGTTCATTGAAATAAATCCATTAGGCCCTCATCTATGGATTTCATATGACTGGGAATACAGATATGCATCTGTTAGTCATAGTTATCTTTTTTTTTTTAAGTAGGGGCGTGGATCAGAAAACTGGTCAGTATCTGGTTTGACCACCATTTGCCAGGCTGTTGATTGTGGCCTGTGGAATGTTGTCCTCTTCAGTGGCTGTGCGTGAACTGGAACACGCTGTCCTATATGTCGATCCAGAGCATCTCAAACATGCTCAATGGGTGACATGTCAGGTGAGCATGCAGGCCATGGAAGAACTGGGACAAATTCAGCTTCCAGGAATTGTGTACAGATCCTTGCAACATGGGGCTGTGCATTATCATGCAGAAACATGAGGTGATGTCGGTGGAAGAATGTCACGACAATGGGCTTCAGGATCTCGTCATGGTACCTCTGTGCATTCAAATTGCCATCGATAAAATGCAATTGTGTTTGTTGTCCATAACTTATGCCTGCCCATACCATAACCCCACCGCCACCATGGGGCACTCTGTTCTAAAGAAACATGATATGAAAAAGATGTAGAACAGAATAGCATACTCTGAGTTGTCCTTATGTTAGGCCCTGATCTGGCTATGCCACATGGTTGTGGACTACACTAGTTCATTTACCAGACAAGATCTATTTAGAATTTCATGGCATTATATTATATTATTTTATAGTATGAAGAATACAATTGAACATAGCTGAATACAATAGAAAGGATATGATTTAAGGGAGTGCGCACATGGGGCTTCCTCAGTATCTTCCCTGTGTCGGCATTAATGTTGTTTTGTTCCCCTTGTCCAGACGCTGTCCTTGTTTTCTTTCATGTCGGTTATTTATTAAATATTCACTCCCCGTACTTGCTTCTCGTCGCCCATCGTTTGTCCTCACAATGTAGGTGGATGACAAAACACTACACGTCAGCTACTACAGCGAGGGAAATCACTGCAAACCCTTATCACTGCAACACTTAAGAAAGAGCTGCAGTTAGTTTCAGAATAAGTGGAAAGGAATAAATCAAATATTTTAAAAACTAAAAGCATTGGACGTGGGACAAATCATTCACTAAACCCTAAACCTCAACTTAAATATTGTAATAAATCATGTGGAAATGGAGCAAGTAGAGGTGACTAAACTGCTTGGAGTAACCCTGGATTGTAAACTGTCATTGTCAAAACATGTTAATACAACAGTAGCTAAAATGGGGAGAAGTCTGTCCATAATAAAGCCATGATCTGCCTTTTTAACAACACTACCAACAAGGCAGGTCCTACAGGCCCTAGTTTTGTATCACCTGAACTACTGTTCAAATCAAATAAATCAAATCAAATTGTATTTGTCACATACACATGGTTAGCAGATGTTAATGCGAGTGTAGCGAAATGCTTGTGCTTCTAGTTCCGACTGTCAAGACTTCCGCCGAAGTCGGTCCCTCTCCTTGTTCGGGCGGTGTTCGGCGGTCGACGTCACCGACCTTCTTGCCATCATTGATCCATTTATCATTTTCCATTGGTTTTGTCTTGTCTTCCTACACACCTGCTTCCAATCCCATTCATTACATGTTGTGTATTTAACCCTCTGTTTCCCCTCATGTCCTTGTCAGAGATGGTTGGTTGTATGTAGGTGTGTTATTTGTTCTGGTGTGCGACGGGTTTTGCACTCGATTATGTTATTTTTGTATACTTTGGTTTTAGGAGGTTTTTTGAATATTTATTAAACAGCTCCATTTTTACCAAGTTCATTGTCCTGCGCCGGACTTCCCTGCCACCAGCACCCACCCCATTACAGAATCTCTGACCACACTATGGAGTCAGCAGGAGAGGATACCCCGGCCATTGAGGTGGAGGAGCGCGTCCAGGAGCATGCAGTAAGCTGTTTTTCAGTCTCTCAGTCCCAGCTTTGATGCACCTGTACTGACCTCGCCTTCTGGATGATAGCGGGGTGAACAGGCAGTGGCTCGGTTGGTTGTTGTCCTTGATGATCTTTTTGGCCTTCCTGTGACATCGGGTGGTGTAGGTGTCCTGGAGGGCAGGTAGTTTGCCCCCGGTGACACGTATTGCAGGCCTCACTACCCTCTGGAGAGCCTTACGGTTGTGGGCAGAGCAGTTGCCGTACCAGGCGGCGATACTTGATTGTGCATCTGTAAAAGTTTGAGTGTTCTTGGTGACAAGCCAAAGTCTCTGAATGTCCTTAATTGGCCCAGCCAGAGCCTTAACTTGAACCCGATCGAACATCTCTGGAAAGACCTGAAAATAGCCAGGCAGTGACGGTCCTCATCCAACCTGACAGAGCTTGAGAGGATCTGCAGAGAAGAATGGCAGAAACTCCCCAAATACAGGTGTGCCAATCTTGTAGAGTCATACCCAAGAAGACTCAAGGCTGTAATCGCTGCCAAAGGTGCTTCAAGAATGTACTGAGTAAAGGGTCTGAATACTTATGTAAATGTGATATTTCATGATTTTTTAAAATATTTTTTTTTACATTTGCCCCCCAAATTTTACACCCGTTTTCAGTTTGTCATTATGGGGTATTGTGTGTAGTTTGATAAGGGAGAAAAACTATTTAATACATTTTAGAATAAGGCTGTAGTGTAACAAAGTCAAGGTCTGAATACTTTCCGAATGCACTGTACCTTGCCTTACTGAACACAAGCTGGACATCATAATATATAATTCACAAGTGATAGGCTAATATGGACACCCATCTGACTATTCTTGATTTAATCTAGTCTTTACATATACTAAATCATATATGTGTGAAATTTGTTTTGATTTAGAATGGACCATTATCAAGTACCTGTATCCAAACAGGGGCAAAAAAATACATGTCATCTTAAATAGAGGATGGAGGACGCTTTTCCATTGGTTCATTTTCATGCCAGCCAGGTAGGCTATACTCCTGTTGTAAAGTAATGTGATTAATATTAGTAGTGTTGAGAAATAAATATAGTAGAAATAGCCTATAGAAAGATGATGGGATCCTCCTATTTTTAAAAGAGACCATCACTCTGTTTTCTCATGCAATTTCATAGCCTATAGAAATGTTGCACAACATGAGGTCATGGGCTCTCGTGAAGTGTTAGTTTAGATTTTTGATTACATTTGCATTGATGTCAGAGTGATTAGAGTGACAATAGAGTGCTGAGTACCAGGCAGTTAGCAAGTTTGGTAGGCTACTAATGACCATTAGTATCATCATGGCTTGGAGAAGCCTAATTACCGTGACTAAACGGGCACATGGAATTTGACTGCCGGCATGACTTGTGACTGCCAGTGTGGCGGTAATACGGCCACCGTAACCGTCCTGGGCTGGCGTGGTTACACGTGGTCTGCAGTTGTGAGGCCAGTTGGACATACTGCCAAATTCTCTAAAACACTGTTTGAGGTGGCTTATGGTAGGGAACTTAACATTACATTTTCTGGCAACAGCTCTGATGGACATTCCTGCAGTCAGCATGCCAATTGCACACTCCCTCAAAACTTGAGACACCTGTGGCATTGTGTTGTGTAACAAAACTGCACATGTTAGAGTGGCCTTTTATTGTCCCCTGCACAAGTTGCACCTGTGTAATGATCAGTCTGTTTAATCAGCTTCTTGATATGCCAGATCTTTCAGGTGGATGGATTATCTTGGCAAAGGAGAAATGCTCACTAACAGGGATGTAAACACATTTGTACACACAATATGAGAGAAATAAGCTTGTTGTGCGTGTGGAGAATTTCTGGGATATTTTATTTCAGCTCATGAAACATGGGACCAACACTTTACATGTTGCATTTATATTTTTGTTCAGTATAGTATTTGCTGGGTAACTAACTTTTCCGTGAGTCATTTTCGATTAAGGTATCTTTTCTTTTACTCACGTATGACTAATGAGTACTTTTTTCGACCACTGACTGTTGGTTTCACAATCATGTCTTAACTGAATACGATTGCTCTCAATAGAAATACAAGCATCAAATGTAGACTGCCAATGAAAAGAGAGATTGGCCAGTGGTAATTTCACACAATAACAATCACACACTCAGGAAAGTACAAGTGAGAAGGCGAGAGATGCAAAACGAAAGGAAAAAAAGCCAATACAGACCAGAAAAGTCAAACACTATCGTTTCGAGTTTTTTTTTTTTTTTTACTGATGGCATCTCATATAAAAGAAACTGATTGCCTACTCTCTGAATGGCTATTTGGGGAGCAGAAAGCAAAAGTACCGTTTGGCCATGCCAGTGGATATGACTGCTGAATAGAAATCAGCAGAACACTGATTGTCCCTCAATAGGAAACGGATACAGCAGCTTTAGCATGAACTCTCCCAGTCATAGATAACAGAGGAGCATACATGTAAATGTTATAAAAGTCCTGGGTTGTTTTCCACCCAAGACCACTAACAGGAATACATCTCCACTGCATCTCAGCAGCCCATGCAAAAAATAGACATCTCAACTGCATCTCAGCAGCCCATGCAAAAAATAGACATCTCAACTGCATCTCAGCAGCCCATGTAAAAAATAGACATCTCCACACTCTTAGAAAAAAAAGATACTATCAAGAAGGAAAACACCTTGAATAACCTTTTTTGGTTCCAGGCAGACCCCTTTGATTCCAGGTGGAACTCTCTTGGGTTCCATGTAACACCCTTTCCACAGAGGGTTCTACATAGAACCCAGAATAGTTCTACCTGAAACCAAAAAGGGTTCTGCCTAGAACGAAAAATGGTTCTACCTGGAACCAAAAACGTTTCTCTTATTGGGACAGCTGAAGAGCCCTTTTGGAACCCTTTTTTCTTAGTGTCGCTAAAAAAAAACAGGTTTTGGTGGGATTTTTTTGGTGTGTGGTAATTAGAATTCTGTGGACATTGACTCTATGAAGCTGAAGAAAGTTGAAAACTCCCCTGAATACAAGAATACAAGGGTTGGATGCACACACTGTCCCAGTTTCATTTAACGCCTCTGCACTGCATGCAGGGCTGGGGAGATGCAACACAGTTTATCAAGAGGAGTGTAGTCAACAGAAATGCCTATTGTCCCAGCAGAGACTCAGATCCACTGACAGTGTCAAATCCAGCCTCAGTCACGCATGCATTCACACATAGCACACACACACACACACACACACACACACACACACACACACACACACACACACACACACACACACACACACACAGTTAATTATGGGAAAAAACAGTGTATAATGGGATATCTTGGCACAAACTACGGGTGGGTGGCTGGGGAGCAACTCTTCCTGCAGCTGAGAAGTGGAGTAGATTCCATGCATTTCAAAGTGTTTGCTACTCTCGCCTATTTGGTCCCCTATGCTCAGTCAAGCTATCAAGATCACTTGTGTGTAGATGAAATGTTAGATAAGTGCTATGTTTAATCAGAATCCCCTGAGGAAGTTAGAGACTTAATAAACTGCAGCTTAGTCTGCTGAGGAACGGCTTACCGCGTAATGATAGTATTACAACCAGTGAACTGGCTGAAAGGGACCTAAAAGGGGAAAGCACTATAAGCCACCTACTGATGTAGGATCTTAATTTGAGCTAGTTTGCTACAGCGCGATAATAATCCTGCAGCAACAGGAAATGTGAATTATGGATTATAATTAACGGTCATTTGTGTAGGGGTTGGTACATTTTTTTGTAAGGGAAAATCAAGTCAGAAATTTCAAAGTGTAAATTACAAACTTCAGGAGCCTTTTTAAACCTCAAATGTACTACAGGTTTAAAATGTCCTGCATGGCAGGAAAGTTCTGTACTACACCAAGTAGACTGCCTCCACTTCACATGTGGATGCTTTCAGTTTCAGAACAAGTGTACTCATGCACTCCAAAGTGAAGATACTGTATTTTACAACACCTATGCCGTGTTTGCATCACCCATAAAGGTTCACACCAAAATACCCACCAAAACCGCTTCGTAAAGATTTACAGTGCATCGCTCGCTGGCAGTATACCGTGCATTCTTTCACGTAGAACCGTGTTCATTTAGAGTTGAGAGCACTGCACTTCACTGCATACTTCACTGCATATATCTGCACATGGAGATATAAAATATGTTTTTAACTTCTGGAGGTGAAATCACTGCAGGATGTCCATCTGCAGGCAGCCCTCCATATCAGTGGAGTGAGCGGTGGGGTTGAGGAGAGGTCGATACATCCCATAGACATAGCATGGTTGATTTTGGCAAAGGTACAGGTGACCAGTTATACAGTACTTGTGGTGCACAGCAGGGTGAAGAGGTTGGCTACAGCGTCTCACACTCACGTTAGATAGAAGGGGGGCCAGACCGAGGCAGTGCCAACAATTCATATCAGGGAAGAAAAGAGAGCGAGAGAGAGAGAATTTCTGAATGAAGGTTAAAATGAGATGAAGTCTAGGTTATACTTCAGGAGGAGGATTTGAACATGGTAGCCTCTCTCATAAAACAAACTGTAGAAAGACAGTTTGCAAAGATTAACACATTATCGCTACACAATATGACAATAAATCAGGTAAAGCAGCCACTTTCCAGAATGACAAGTTATGTTTTTTGTTTCCAAATCCACTACCTATACAATGCATTAAAATTTTCCAGCAGTATACCATCCTGCATCCCACTGCCGGCTTGCCTCTGAAGCTAAGTAGGGTTGGTCCTGGTCGGTCCCTGGAAGGAAGACCAAATGCTTCTGGAAGTGGTGTTGGAGTGCTAGTAGGAGGCACTCTTTCTTCCGGTCCTAGATAAAATATCTCAAGGCAGTGATTGGGGACATTGCCCTGTGGAGGGTGGTGTCTTTCGGATGGGACGTTAAACGGGTGTCGTGACTCTCTGTGGTCACTAAAGATCCCATGGCACTTATTGTAAGAGTTAACCCTGGTTTCCTGGCTAAATTCCCAATCTGGCCCTCACACCATCATGGCCACCTAATCATCTTCAGCTTCCAATGGGCTCATTCATCTCCTCTCCCCTGTAACCATTCCCCAGGTGGTTGCTGTAAATGAGAACATCTCAGCCTCTAATATCATCACCCCTCCATTAAGTTCACACAGTAGAGTGTTTTTCTCACGTCTGTATGACTGATAATCTCTCCCTCTGCTTAACTTTCAAAGCAGAGAAGTGCGCTGCAGAGCACAGGAGGTGACAGTTTGTTCAAGAAAACTGCACTTTCACATTCACGATTTGCACCAGCAAACTACACCCACACACAAGATAGACTACTAGACCTATAGCTGAAACACTGTACTGTACTAGGGCTGCATGATATGGCCAAACATTACCCATACTACCAAATTTTGCTATTGCGATTTGACATGCGATATTGCCTAGATCAAAACACTTGGGCGAACTGTTGGAATCATAGAAATGTAGCGACTTATGGTAAGAAGCTAAGTGAAAAGAAGCATTGTTCTTGTTTGGAACAATCAGTTGACTGCATTTTACCCTTATGGTGAATCTAACAGTGAGGAGATGCGTTTCAAAATATTGCATGCGCTATGAATCTCTTGCGATATGGATATTGCACATGTTAATATTTCGATGTCAATTCAATTAATTGTGCAGCCCTATACAGTACTGTACAAAATAGTGGTTAAGTTCTTCAACTGCTGAAATCAGAGCAAACACGAGCAGGAGAAGTGATACCAAAGGGAGAATAATGACCAATTAAGACCAATTTAAACAATTAGCCTACTGTTTGTTGACTAAAGAAGCCAGAACTCTGTGTTTTTACAGTAACTTAATCAAATTTAACTCACACTGACTGGGCCCATTAAGTCTGTGCCTGGGCGATTCCATGAGCATGTCCAAACAAAATGAGTCATTTCCAAATAAAAGCACATTCATAATTATACTTAAGGTATATTGGAGTTCAAGCAGTATAGGCACGTGCATATGGTCTCATTTGCAGTTGTAATACAACAAAAGCGTATATGTCTTCATTCAACTGGGTTCATTTTGATTTACAGTGCCTTCAGAAAGAATTCACACTTCTTTACTTTTTTCACATTTTGTTGTGTTAAAACCTGAATTAAAAAATTATTAAAATGTAGATTTTTGTGTCACTGGCCTACACACAATACCCCATTATGTCAAAGTGGAATTATGTTTTTTGAAATGTTTACAAATTAATTAAAAATGAATAAGCTGAAATGTCTTGAGTCGATACGTTTTAAACCCCTTTGCTATGGCAAGCCTAAAACAAGTTCAGGAGTAAACATTTGCTTAACAAGACACATAATAAGTTGCATGGACTCACTCTGTGTGCAGTAATAGTGTATAACATGATTTTTTAATGACTACTTCATGCCTGTACACTACACATGCAATTGTACGTAATTCAGTTGAGCAGTGAATTTCAAACACAGATTCAACCACAAAGCAGGGTGGTTTGCAAATGCCTCGTAAAAAAGGGAAACTATTGGGAGATGGGTAAAAAATAAAAAAAGCAGACATTGAATATCCCGTTGAGCATGGTGAAATTAATTATACTTTGGATGGTGTATCAATACACCCAGTCGCTAGAAAGATACAGAGGTCCATCCTAACTCAGTTGGCAGAGAGGAAGGAAACTGCTCAGAAATTTCACCATAAGGTGACTTTAAAACAGTTACAGAGCTTAATGGCTGTGATAGGAGCAAACTGAGGATGGATCAACCACATTGTAGTTACACCACAATACTAACCTAATTGACAAAAATAACTGAAAAGAAGTTTGCCTGTACAGAATATGTGGCAAAGCAATTCCCGTTTTTTGTCCTGGATACAAATTGTTATACAGTGCAATCGGAAAGTGTTCAGACCACTTAACATTTTCTCAATTTTTGTTACATTACAGCATTGTTCTAAAATTGATTAAATCGTTTTTTCTTTCATCAATCTACACACAATAGCCCATAATTACAAAGCAAAAACAGGTTTTTAGAATTTGTAACAAAGAAAACCCAAATATTACATTTACATAAGAATCCAGACCCTTTACTCAGTACTTTGTTGAAGCACCTTTGGCAGCGCTTACTACCTTGAGTCTTATTGGGTATGACGCTACAAGCTTGGCACACCTGATTTGGGGAGTTTCTCCCATTGTTCTCTGCAGATCCTCTCAAGCTCTGTCATGTTGGATGCGGACCGTCACTGCACAGCTATTTTCAGGTCTCTCCAGAGATGTACGATTGGGTTCAAGTCAGGGATCTGGCTGGGCCATTCAAGGACATTCAGAGACTTGTCCCGAAGCCACTCCTGCGTTGTCTTGGCTTAGTCGTTGGGTCGTTGTACTGTTGGAAGGTGAACCTTCGTCCCAGTTTGAGGACCTTAGTGCTCCGGGTCAGGTTTTAATCAAGGATCTCTCTGTACTTTGCTCTGTTTATCTTTCACTCGATCCTGACTAGTCTCCCAGTCCCTGCCACTGAAAACATCCCCACAACATGATGCTGCCACCACCATGCTTCACCGTAGGGATGGTGCCAGGTTTCCTCCAGACGTGACGCCTTCAGGCCGAAGTGTTAAATAATGTTTCTCGTGGTCTGAGAGTCCTTTAGGTGCCTTTTGATGAACTCCAAGCGTACTGCCTTTTACTGAGGAGTGGCTTCCGTCTGGCCACTCTACCATAAAGGCCTGATTGGTGGAGTGCTGCAGAGATGATTGTCCTTCTGGAAGGTCAGAGTGGCTATCAGTTTGGCTGGGCGGCCAGCTCTATGAAGAGTCACGGTTGTTCCAAACTTCTTCCATTTAAAAATGATGGAGGTCACTGTGTTATAGACATTTTTTGGTACACTTCCTCAGATCTGTGCCTCGAAACAATTCTGTCTCAGAGCTCTACGCACAATTCCTTCGACCTCATGACTTGGTTTTTGCTCTAACATGCACTGTCAACTGTGGGACCTTATATAGACATGTGTGCCTTTCCAAATCATGTCCAATCTCAAGAATGATCAGTGGAAGCAGGATGCACCTGAACTCAATTTCGAGTCTCATAGCAAAGGGTCTGAATACTTATGTAAATATGTATTTCTGTTTTTAATATTTTATAAATTTGCAAACATTTCTAAAAACCTGTTTTCACTTTTTCATAATGGGGTATTGTGTGTAGATTGATGAGTTAAAAAAAGTTATACATTTTAGAATAAGGTTGTAATTGTTGGAAAGGTCAAGGAGTCTGAATACTTTCTGTATATAATGACATGATGTTTAATGTACAAGATGAATCTTTGTATAGACTACACCTAATATAGAATAGAAGAGACATTTACATTTCACTGATATCAATTCTATTTCCGTTCATGCAAATTCGAATTGCAATTCTGTATCCTGTTAACTACTTATATTACAATTAAAATGCAATCATTTCATTGGAATTCATGAGGAATTCTCAATTCAATTCTGTATTGAGCCCAGCCCTGACACACACACGAACGCACACACACACGTACAATACCACACAAACACATACTAATCATTTATAGTTGCCAATCTTGATAACTCCCTGCTCATTTGACGCCAGGTCCGCCCCCTTCTTCCATTCACTTCATTTCATTACACACTGCTTTCCTCCTGGCTGTCACGACAGGGCTTTGCTAAAGCACTATCTCTCACACATGCTTGCATAATAAATGAACACAGAACACTTTGCAATTGACGTGCCCTCAGCTTGCTTCCACATGGTAAGACATGCAGTTTCCATGTTGCAACTGTAGCGATCCTCTCTCTTCCTCGTCCAGAGAGAGACACACAGGAATCTACCAAGAAGTTTCTGCTGTCTCCCAGTCCCTGCCACTGAAAGTTTCTGCCGCGCAGCTGGTTGTCATTGAAGAAAGATGCTTGGGAACTATGGGCTAAAAATACGGACAATCAATCTCTTTGTATTATTGAAGAGGCAAGGTGTAGCGTATTTGAACTGTTTAGGAAATATGAGGTTTTAGGGATCGCAATGTGCCAGCCATTCAGCTTTTAGGGGAGATTACATGCAAATTACAATGTTCGCCTTTTTAGGGGGTGGCAGGTAGCCTAGTGGTTAGAGTGTTGGGCCAGTAACCTAAAGGTTGCTAGATTTAATCCCCGAGCTGACAAGGTAAAAATATGTTGTTCTACCCTTGAACAAGGCAGTTAATCATTGTAAATAAGAATTTGTTCAAAACTGACTTGCCTAGTTAAATAAAAACACCTATGATGTTTGTGGAATATTTACAACCTACTGGGAAAAAACTGGTTGAATCAATGTTGTTTCCACATCAGTTCAACAAAACAATTCAATATGATGTTGTTGAATCAATGTGGTAAACTGATTTGCAAAAGGTCATCAACATAAGGGAATTACATGTTTTTTTTCATCCAACTTTTAAACTAAATCCAATGATCCAGACATGTTTTATTCCTTTCACATTGAACTCACATAAGTTGACAACTCAACCAATGTAAATCAAAACTAGACGTTGAACTGACATCTGAGCCCAGTGGGAACTCAGTCAACCACTAGCCTGTATGCGGTCTCTGTGCAACCAGATAATTGATTGTACTGTGCCAATGTGTCCCAGGAATTTTACAGCATTTCTTCCCGTGGTGTTCAAAAGCCCAATTTTGCACACAATAACAGCATTTTTGTTTGGCATCAATCATTGCAACTGCAAATTGTGAATCCTAACTACTGTGGCCTTTGACTCATCATCATACCTGACAATAGCACATCATACTGTATGCATTTCCAGTACGCCAGCCGCAGCCCAAGTGATGTAACCTAATTCACAGATTCTATACACCCTTCACGGGAATACATCTAGTCTTGCTGCTATTGCTCTTTGGCCACAAATAAATAAATGCACAGTGTACTAGTTGATTATTATTGTCCCAGATAGTCTTGTTGAATACTTGGCTTCTCTCACAGTGTCCTCAACACCCGATCATTACATAACATGTTTACCCAGGTTTCCTCCCAGCTCCTCACAGACAGAGAAACTGACTATTCAAACACGGCTGCCTGCCTCCCTTCCCTAGCTGAACCGAGCTCTCCCTTCAAAGCATGCAAAAGGCAAGTGGTACCCACTACTAACCACCACCACTGCTTCCACTGAACATAGTCCACACAGACCGATAGCAGCAGCACATTGCATGTCTGCCGGCTGCAACCAGAAGTGTGTGAGATGAGATGCACTGTGAAAGATACATTTCTTCCATTTCAGAGGTTTACATCTCACAAATTTGTTTTTGTTTTTTTTGCCTAGAAAGTTCCCATCTCTCACTCTTCTCCTCCGGGGCAAAGTTGTGCATGTATGCAGTAGCAGCCAGAGAGAACAGTGGTGTGTTTGTGTACAAAAGCATGTCAGGTGCCCCACAGTGCAAAATCATTCCAATGATAATCTTTCTAGGAAAGATGCAGGGGGGAATTAATAATTGCAGGTAACTAAAAAGTAATGAATGATCTTTTCTACCAAAATCATCTATCAACATTTTTAAACAGTGGATATTACATAAGACTGATCAGCCATACAGAAAAAAATGTATTTGGAAGTAAGATGCTGAGACCCACCCATTTCCAAACTGAACACTTAATCTATCACTATGCTAAAATCACTGACTATTCAAACACACTGAAATCCATGTGCTGCCAACGTTGCTAATCCGACACCTTTAGACTTCTCGAATAGGGTATAACTATGACATGAGGGGTAGATTATCAAAAATGATGTTACCTTCTTCAGAGCTGACATTCTACAGTAGGTAATTCCTCCTCAAATCCCGTTCACATGCTGAGGTTTCCAGCGAAGTTTAGAGGGTGCGCCCATTCCAAACTAGGCTCACTCTGGTCCTGATGCTGAGCCATTGGTACCTACCTATTTGATATTCACATCGCGGTTTCCATGCGCTGCTTTCAAACCCTTCTTCACATCTGGCTTAGTTTGCGCATGTCAATGGAGTTGATATTACTGGATGCGACCAGAGGTGGAGCTGTTGATCAGGATATAGGGAGCCACTGTCTGGCAGGGGGACTGATGCAGGCAGTTGAACTTCTGTCAGTTTCTAAACCATACAGTCTTTGGTTCCATTATTGTATGGATGTGAGGTCTGTGCTCCAGCTTGCTTGTTTTTTTCTTTCACCGCTGTGCACACACACACACACACAAAATTATATTTGGCTAAATGATTTCAGTGGTAACGGGGCATGCTTCGTCAATGCAATGATGCAAATGATGGAGTGTCATTCCAGAAGTTCTTAAAAGCTGCAAAACACTCACTAGCAGGGTAGATGGCTATGCTAACGAGCTATCTAGCTGATAGCTTTAGCGTTCATCGCAGGTTTGTTTAATGGTGCATTTGAGTTAATTCTAGTGATATGGCACATAGGAAACAAGGTAAGTCCATTTCGCTTCTAACGCCAGACGTAACGCTAGCTAACATTAGCTGGTTTTACAAGTTTGTACTAGCTAGCTATCCTGCTTGCAAGGCTGCTACTCACCTCGCGCATCCCACTGTCAAACGCAAGTGGCATCCTGCCCTGTCAATCCCGCGTGTTTTTGCAATACATTCATAGATGTATACATCATTGGATACATTGTATTCCTTTTGTTGTAAGCTTCTGGTTTTAATCAAGTGTTTATGCTTACTGTCTGTTTTACTTTAATCTATTAGCTGCTGTTGTGATGATTTTTTCCCCCCATTTGTCCATTAACTACATTTTTATTTTAAGCCTATGGCTTGTACTTGACATGGACAGCAAAGTAAAACGAAAGTTAAAAGATGCTACACATAAGATTATATATATATTTTTTTACAACAGAAGTCGCCCCTGAAGGGAGAAATCAATAGGCAAATATCTTAGCCAATCACAACAGTGGCAGTTAAGTATTGTTGTGAAACACTATCATTCCACTATTAGCGCCAGGTATATTAGACATATTTAGACATTACTATGCAAAAAAAATATGTGAAGCACCTTTAAGAATGTTAGTTAACTTTGTTTCAGTATTCCAGTCTAAGGTTCTTCAGAGGCTGCACCTTACCTCCCAGGCCTGCGAAAGAATCCAGCTCTCCACCCCCTGAGACCTCTGTGAAACAAAAGTAGGCCTAGAGGAGGAGGGCACTATCACTGGTAAGTAGAGTTTCATATTACAATATACAAGTTATATAAGTTATTCTCAAATTATTCTTATCTCTGTCATTCGCAGGAGAAAGAGACAGCGATATCGAGGGCGATGGTCGGGGCCTTGTAAGGATCTGGCGGTGAGTGGGTAATTGGCCTTTACCATCAGTCCTGTTAGCCAACGTACAATCATTGGATAATAAAATAGACAAACTACAAGCACGTATATCCTACCAACGGGACATTAACCTTTCTAGGGCAGGGGTTCCGCTGGCGAAAAGGCAGCACGCGAAATTCTACAATGTTTTTTAGAAATATGTAACTTTTAGTCCAATACAGCAAATGAAAGATAAATCTGTTAATCTACCCATCGTGTCCGATTTCCAAAATGCTTTACAGCGAAAGCACAACATATGATTATGTTAGGGCATAGCCAAGTAAAAAAAACAGCCATTTTTCCAGACGAAGATAGGAGTCACAAAACGCAGAAATATAGATAAATTAATCACTAACCTTTATCTTCATCAGATGACACTCATGTTACACAATACATATGTGTTTTGTTCGATAATGTGCATATTTATATCCAAAAATCTCAGTTTACATTGGTGCGTTACGTACAGTAATGTTTTGATTCCAAAACATCTGGTGAATTTGCAGAAATACTCATAATAAAAATTGATAAAAGATACAACTGTTATTCACAGAATTAAAGATACACTTCTCCTTAATGCAACCGCTGTGTCAGATTTTTTTTTTAAACTCTATGGAAAAAGCATAATCTGAGAACGGCACTCAGAACCCAAAACTGCCAGAGGAATATCCGCCATTTTGGAGTCAACAGAAGTTAGAAATTACACCATAAATATTCACTTTGATGATCTTCATCAGAAGGCACTCGCAGGAATCCCAGTTCGACAATAAATGACTGATTTGTTCCATAAAGTCCATCATTTATGTCCAAATAGGCACTTGTTGTTAGCGTGTTCAGCCCAGTAATCCATCTTCATGAGGCGCAGGCACCTTGTCCAGACAAAAACTCGAAAAGTTCCGTTCCAGTCCTTTAGAAACAATTCAGGGCCTCCCGGGTGGCGCAGTGGTTAAGGGTGCTGTACTGCAGCGCCAGCTGTGCCATCAGAGTCCTGGGTTCGCGCCCAGGCTCTGTCGTAACCGGCCGCGACCGGGAGGTCCGTGGGGCGATGCACAATTGGCCTAGCGTCGCCCGGGTTAGGGAGGGCTTGGTTGGTAGGGGTGTCCTTGTCTCATCGCGCACCAGCGACTCCTGTGGCGGGCTGGGCGCAGTGTACGCTAGCCAAGGTGGCCAGGTGCACGGTGTTTCCTCTGGCGCATTGGTGCGGCTGGCTTCCGGGTTGGATGTGCGCTGTGTTAAAGAAGCAGCGGCTTGGTTGGTTGTGTATCTGATGACGCATGACTTTCAACCTTCGTCTCTCCCGAGCCCGTACGGGAGTTGTAGCGATGAGACAAGATAGTAGCTACTACAACAATTGGATACTACGAAATTGGGGAGAAAAAGGGGTAAAATTCAAAAAAAATAGAAACAATTCAAACGATATATGGAATCAATCTTTAGGATGTTTTTAACATAAAACATCAATTATGTTCCAACCGGAGAATTCCTTCGGGAATTCTGTCGGGAGCGCGCGTCATGAGACCAAGGCACTCTGCCAGACCACTGACTCAAACAGGTCGCCCTCCTTTATAGTAGAATCCTCATTCAAGTTTCTAAAGACGGTTGATATCTAGTGGAAGCCGTAGGAAGTGCAACTTTATCCATATCTCAATGTGTATTCGATAGGCCAAAACTACAAACCTCAGATGTCCCACTTCCTGGTTGGATTTTCCTTAGGTTTTCGCCTGCCATATGAGTTCTGTTATACACACAGACATCATTCAAACAGTTTTAGAAACTTCAGAGTGTTTTCTATCCAATACTAATAATTACATGCATATATTAGCATCTGTTACAATGACATGAAAACTATTACAATGACATGAGCCTACCAGACAAGCTAAATTACTTCTATGCTTGCTTCGATGCAAGTAACACTGAAAATTGCATGAGAGCATCAGCTGTTCCGGACGACTGTGTGATCACGCTCTCCGTAGCCGATGTAAGTAAGCCCTTTAAACAGGTCAACATTCACAAGGCCGCAGGGACAGACAGATTACCAGGACGTGTACTGCGAGCATGCGCTGACCAACTAGCAAGTGTCTTCACTGACATTTTCAACCTCTCCCTGTCGGAGTCTTTAATACCAACATGTTTCAAGCAGACCAGCATAGTCCCTGTGCCCAAGAACACTAAGGTAACCTGCCCAAATGACTACCGATGTTGCGTCAGCGTCCAACACCATAGTGCCCTCAAAGCTCACCACTAAGCCAAAGCCCCTGGGACTAAACACCTGCCTCTGCAACTGGATCCTGTACTTCCTGACGCCCCCCCCCCCCCCCCCCCCCCCCAGGTGCTAAGGGTAGGTAACAACACATCCACCACGCTGATCCTCAACACGGGGGCCCTCAGCGGTGTGTGCTCAGTCCCCTGCTGTACTCCGTGTTCACTCATGACTGCATGGCCAGGCACGACTCCAACACCATTATTAAGTTAGCTGATGACACAACAGTGGAAGGCCTGATCACCGACAACGATGAGACAGCCTATAGGGAGGAGGTCAGAGACCTGGCCTTGTGGTGCCAGAACAACAACCTCTCCCTCAAAGTGATCAAGATAAAGGAGATGATTGTGGACAACAGGAATAGGAGAACCAAGCCCGCCCACATTCTCATTGATGGGGCTGTAGTGGAACAGGTTGAGAGCTTCAAGTTCCTTGGTGTCCACATCACCAACAAACTATCATGGTCCAAGCACACCAAGACAGTCGTGAAGTGGGCACGACAACCTATTCCCCCTCAGGAGACTGAAAAGATTTGCACGGGTCCTCAGATCCTCAAAGTTCTACAGCTGCACCATCGAGAGCATCACTGCCTGGTATGGCAACTGCTCGGCCTCCGACCCCAAGGCACTACAGAGGGTAGTGCGTACAGCTCAGTACATCACTAGGGCCTAGCTTCCTGCCATCCAGGACCTCTACACCAGACGTTGTCAGAGGAAGGCCCTGAAAATTGTCAATGAAAACAGCCACCCAAGTCAAGTCATACAGTTGAAGTCGGAAGTTTACATACACCTTAGCCAAATACATTTTAACTCGGTTTTTCCCAATTCCTGACATTTAATCCAAGTATAAATTCCCTGTCTTAGGTCAATTAGGATCACCTCTTTATTTAAAGAATCTGAAATGTCAGAATAAAGTAGAGAATTATTTATTTCAGCTTTTAGTTATTTCATAACATTCCTAGTGGGTCAGAAGTTTACATACACTCAATTAGTATTTGGTAGCATTGCCTTTAAATTGTTTAACTTGGATAGCCTTCCACAAGCTTCCCACAATAAGTTGGGTGAATTTTGGCCCATTCCTCCTGACAGAGCTGGTGTAACTGAATCAGGTTTGTAGGCCGCCTTGCTCGCACACACTTGTTCAGTTCTGCCCACACATTTTCTATAGGATTGAGATCAGGGCTTTGCAATGGCCACTCCAATACCTTGACTTTGTTGTCCTTATTCCATTTTGCAAGTATGCTTGGGGTCATTGTCCATTTGGAAGATCCATTTGCGACCAAACTTTAACTTCCTGACTGATGTCTTGTTGCTTCAATACATCCACATAATTTTCCTTTCTCATGGTGCCATCTATTTTGTGAAGTGCACCAGTCCCTCCTGCAGCAAAGCACTCCCACAACATGATGCTGCCACCCCCATGCTTCACGTTTCGGATGGTGATTATTCTGTATGCAAGCCTCCCCCTTTTTCCTCCAAACATAACGATGGTCATTAAACAGTTCTGTTTCAGACCAGAGGACATTTCTCCAAAAAGTATGATCTTTGTCCCCATGTGTAGTTGCAAACTGTAGTCTGGCTTTTTTATGTCAGTTTTGGAGCAGTGGCTTCTTCCTTGCTGAGCGTCCTTTCAGGTTATGACGATGTAGGACTCGTTTTACTGCGGACATAGATACTTTTGTATCTGTTTCCTCCAACATCTTCACAAGGTCCTTTGCTGTTGTTTTGGGATTGATTTGCACTTTTCGCACCGAAGTATGTTCATCTTTGGGAGACGGAGCGCGTCTCCTTCCTGAGTGGTATGACGGCTGCGTTGTCCCATGCTGTTTATACTTGCGTACTATTGTTTGTACAGATAAACGTGGTACCTTCAGGCGTTTGGAAATTGCTCCCAATTTTGTGGAGGTCTACAATTGTTTTTCTGAGGTCTTGGCTGATTTATTTTGATTTTCCCATGATGTCAAGCAAAGAGGCAATGAGTTTGAATGTCGGCCTTGAAATACATCCAAAGGTACACCTCCAATTGACTCAAATGATGTCAATTAGCCTGTCAGAAGCTTCTAGAGCTGTCACGCCCTGACCTTAGTTTCTTTTTTATGTCTCTATTTTGGTTTGGTCGGGGCGTGATTTGGGGTGGGCATTCTATGTTGTTTTTCTATGTTTTCTTTTCTATGTGTTTGACCTGGTATGGTTCCCAATCAGAGGCAGCTGTCTATCGTTGTCTCTGATTGAGAACCATACTTAGGTAGCCTTTTCGCACCTGGTGTTTGTGGGTAGTTGTTTCCTGTTTTGTGTTTTCACCTTTCAGGACTGGTTCGATTTTCATTTCTTACATTCACTTTGTTATTTTGTATTTTCGTGTTCTGTTATAATAAATAATCATGGACACTTACCACGCTGCGTTTTGGTCCGATCCTTCCTACTCCTTATCCGATGAAGACAAAGATCATTACAAGAGCCACGACATAATTTTCTGGAATTTTCAAGCTGTTTAAAGGCACAGTCAACTTAGTGTATGTAAACTTCTGACCCATTGGAATTATGATACAGGAATTATAAGTGAAATAATCTGTTTGTAAACAATTGTTGGAAAAATTACTTGTGTCATGCACATTGTAGATGTACTAACCGACTTGCCAAAACAATAGTTTGTTAACAAACAATTTGTGGAGTGGTTGAAAAACAAGTTTTAATGACTCCAACCTAAGTGTATGTAAACTACACTTTCAACTGTAGACTGTTCTCTCTGCAACCGCACGGCAAGCAGTACCGGAGCGCAAGGTCTAGGTCCAAAAGGCTTCTCAACAGCTTCGACGCCCAAGCCATAAGACTCCTGAACAGCTAATCAAATGGCTACCCAGACTATTTGCAACCCCCCCCTCCCCCCCCCCCCCCACTCTTTTATGCTGCTGCTTTTCTCTGTTTATTACCTATGTATAGTCACTTTAACTCTACCTACATGTATGTACATTTTACCTCAATCACCTCGACTAACCAGTGCCTCTGTACATTGACTCTGTACCGGTACCCCAAGTTTATAGCCTCTCTATTGTTATTTTACTGCTGCTCTTTAATTATTTGTAACTGTTTGTCTTGTTTTTTACTTATATTTTTTACTTAACACATACTTTTGTTAAAACTGCATTGTTGGTTAAGGGCTTGTAAGTAGGCATTGCGCTGTAAGGTCTACACCTGTTGTATTCGGCACATGTAACAAATATTCGGCACATGTAACTAATAAAATTTGATTTGAAATAAATATTGTTTCCGGAGCTGAGCAAAGTGAGACATCACCTGATTTTTATTACTCCCAACTAAGTTGGTGTCACACTCTGGAAATGATATAGCTACAAACACCTCCAAACCAACTGCCAGTACTTACAGTGTAGCTAATGTTCTTTCTTTCTCATTTGCTCTGTGTTGCAGGAGATAGAGGGATAACACTATCCCCAGCCAGGCAGACGAGTGCAGATTACAAGACGAGTGCAGAGGGATCTGTCACGCCTTCAGCCAGCATGCATAAATACTGTGGATTTGGTAAGAGGGCTATAATCTTACATTTATGGACTGTCTGTGGGGAAAGAGATGCGCCGTAAAGCAAGGGATTTACTATCGAGGCCTCTCCCTGGTTCCCCGGTTTGGCTCAGTGCTCAGTGTTACTATCACTCTCCTTGATTGTCTTTTCCTGTCCAGTTGTGGGGAAAAAGCAGGAACAAATATTTTTAACCATGATCTTAGTTGTTAGATGGTTATGCAGAAGTGTACCCCATGCATTGAGATGTGATCTTTTCAATCTCTATGCCACATGGATTAGACCAGCCAGTTCGGGGCTCCCGAGTGGCGCAGTGGTCTAAGGCACTGCATCTCAGTGCTAGAGGCCTCACTACAGATCCTGGTTCGATTCCAGGCTGTATCGCAACCAGCTGTGATTGGGAGTCCCATAGGGCAGCGCAAAATTGGCCCAGCATCGTCCGGGTTAGGGTTTGGCTGGGGCAAGCCGTCATTGTAAATAAGAATTTGTTCTTAAATGACTTGCCTAGTTAAATAAAATGGTTGATGCTGTTGCTCAGTGTTACTATCACTCTCCTTGATTGTCTTTTCCTGTCCAGTTGTGGGGAAAAAGCAGGAAAAAATATTTTTAACCATGATCTTAGTTGTTAGATGGTTATGCAGAAGTGTACCTCATGCATTGAGATGTGATCTTTTCAATCTCTATGCCACATGGATTAGACCAGCCAGTTCGGGGCTCCCGAGTGGCGCAGTGGTCTAAGGCACTGCATCTCAGTGCTAGAGGCCTCACTACAGATCCTGGTTCGATTCCAGGCTGTATCGCAACCGGCTGTGATTGGGAGTCCCATAGGGCAGCGCAAAATTGGCCCAGCATCGTCCGGGTTATATAATAATTTGTTCTTAAATGACTTGCCTAGTTAAATAAAATGGTTGATGCTGTTGTTCTCAACACTGTGTGTTCTCAAGGTCAAATGTTATGGTTATCATTACAGATATGGGTTGATTATCTCAGTGTAAATGGCTTATGTGGGCACTCAATTAAACCATTTTGGCTCAACAGTTGACATTGATTTACCAAAGAACTTATATTTGTTTTTGATATGTGGTCAGTAGACTGAGATGTAACCAAGTACAGTAGATGTGTTTAGAGGAGGTTTCCCTGGCATCACGAAACAGCTGAATGAACAAGCTGCTTTAAGCCGTCCTACCCAAGTCCATTTCACTCACTCACCGTCTGCTTGCTGGAGGGGTAGGGGGTTTGGGCTACCTGGCTGAAACTGATGAGATGAGTATTGCCATTAGAGAATAGCCTAAGGCAACAGCTTAATTTGTACACTGAATGGGTTGTACTAGTATTTACACTTTACCAGCTCTCTGCAGCAATTGTGTTAATTAATTGGAAGACATGTTTTTCTAGCAGCTCAAGAATTTATGACATCAAGGCATACTCAATTGAGCTATATTTGCCCGTTACAATGGTTTAGGCCGAGTCAGCAATTTAGGCCTATTAATACTTTCTCTTAAAGCCTGTCCAAATTCACATAGAAATGTGAGTTATAGATCTATCATTCTCATTAAAAGCAAGTCTAAGAACCGGTAGATCGGTTCTATGTGCGCTATTTCTATGCTTCCCGTTAAGTTTTGTTCTTGCGTCTTTCGGTTTTGTACACAAGCTGAAAACACAATATTGTTGTTTATTGAAAATATATTTCACAGCAGTTTAGATGGTACAATGATTCTCTACACTATTGCTTGTTTTGTCACCAACGGAAATTTGGCAAACTATTCACATTTTTGTAACCAGAAAATGGCGGCGCGATTTCTTCGTATTGCACCTTTAATGCTTGGCCATTCCATTTTTCTGACAAGCAGCACTATTTTAGAAGTAGTAGAGGTTAGCACAGGATAGGCCTAATCTTGTAGCAGTACACATGGAGTAGTAGAGTGGTTTTGAGTGGATGTTTGTGTCTGTGGCTCTGTGCTACATTACACGTGCAGGTACGGTATGCCTACCGCTTTAAATATTTGTTGTTACCATGGGGAAAGCAAAGAGCATGACAACCTCAGTCATGAAAATCTGTATTTTTTTTAGTTGTTTCTTCAAAGTCTTAACATTTACCGTGGCAGATGTCTATTTTGAATAATGGCTTAAAGTACTTCCATGTAGAGCAGCTGGGCGTATACACATGATGCAGTTCTTCTCCATTTTTTAAATTAACATCTAAGCAAGGAATGAAGTCATCATGTATATTGCATATTTGAAAAGGCCCACTTATGGGAAAATCTCAATGAACAGTATACACACCAAAAACAAGTAAAGAGGCATGGGGAGAAGCTCAGCAATACTCAAGTGGTTGAATAATCTGACACTAAGAGCCATGTCTACTGCTATTTGCCTAGTTAATAGCAACTCTACTGCATTGTATTTGGGCTGCCCAGTGCCCGCTAGTTGGTGAGTAGTTTTAGGCCTGTGTGTCTATGTCACAAGGAATTTGTTTCCAAAAGCCTAATTCCTTCAACCTCCCACAAGGCCTTGGAGTTCTTAGACAGTCAAAATGTGTAAAGTGAGGGACCAACTCAGCCAAGAAGGATATCTTATCAGTGGTTTAGATTTACTCATCAGAGAGGCCTTGGATGACCTTACTATTCATCCCTCCTGTCAACATTACAATGTTGTTTCTGGATCACTAATAGACTTAGCCTACCTGACCACTAGAGGGAGCAGTGTGACTCACATTCCTTAGATGACTGCATTTTTCATGACTAATACTATGCGTGCGTGTGAATGTACCACACGTCCGTCTTCATTCTACAGGACAGCCTGTGTCTTTGAACCACGATTGATTGACCTGGACCTTGCTGCATTAAGCGTCTATTATCGAGCCCATGTTATCTTAGCCCCATATCTGCCACATAATTTACATATTACCTCCAACAGCAAATCGCTTCCTACAGTGCATTCAGAAAGTATTCAGACCCCTTGACTTTTTCCACATTTTGTTACATTACAGCCTTATTCAAAAATGTATTTAAAACACAATACCCCGTAATGACAAAGTGACAAAGCAAAAACAGGTAAGTATTCAGACCCTTTACTCAGTACTTTGTTGAAGCACCTTTGGCAGCGATTACAGCCTCGAGTCTTCTTGGGTATGACGCTACAAGCTTGGCACACCTGTATTTTGGGAGTTTCTCCCATTCTTCTCTGCAGATCCTCTCAAGCTCTGTCAGATTCACTACACAGCTATTTTCAAGTCTTTCCAGAGATGTTCGATCGGGATCAAGTCCGGGCTCTGGCTAGGCCACTCATGGACATTCAGAGACTTGTCCCGAAGCCACTCCAAGATGCGTTGTCTTGGCTGTATGCTTAGGGTCGTTGTCCTGTTGGAAGGTGAATCTTTGCCCCAGTCTGAGGTCCTGAGTGCTCTGGAGCAAGTTTTCATCAAGGATCTCTCTGTACTTTACTCCGTTCACCTTTCACTCGATCCTGACTAGTCTCCCAGTCCCTGCAACTGAAAAACATCCCACAGCATGATGCTGTCACCACCATGCTTCACCGTAGGGATGATGCCAGGTTTCTCCCAGACGTGACGTTTGGCATTCAGGCCAGAATTCAATCTAGGTTTCATTAGACCAGAGAATCTTGTTTCTCATGGTCTGAGAGTCTTTATATGTCTTTTGGCAAACTCCAAGCGGGCTGTCGTGCTTTTTAATGAGGAATGGCTTCTGTCCCGCCACTCTACCGTAACGGCCTGATTGGCGAAGTGATGCAGAGATGGTTGTCCTTCTGGAAGGTTCTCAAATCTTCACAGAGGAACTCTTGGTCACCTCCCTGACCAAGGCCCTTCTCCCCCGATTGCTCAGTTTGGCTGGGCGGCCAGCTCTAGGAAGAGTCTTGGGGGTTACAAACATCTTCCATTTAAGAATGATGGAGGTCACTGTGTTCTTGGGGACCTTCAATGGTTCAGAAATGTTTTGGTACCCTTACACAGATCTGTGTCTCGACACAATCCTGTCTCGGAGCTCTACGGACAATTCCTTCAACCTCATGGCTTTTTTTTTTCTCTAACACGGACTGTCAACTGTGGGAACTTATATAGACAGGTGTGTACCTTTCCAAATCATGTCCACGCAATTGAATTTACCACAGGTGGACTACAATAAAGTTGTAGAAATAGCTCAAGGATGATCAATGAAAACAGGATGCACCTGAGATCAATTTCAAGTCTCAGCGCAGAGGGTCTAAATACTTATGTAAATAAGCTATTTCTGTTTTTTTATTTTTAATAAATTAGTCAACATTTCTAAAAACCTGTTTTAACTTTGTCATTATGGGGTATAGTGTGTAGATTGGTGGAATTTTTTGTTGTTGTCAATTTTAGAAAGGCTGTAACGTAACAAAATGTGGAAAAAGCCAAGGGGTTTGAATACTTTCCGAATGCACTGTACATGGTTTTAATTAATAGTTTTATGTAAATGCCGTGAATAATAATTTACCAGCTTGCTATTTGCGTAGTTTCTTTCACAGCTGAAAATTGATAAATACATAAAATGTTTTTTTAAGATGGTTAAAATGCCACTTTCTCTGTCTCTGCACAGCTGCCCATATGGTAGCTGGTTCCCCTTCGGACCGCTAAGCTATCAACACTCTGCTGAAAGCCTAGAGAAAGAGTGTGTGTGTGTGCCGCCCACCTAACAGTGTGTGCATTTACGCTCTGCAGTGGTGGTGCTGGAGTCTGTAGACTGTGGTTGAGTTGCTGATTTCCAGACAGCCTCTCTACCCACCAGTTACCCTAGGGAAAAACCTCCACTCTCTGCTGTGTGTGGGAAGGCCCCATCTTTACCACAGGCGATTCGGTCAGATTTGTGCTCTGTGATCCTGGACAGTGGATATCCACCCATCCTGGAGCATCAATCCAGCCCCTCAGCTACAGAGAGGTCTATAGGCCATAGGTTATAGGTCATCCAAGTGGTGCAGCTTGGCTGAATATGCTTGCTGAATTAGCTTGATCTGTTACAAAATAAACAAGGTCTTGTGTTAAAGGCCGGGTAGACATGGTGTTGAAGGTGGCTCATTCCAAGTGCGATGAAATGGGTACTTTTGATGAATTTGGATCACAGGGACAGGGATCACAGTACTACAGCCAAATGTGATTCTTGCCTTAAAGGCCCAGGGCAGTCAAAATGTTTTTCTTGCGTTTTGTATCATATTGTACAACAGCTGATGAAACTAACATGGTAACAATGTTACATTTTATTTACCTTTATTTAACTAGGCAGGTCACTTAAGAACAAATTCTTATTTTCAATGACGGCCTAGGAACAGTGGGTTAACTGCCTTGTTCAGGGGAAGAATGACAGATTTTTACCTTGTCGGCCTGGGGATTCGATCTTGAAACCTTTCGGTTACTAGTCCAACGCACTAACCTCTAGGCTACCCGCCGCCAAATCAATGTTGTTTTCTGATAGTTTCTGGTTTAAAATGCAATCTACACAGGACCTTCTAATCAGCAGGTTTGCATGGACGTGAGTCCCAGACAGTCCTAGTTAAATTCTGCTTGAGAAATCATTTTTTTGCTAGAAAGCTATTTTTGTCCATTTAAATGGAAAACTATTACAGTAAGATAGGTATTGATCTAAAACGTCTGCAATATGGGGAAACGGTGCCATAGCCGTTGTTTTTGTTGGCGAAGCAGCGCTGGGGAGCGTATTGCATGGTAGTGAAACAAATCGCACTGCATATGCAGCTGCATGCAATGATGTCCGAGGGGGAAAAACTGTGTTTGTTGTTTGCAGTAAATCAAATCAAATCAAATTTATTTATATAGCCCTTCGTACATCAGCTGATATCTCAAAGTGCTGTACAGAAACCCAGCCTAAAACCCCAAACAGCAAGCAATGCAGGTGTAGAAGCACGGTGGCTAGGAAAAACTCCCTAGAAAGGCCAAAACCTAGGAAGAAACCTAGAGAGGAACCAGGCTATGTGGGGTGGCCAGTCCTCTTCTGGCTGTGCCGGGTGGAGATTATAACAGAACATGGTCAAGATGTTCAAATGTTCATAAATGACCAGCATGGTCAAATAATAATAAGGCAGAACAGTTGAAACTGGAGCAGCAGCACAGTCAGGTGGACTGGGGACAGCAAGGAGTCATCATGTCAGGTATTCCTGGGGCATGGTCCTAGGGCTCAGGTCCTCCGAGAGAGAGAAAGAAAGAGAGAATTAGAGAGAGCATATGTGGGATGGCCAGTCCTCTTCTGGCTGTGCCGGGTGGAGATTATAACAGAACATGGCCAAGATGTTCAAATGTTCATAAATGACCAGCATGGTTGAATAATAATAAGGCAGAACAGTTGAAAGAAACTGGAGCAGCAGCACGGCCAGGTGGACTGGTGACAGCAAGGAGTCATCATGTCAGGTAGTCCTGGGGCATGGTCCTAGGGCTCAGGTCCTCCGAGAGAGAGAAAGAGAGAATTAGAGAACGCACACTTAAATTCACACAGGACACCGAATTGGACAGGAGAAGTACTCCAGATATAACAAACTGACCCTAGCCCCCCGACACATAAACTACTGCAGCATAAATACTGGAGGCTGAGACAGGAGGGGTCCGGAGACACTGTGGCCCCATCCGAGGACACCCCCGGACAGGGCCAAACAGGAAGGATATAACCCCACCACCCACTTTGCCAAAGCACAGCCCCCACACCACTAGAGGGATATCTTCAACCACCAACTTACCATCCTGAGACAAGGCTGAGTATAGCCCACAAAGACCTCCGCCACGGCACAACCCAAGGGGGGGGGGGGGGGGGGCCAACCCAGACAGGATGATCACATCAGTGAATCAACCCACTCAGGTGACGCACCCCCTCCAGGGACAGCATGAGAGAGCCCCAGTAAGCCAGTGACTCAGCCCCTGTAATAGGGTTAGAGGCAGAGAATCCCAGTGGAAAGAGGGGAACCGGCCAGGCAGAGACAGCAAGGGCGGTTCGTTGCTCCAGAGCCTTTCCGTTCACCCTCCCACTCCTGGGCCAGACTACACTCAATCATATGACCCACTGAAGAGATGAGTCTTCAGTAGAGACTTAAAGGTTGAGACCGAGTTTGCGTCTCTGACATGGGTAGGCAGACAGTTCCATAAAAATGGAGCTCTATAGGAGAAAGCCCTGCCTCCAGCTGCTTGCTTAGAAATTCTAGGGACAATTAGGAGGCCTGCGTCTTGTGACCGTAGCGTACGTGTAGGTATGTACGGCAGGACCAAATCAGAGAGATAGGTAGGAGCAAGCCCATGTAATGCTTTGTAGGTTAGCAGTAAAACCTTGAAATCAGCCCTTGCTTTGACAGGAAGCCAGTGTAGAGAGGCTAGCACTGGAGTAATATGATCAAATTTTTTGGTTCTAGTCAGGATTCTAGCAGCCGTATTTAGCACTAACTGAAGTTTATTTAGTGCTTTATCCGGGTAGCCGGAAAGTAGAGCATTGCAGTAGTCTAACCTAGAAGTGACAAAAGCATGGATTAATTTTTCTGCATCATTTTTGGACAGAAAGTTTCTGATTTTTGCAATGTTACGTAGATGGAAAAAAGCTGTCCTTGAAATGGTCTTGATATGTTCTTCAAAAGAGAGATCAGGGTCAAGAGTAACGCCGAGGTCCTTCACAGTTTTATTTGAGACGACTGTACAACCATTAAGATTAATTGTCAGATTCAACAGAAGATCTCTTTGTTTCTTGGGACCTAGAACAAGCATCTCTGTTTTGTCCGAGTTTAAAAGTAGAAAGTTTGCAGCCATCCACTTCCTTATGTCTGAAACACATTCTTCTAGCAAGGGCAATTTTGGGGCTTCACCATGTTTCATTGAAATGTACAGCTGTGTGTCATCCGCATAGCAGTGAAAGTTAACATTATGTTTTCGAATAACATCCCCAAGAGGTAAAATATATAGTGAAAACAATAGTGGTCCTAAAACGGAACCTTGAGGAACACCGAAATTTACAGTTGATTTGTCAGAGGACAAACCATTCACAGAGACAAACTGATATCTTTCCGACAGATAAGATCTAAACCAGGCCAGAACTTGTCCATGTAGACCAATTTGGGTTTCCAATCTCTCCAAAAGAATGTGGTGATCGATGGTATCAAAAGCAGCACTAAGGTCTAGGAGCACGAGGACAGATGCAGAGCCTCGGTCCGATGCCATTAAAATGTCATTTACCACCTTCACAAGTGCCGTCTCAGTGCTATGATGGGGTCTAAAACCAGACTGAAGCATTTCGTATACATTGTTTGTCTTCAGGAAGGCAGTGAGTTGTTGCGCAACAGCCTTTTCTAAAATTTTTGAGAGGAATGGAAGATTCGATATAGGCCGATAGTTTTTTATATTTTCTGGGTCAAGGTTTGGCTTTTTCAAGAGAGGCTTTATTACTGCCACTTTTAGTGAGTTTGGTACACATCCGGTGGATAGAGAGCCGTTTATTATGTTCAACATAGGAGGGCCAAGCACAGGAAGCAGCTCTTTCAGTAGTTTAGTTGGAATAGGGTCCAGTATGCAGCTTGAAGGTTTAGAGGCCATGATTATTTTCATCATTGTGTCAAGAGATATAGTACTAAAACACTTGAGCGTCTCTCTTGATCCTAGGTCCTGGCAGAGTTGTGCAGACTCAGGACAACTGAGCTTTGAAGGAATACGCAGATTTAAGGAGGAGTCCGAAATTTGCTTTCTAATAATCATAATCTTTTCCTCAAAGAAGTTCATGAATTTATCACTGCTAAAGTGAAAGTCATCCTCTCTTGGGGAATGCTGCTTTTTAGTTAGCTTTGCGACAGTATCAAAAAGGAATTTCGGATTGTTCTTATTTTCCTCAATTAAGTGAGAAAAATAGGATGATCGAGCAGCAGTAAGGGCTCTTCGGTACTGCACAGTACTGTCTTTCCAAGCTAGTCGGAAGACTTCCAGTTTGGTGTGGCGCCATTTCTGTTCCAATTTTCTGGAAGCTTGCTTCAGAGCTCTGGTATTTTCTGTGTACCAGGGAGCTAGTTTCTTATGAGAAATGTTTTTTGTTTTTAGGGGTGCAACTGCATCTAGGGTATTGCGCAAGGTTAAATTGAGTTCCTCAGTTAGGTGGTTAACTGATTTTTGTCCTCTGGCGTCCTTGGGTAGACAGAGGGAATCTGGAAGGACATCAAGGAATCTTTGTGCTGTCTGTGAATTTATAGTACGACTTTTGATGATCCTTGGTTGGGGTCTGAGCAGATTATTTGTTGCAATTGCAAACGTAATAAAATGGTGGTCCGATAGTCCAGGATTATGAGGAAAAACATTAAGATCCACAACATTTATTCCATGGGACAAAACTAGGTCCAGCGTATGACTGTGACAGTGAGTGGGTCCAGAGACATGTTGGACAAAACCCACTGAGTCGATGATGGCTCCGAAAGCCTTTTGGAGTGGGTCTGTGGACTTTTCCATGTGAATATTAAAGTCACCAAAGATTAGAATATTATCTGCTATGACTACAAGGTCCGATAGGAATTCAGGGAACTCGATGAAGAACGCTGTATATGGCCCAGGAGGCCTGTAAACAGTAGCTATAAAAAGTGATTGAGTAGGCTGCATAGATTTCATGACTAGAAGCTCAAAAGACGAAAACGTCATTTTTTTTTTTGTAAATTGAAATTTGCAATCGTAAATGTTAGCAACACCTCCGCCTTTGCGGGATGCACGGGGGATATGGTCACTAGTGTAGCCAGGAGGTGAGGCCTCATTTAACACAGTAAATTCATCAGGCTTAAGCCATGTTTCAGTCAGGCCAATCACATCAAGATTATGATCAGTGATTAGTTCATTGACTATAATTGCCTTTGAAGTAAGGGATCTAACATTAAGTAGCCCTATTTTGAGATGTGAGGTATCCTGATCTCTTTCAATAATGACAGGAATGGAGGTGGTCTTTATCCTAGTGAGATTGCTAAGGCGAACACCGCCATGTTTAGTTTTGCCCAACCTAGGTCGAGGCACAGACACGGTCTCAATGGTGATAGCTGAGCTGACTACACTGACTGTGCTAGTGGCAGACTCCACTATGCTGGCAGGCTGGCTAACAGCCTGCTGCCTGACCTGCACCCTATTTCATTGTGGAGCTAGAGGAGTTAGAGCCCTGTCTATGTTGGTAGATAAAATGAGAGCACCCCTCCAGCTAGGATGGAGTCCGTCACTCCTCAGCAGGTCAGGCTTGGTCCTGTTTGTGGGTGAGTCCCAGAAAGAGGGCCAATTATCTACAAATTCTATCTTTTGGGAGGGGCAGAAAACAGTTTTCAACCAGCGATTGAGTTGTGAGACTCTGCTGTAGAGCTCATCACTCCCCCTAACTGGGAGGGGGCCAGAGACAATTACTCGATGCCGACACATCTTTCTAGCCGATTTACACGCAGAAGCTATGTTGCGCTTGGTGATCTCTGACTGTTTCATCCTAACATCGTTGGTGCCGACGTGGATAACAATATCTCTATACTCTCTACACTCGCCAGTTTTAGCTTTAGCCAGCACCATCTTCAGATTAGCCTTAACGTCGGTAGCCCTGCACCCCGGTAAACAGTGTATGATCGCTGGATGATTCGTTTTAAGTCTAATACTGCGGGTAATGGAGTCGCCAATGACTAGAGTTTTCAATTTGTCAGAGCTAATGGTGGGAAGCTTCGGCGTCTCAGACCCCGTAACGGGAAGAGTAGAGACCAGAGAAGACTCGGCCTCTGACTCCGACCCGCTGCTTAATGGGGAAAACCGGTTGAAAGTTTCTGTCGGCTGAATGAGCGACACCGGTTGAGCGTTCCTACAGCATTTCCTTCCAGAAACCGTGAGAAAGTTGTCCGGCTGCGGGGACTGTGCCAGGGGATTTATACTACTATCTGTACTTACTGGTGGCACAGACGCTGTTTCATCCTTTCCTACACTGAAATTACTCTTGCCTAGCGATTGCGTCTGAAGCTGGGCTTGTAGCACAGCTATCCTCGCCGTAAGGCGAGTACAGCGACTGCAATTAGAAGGCATCATGTTAATGTTACTACTTAGCTTCGGCTGTTGGAGGTCCTGACGAACCGTGTCCAGATAAAGCGTCCGGAGTGAAAAAGTTGAGGAGGAAAAAACACAAATATAAACGGTAATTAAAAAGTAAAAACCGTAAATTTGTCAGGTAGCAAAACAGGTTGGCAACAAAACGCACAGCAAATCGAAAACAAGTCTGCAAGTCGTGACCGGAAATGAGTACAAATAGAAAATAGTACAAATAAAGAAAAACCCTTGAATGAGTAGTAGGTAACTTTGTTGTTCTAATTTCACAAAAGGACGTGGCAGTTTTACAATTGCGGATTCCAGCTTTAAGGGATTAGACACTAGTTTGTGAATGTCATGAAAGTTAAAAAGCTCTCACTTTTTTATTGTTCCCTTCAGTTGAGAACACTCATGAGTCCAACAAAGATGAAGAGGTAGAAGAAGACGATGGAGGAAGAAGAAGGAGAAATGGGAACTATAGCTCCAGGAGGTGGGACAGTGGTGGACGGAGCGGGCCAGGTTACAGGATCCAACCCTGGGGACCTCCATGGAGGAAGGAGTGTGGCTCAACAAGAAGAGGAGGAAGCAACGTCATAAACAGAAGCTCTTGTCTCTGGGTCTGGTGCCCTGTGCTGCGGCTCGAGTTCACCTACGAGAGCGAGGGGGGAGGAAGAGATGAGGCAGAGAAGAGCAGCTGAAGTGATAATCTTCCTCAGGACCACACAATATCTATGTGTCTGATTGTGAGTGTGACATAACAGGGCTGCTAATCAACCCAGATACGGTCACATATAGCCTAGGCTGTGTTTCAGTCTTCCTAAGAGCTGGCCAAAAGTGCTGAAGCATAGTTCATTTTATCGCTTTCGGGATTGGCAGAAAATAAATAATTTGAACAGCACTGTGCAGAGCACACGCACATTGAAAGTGAAAGCACAGCTCATTAATCACTAGCCTATAACAACTTGAGGACCTTGAGAGATTTAGGAATCGAGGTGTAGAGGTGCATTGAGGTGTTTTGGGTTTACTTCATCATGCTCAAATGTAATGGACAGGCTCAGTCATCTGGTCTGTCATAATCCCTCCATGACTTGCCTCTGGAGGGCTAGACAGACCGACAGTCAGTCAGTCCAAAGAATCCCATTGGTTCCAGGGATTAAGGTTTCTCTGTTGGTGAATTACTGTGGAAGGCTAAGAAAGACCTCTGGAAATGTCCACAGTAGTTCAGTTAAAGGGGCCAGATGCTCCTGTTCCTTATATGCACCTCAGTCTAGAGAAAGACCAGGTGATTAGACACAGGCCCATTCAGCAACGGAGCTTATAATGGTTGGTGGAGTAATAGTATACCCACTCCACTACCAAGCAGGTTCATCTGGTAGTGGAGGGCCTTCTGACCAGCCTGTAGAATGGAACATTCCCCCCTGCTGTTTTGGCCCAGCTCCACAGCCTCTAGTCCCTGGTGCAGCAACAGGACACAGCAAGGATGACAAAAGATCTGCAGGAGCTCCAGAACAGCTCTACCATGTCTACTGGTGAGTAGTCTTATCTGGTTTTACCTCGCGTATACTAAAAAAAAAAGCGTATACTAAAATATAATGTCATGTCTCAAAATCGATATATAGCTTACCTCAATATTGTTTTATGTCCTCTGGATTCGAGAAGAAAGGGGACGAGTTCATCAGTGAGCCTGTCAGTTTGGCTCAATTATCGCACAGCAATCAGCCTAGCTGACACGATGCTATTTTCCAAATATTTGACAACTTTTTCCCTCTGGCCTCCATTGAATTATTCACCCTAATTTTGGCCATCCTACAAGGGTAGCAACGCCAATACCTTTTGAACAGATTATGATAGAGACATGGGGTTTGGACCATGTGTTTTCATAGAGGGGCATCAACACAATTAACATTATTTTATCCATTGGTCAAAAGATGCATTTTTGATTAGACACCCTACTAATAGTGATGGGAGGGGAAAATCGATAGTTACATATCGCAATATTATTTTTGGATGATATTATATCGATTTTTTTATATAATTTTTTTTGCGTTACTTAGAGTTAGTCGGCTGTACCTGAGCCAACATGTTTACAGCACTTTTATTTCCATGACTGATCATGGTCTCTCTTCTCTCTGCAGCAGACCAATATGTTTGGAACATGAAATCGCAATAAATTGCCGTATTGAATCGCAATACATATAGAATATTGTATCGTGAGGTCCCTGGCAATTCCCAGCCCTAATTGACTAATAGGATCAGGGGATACTTGACTGTCCCTGGGGAAGAGTGTACTATTCTGGAGTGTTATATGACTGACCTGTCCAGGGGATTCAGGGCACAGTTGAGCAGGTGGCAATAGTGACGCTCCTCTTTCCACTCTCGTCGCTAAGGCAACACTGAGGAGGAAAACAGGCTCCAGTCCAAACCAGTGATCAGTTCCAACAATAGACTCAAACCACACAGTGTATTATTGCTGGTCCCTCCACCTGCTCTCCAGATGTGGGCAAGCTTTGTGTATTATCCTGAAACTTAATTAGTTATTTGAAGGGAAAATAAAGAAGTCTAATAACCATTTAGTCTGTTAAAACAAATCTATTCCCACCTGTATATTGTGTCGGAGCGGCAAAATATTCCCCCTTGTTATTTTTTGCTAAAAGCAAATTTCCATTTAACAGAATGTCAATGGAGTACTATAAATGTTTTAGGTGGCAAATGCAAAGTGGGGTATGCATCGAGCTAAACACAAATGGAATTGGCCACCAGTGGAATAAAACCAGCTGCTTCTGGCCACCGATGCTTTAGCCCAGTAAGCCTGCGGTGTGCTGTTGGTTTAGCCTGTTTTAAAGTCCTTCACGTCTTTTTACAGTCCACTGGAGCTTCCTTTCAGAACTGAGAGAGAGGAGGGATCAATTCACCCAAGGGGCAGCGCTAAGGAATATCCCACAGCTTATATTTCACTGTTTCACCCAACACCTCTCGCTCAGGGATGACGTCTGCTGACAGTTTTATTTAATGACTTTCATGCACCTGGTGAATGGAATCTCCTTTTAATTTTTGCTTGAACGGAGCAGTCAGATAAAAGCCATAGCCCAGGGGGAAAGGGAAGCTGTTAGGAAACAGTGAGGTACTGTAGGTGATAGGAGTACACTGGCAGTACAATACTGGATTTAGCCTAGGATAACTAGTTTACTTGTCCTCACCGCTATGGAACAGCAGTAATGACCTCATTAACTAACGTTTAATCACTCACTATTCCTGATTGCAATCAACTGTAATGTAACGTTTGTCTCTTCTCTTTCCAGGTGATGCCACTGCAGCTGTGTCCCTGTTTCAGTACTGGATCACAGACATCCCGCCCATGCAGAGAGAATGGAAAACAGGCCAACCTACAACATAACCTTCCTAGTCGAGCCAACCAACAACACAACCTTAGACTTTCAGGGTTTTTAACAATACTGCTGACGGAAAACATGTCTGACTTAATTCATTGTGAGCCCATGAAACGGAGTTAAGTACATACCGTAAGCTCACTCCACAGCTAGCTTTAAATGTCGCGGATGGAGCCATCCAATCGGTACCTTTTGGGTGGCTCAAACCGTTGGAATGTTGTCAAGGAGGGAGGCCACGTGTGTTAGCAAAGCAGAGGTCCCGAGTTCGAGCCAGGTATGAGCCGAATGGAGGAAGTGATTCCAGACAAAATTAATTAACCGTTTAATGGATTTTCCCCACAGAAAAGTGAGGCGAGCAAGTGTTTTTTAATTATTTTGTTATAAATTAAAACATTAAGTGGATAAGGAATAACATTACTTTACCACATTGTCCTATGCACCTGTGTGGGCTCTAGAGTTATATTTTTCCATGTGAAAACCTACACTATTTTTCTTAAAAAGAATGCAGACGTTACAATGTTGTTATAACCATGAGAAATGAAACACACTAAAGTATAACTTGTGACAGTTTCGTTATTCCTGATCAAAAAAATTATCTCTGATATACACAACCGTTCAAACGTTTGGGGTCACTTAGAAATGCTTTTTTTTTGTTGTCCGTTAAAATAACCTCAAATTGATCAGAAATACAGTGTAGACATTGTTAATGTTATAAATGACTATTGTCGCTGGAAATGGCAGATTTAGTTTTTAATGGAATATCTACATAGCCGTACAGAGGCCCATTATCAGCAACCATCATTCCTGTGTTCCAATGGCACGTTGTGTTAGCTAATCTAAGTTTATCATTTGAAAAGGCTAATTGATCATTAGAAAACCCTTTTGTAATTATGTTAGCACAGCTGAAAACTGTTGTCCTGATTAAAGAAGCAATAAAACTGGCCTTTAGACTAGTTGAGTATCTGGAGCCTCAGCATTTGTGGGTTTGAGTGTGTGGCATGCTTGAACAGAGGCATTTGTGGTTCTGTGGTCTGGCCCACCATCCGATTAAATGATCAAGATTGACTTGTTGAGAGACACGTCATCTTCACTGTAGTTCTATCCACTGAGGATGCTGAGATTTTTCAACTGTAGGGGGCTGGAAGGCTAGAAAACCTTGTCCTTGACAGTGACATGAACTTTCCCATCATAGAATTAACTAGATGGAGATCCTGGGATCAACATGACAGATGGTACAAGTCCACTGATGTGATAATCATGGTCGGCAGCTGCTAGAACTGGCCCACTCACAGGAGCAATGCTTGGATGTTTGCCTCTGTTACAGGTCCCTATAGGCTGGCCAGGTTCTCCGACAGGGATGATTGCCTTATCATCCACACATAACATTTCACTGTCCTTCTGCCGCATGCAGGCAAACTGTTTTAATGTAGGTCCAAACTTTGAGTCTTGATGTTCCTTTCTTCTCACCCGAGACTGGACTATGAACTTGAGGTCAAACCTTCCTGTGTACTGGAGAGCAGACATGGACCATGGATTATTGGGTGTAAACTGCAGTCTTAGCCACTGTATTGATGGGATTTTAGTTTCTGGTGGAAGCCGCTTTTCCACTTTGTCACAAGTCCTCAACTAATATAGATATATATATATATATATATATATATATAGATATAGATAGATATATATATTTACCTTTATTTAACTATGCCAGTCTGTTAAAAACAAATTCTTATTTTCAATGACAGCCTAGGAACAGTGGGTTAACTGCCTTATTCAGGAGCAGAACGACAGATTTTTACCTTGTCAGCTCTGGGATTTGATCTTGCAACCTTTCGGTTACTAGTCCAATGCTCTAACCACTAGGCTACCAGCCACCCAATGTCTGCAATCGTTGACCTGAGCTGTGTATTCGTTAAAATACTTCTGTACTTCATCCCAAAAGGGCTGAAATGAGGATTGTGGTTTGCCATTCAGCTTCCTTAAATCCATGATCAGGTCTGGGTCATCACCATCAAGGAGGAACAAGGATACTCTCTCATCAAGTAGGCCCCCTGTTCATCATCGTTTGCTTAACTATTTTCATCTGTCAGAAACTGATACATTTCTCTCAGGAAGTAGCTGTTCACTTTGCAGCGTGTGCGTATGTGTTCAGGAATGTTTTTTGCATTGCTCTAGTGTGGAGTATGTTGGTATTTCTTTTGACAGAAGCCTGGTCTCATGAACACCATTGCTGTGTGAGGATACCTTCCATATGAATGTCAGAGTGCCTAGGTGGTTACCACAGGCATACTTCTATACAGTGAAAGTCGATGGCGGTTTCAAGTTGTCAAACCATTTCCTTCTCTGGAATCTTATCTTCAGCAGCAAAGTCCAGTTGAAAGAGGGGGGTGGAATAGGGGCACTTTATCCAAACAGAGTGCTATACTGGAGGCTGACCGGTCAGCATGGTGCTCTCACAGTGTAGCATAAAACATCAGACTATGGTGTACATAGGGGAGGGGCTGTTGGTGACGTCTGGTCATTGCTTGATTCACCTTCTCCCAGTGGGATGCATCAGCTGCTATGGACTCTGTTCGACTCGCCACATCTTCTCTGAGATCTAATGTGAACAGGGAATACAGGCAGTTTTAGTTGAGAGGTTTAAAACATAAAGCTTACACGTTTTACATTTCCTGAATAAATGGTGACATTTTACAATATCAGACACAGTATGTGTGACATGAATCTCCAAGGAGTAGTGGTATGCCACAAACTTAATTGATATAGAAAAATGACACAACACATTCATTAACATACCTGTGAAGTGATTCCAGTGTGCCCAGGGCTGGGATATTGAAATAGACAGCTGACTGCAATGAAGCTGATTTTGACTTCGTTTTGGTGCCTTGTGTCGCGTTTCCTGGTACCTGTTGTTGGATCCAAGGCCTAATTGCAGGAATCTGTCTGGTATGGCTAAGCCTCCCTCTTTAAACTTCTCTAGATGGAGTTCCATATACCAGAGTGCTTTTGATAATCGGGTAACGAATGTCCAGGTTATATGGACATGAAACATTATATTTCATCCTGATTATCAGATTATTAATACATAAATTAACATTAATGAACATTGTTCACATAGGATATGTAATAGAATGATATATTCAAAAATGATAGGGAAATAGCCTAGCAAGGCATTAACAAATGAAGACAATACAAATATAAAGGCCTTTCATAGACTACCTTTAATTTGAAGGGTCAAAACATTAATTTGGGTCAAATTAATGGAAAAAGTGCAATCCAATCTCGTAATTTAATGTGATGTATAGGGTAATAGAGTAGACAAAAAAAAATCTAATTCAAGAATGATGGACAATAAATAATTGTAATCAGATTAAAATGTTGATGTATAATAATGAGTTCATTACCTGACTGCATCTCGATAGCCTAGGCGTTAACAAAATATCCATACAAATATGATTAGGCCTCTCATAGACTAGACTAGGCCTTGTAGAAAGAGGGTCAATCAAGTTAGGTCTGCCAAATAAATGTAGCATTGGCAAAAATACATGAATCCAGCCATAGAGTATAGCCTATCATCACCAAATAATTGTTTTTGTTTTTAACGTGCACAATTAGAAGCATCAAATCTATAGAGCAAGCTTGACTAAGTTTGAGCCCTGTAACTGTGCTCACCACATCCTCCTTTGATTGTCTCGTCTGGCTGCCATGAAAAGCCCCCACCTTGGAGACAGTCGATCACATCATTGTGGAGCTGCTGATCGGCACAAAGTGTGTGCGTGCCACTTGGGATGTACTTCGCTGGACATGTTCTCGGCGGCGCATTAACACTTCAAAAGCATTCCATCTTGGTGTTAACGGTTGGCCTGCTACTACTGGTAGTACCGGTAAAATGTAAGTTATGAATCGCAAATCGCCATACAGCTGAAACACTTTGATTTCATCAATCATTTGGGCTTCAATTTGGTTGTCCAAAATATTTGAGATGATTTCAAGTAGCCACCCTTTGCCTTGATGACAGCTTTGCACACTTAGCATTCTCTTAACCAGCTTCATGAGCTTCATTCATCATTTGTAGAATTTCTTTCCTTAATGTGTTTGAGCCAATCATTTGGGTTGTGACAAGGTAGGGGTGGTATACAGAATATATTTGGTAAAAGACCAAGTCCATATTAGCTCAAGAACAGCTCAAATAAGCAAAGAGAAACGACAGTCCATCATTACTTTAAGACATGAAGGTCAGTCAATCCAGGAAAATTTCAAGAATTTAAAGTTTCTTCATGTGCTGTCATGCCCTGATCTGTTTTTCACCTGTCCTTGTGCTTGTCTCCACCTACCCGCCTGCCTGACCACTCTGCTTGATCCTGATCCTGTCCCGTACCTTTGCCCCTACTCAGGATTACCGACCTCTGCCATGCCTGACCCTGAGCTTGCCTGCCGTCCTGTACTTTGCCCCACTTCTCTGGATTATCGACCCCCTGCCTGCGTTAATCTGTCGTTTGCCTGCCCCTGTTGCTGTAATAAACATTGCTACTTCAACACAGTCTGCATTTGGGTCTTACCTGAACGAGATAAGTGCAGTCGCAAAAACCATCAAGCGCTATGATGAAACTGGCTCTCATGAGGACCGCCACAGGAAATGAAGACCCAGAGTTACCTCTGCTGCAGAGAATACATTCATTAGAGTTAACTGCACCTCAGATTGCAGCCCAAATTAATGCCTCACAGAGTAACAGACACATCTCAACATCAACTATTCAGAGGAGACTGCACTTATCGAATCAGGCCTTTATGGTTGAATTGCTACAAAGAAAGCACCACCAATAAGAAGAGACTTGCTTGGGCCAAGAAACATGAGCAATGGACATTAGACCGGTGGAAATATGTCCCTTGGTCTGATGACTCCAAATTTGAGATTTTTGGTTCCAACCGCCGTGTCTTTGTGAGACGCAGAGTAGGTGAACGGATGATCTCTGCATGTGTTAGGAGTGTGTATTGGAGGTGAAGTCAGGTGCAGGAGAGCAGAGTGTAGTGAACAGGCACACTTTTTTATTCCGGTCCAAAATGTGCCCAAACACGGAACATAGACAAAAAGTGATGCGCGTAACAATATCCACAATTCCAAAATACACGTAACACAAACAAACAATCTTACACAAAGACATGATGGGGAACAGAGGATTAAATACATATGGATTGATTGGGGAATGAAAACCAGGTGTGCAGGGAACAAGAAAAAAACAAATGGATACATGAAAAATGAAGCGGCGATGGCTAGAAAGCCGGTGACGTCGACCGCCGAACGCCGCCCGAACAAGAAGAGGAGCCGACTTTGGCGGAAGTCGTGACAGCATGTGTGGTTCCCACTGTGAAGCATGGAGGAGGAGGTGTGATGGTGTGGGCGTGCTTTGCTGATGACACTGTCGTGATTTATTTACAATTCAAGGCACACTTAACCAGCATGGCTTCCACCACATTCTACAGCGATACGCCATCCCATCTGGTTTGCGCTTCATGGGACTATTTGTTTTTCAACAAGACAATGACCCAAAACATCTCCAGGCTGTGTAAGGGCTATTTGACCAAGAAGGAGAGTGATGGAGTGCTGCATCAGATGACCTGGCCTCCTCAATCACCCGACCTCAACCCAATTGTGATGGTTTGGGATGAGTTGGAGTGCAGAGTGAGGTAAAAACAGCCAACAAGTGCTCAGCATATGTGGGATCTCCTTCAAGACTGTTAGTAAAGCATTCCTATTGAAGTTGTTTGAGAGAATGCCAAGAGTGTGCAAAGCTGTCATCAAGGCAAAGCGTGGCTACTTTGAAGAATATCAAATATAAAATATATTTGGATTTGTTTAACACTTTTTTGGTTACTACATGATTCCATGTTTTATTTCATAGTGTTTATGTCTACACTATTATTCTACAATGTAGAAAATAGCACAAATAAAGAAAAACCCTTGAATGAGTACGTGTGTCCAAACTTTTTACTGGCACTGTACATGGGAATGTCTGTATGCATATTAAAATGTTTGTTTTGATATATATTTTGTATTTATTTGTATTGTCCACATATAATACAGTATGACATTGCACCCTAATTACTTCCTCAAATTGACAGGCTGTTGGATCATTATTCCTTCCACGAGTAAGCATGATAATGCCACTATTGAGTTACTGTTATAGTTGTTTCATATGATAGCATGGATACCTAATGGGAGTAGCATCACACAGCGTCCTTCCAAATTACCAGAGACGGAAATGCCAAGTCTGGCCCAATTATTGGCTTAGTTGTTTGTTTGTTTGTTGATATGACATTTGGACCAACTTGATAGCTTACCAATTACTGTACAGTGTAGTATTCACAATCCACTTTAAACAAGGTCAGAACCTACACCTCTTGGACAAGCTAACTTGGCGACAATTTACTTCACTAATCAAGTCAAGGTGCACGTGACGTTTTTTCCTGAACAGGATAACTCTGAGCCCTAGCATCAGGCTATTGCTGCTGATCAGATCTCATGCTATGGAAAAACTCTGGCCTTAGGGACAAACACACACAATGATACGGACATTCTGTTGGTGAGTGAACTTAAGTTGATAATCACCTATTGTCACAGAGCCAACAGCTTATCCACTAACATCACAGCATCTGACTTTAGCACTGAGCATTCTAATCTAATAGAATTGGCAGTAGCGTGTGTGACGGAGAGGAGCGGGTGAAGGGAATTAGTTTGGGTTGCCCAGCATTCAATAGTAAATTTACACTAGATTAAGAGGAATTGATTTCATTCCGGTGCTCAGATGCTGATTTAGAACTGAGTGGCATTATGAGATCAGGAATAGCTCAGACTGGATCAGTAGCTACCTGCCACAGCAGTAGTGAACGATTAACACAAGGACCACCATTTGTGGCCCCTATTCATAGGAGGATCCGCCAGGTTTGTGGTGTCTGGTTCATGCTTATAGTCCCACTCTCGAGCCATTAGCCAGAGGGGACGGTGAGGCAAACACAACATTGCCATTATGCTGTGATAACAGTTCGTGTTAGCAGCATACCATTAGCACTTTGCTTGGTGGTGCTGCTAATATTCAGACTTTTATTTCAGTCTGGCTTGTCATCTTTCGGGGTGATGTGACATGGATGGGTATCATATCCCCTCTTAAATACTTTTTATAAGTTACAAGCAGGGTTCAACTCACACCTATCAATCACTCTAAGATTGGGAAGAGGAGAGTAGCTAACCAACTGGGGTCCTAATGTCCATCCATTTAGTATGCTTGACCATAAATCATTACTCAGTGGTTAAACTTCCTAAGTAAAAAAACAATTCTGGGGGTATCTGTACTTCACTACATTCCTAAAGAAAATAATATACTTTTTACTCTATACATTTTCCGTGACACCCAAAAGTACACGTCACATTTTGAATGATTAGCAGGACAACATTTTTACAATTCCCACAATTATCAAGATAACATCCCTGGTCAACCCTACTGCATCTGATCTGGCGGACTCACTAAACACATGCTTTGTTTGTAAATTATGTCTGCGTGTTGGAGTGTGCCCCTGGCTATCCATAAATACAATTATGACTTCTGGTTTGCTTAATATAAGGAATTTGAAATTATGATACTTAAGTATATTTTAGCAATTACATTAACTTTTGGTACTGAAGTATATTTAAAACCAAATACTTTTACACGAGTAGTATTTTACTGGGTGACTTTCACTTTTACTGGGGTCATTTTTTTATTACTACTGCTGTACAGTATATTGTATGCTACAGTGTACACTGAGTGTACAAAACATTAAGAACACCTACTCTTTCCATGACAGACTGACCAGGTGAACTCAATATTAGGAATGTGTTCTTAATGTTTTGTACACTCGGTGTATATACTGTATGCTCCCACCCATCCAGGACACCTACTTAAATGCTGGATGAGGAAGGCAATATAATCAAGGACTCCACACACCCCCGCCTTGAGCTGTTTACTCCCTGACCGTCACGCAGACGGTATCGGAGCATGAGGTCTGATACCAACAGGCTCAGAGACAGTTTGTATGTACTGTACAAGACATCAGACTGCTGAACACTTGAACCGGACTGACCATCTGCTCTGATTCTCCGCACCTTAGAACACATGCACTCATGCATACACCCTCACAGACCACAGGAGGTTGGTGGGACCTAAATTGGGGAGGACTGGCTCGTTTTAACGGCTGGAGCAGAATCAGGGGAATGGTATCAAATACATCAAACGGTTTCCATGTGTTTGATGCTATTCCTTTTGCTCCGTTCCTGACATTATTATTTGCCGTCCTCCCCACAGCAGCCTCCTGTGACACACATCTACACATCTACACATATAGTATATACAGTACATTCATGCTACACAAACATCACAACTGCTGCTACCAGACTTGTATTATTATTGCTAAATACTGCACAGTTTAAACACGTGCTCCCCAATCCCCCCCTATCCCAAAACACATGTAAATATTGGACTATCCTGTATTATACTTATGCTAAAATGTTTATTCTATTCTACTGAGCCATTTACTTTATGATCCTATTTTTATATTTTCTTATTTCTTACTGTTGTTGCATTGTCGAGAAGGAACCTGCAAGTCAGCATTTAGTTGGACGGTGTATCCCATACATACGACTAGTAAAACCTGAAACTGTATGCTGTGTTTACATGCTTGATCTCGAAGGAATTTGACCCATATCTCACCTGGCTCTCTAACTATTTACTCGTGTCTCCTCATTGATGGTCTCCCCCACGTGTTTACTCCTAGGCCATTGTCTTTGTGCCAGCAACTCCCATAATCCAGTCAGATGCACCACCTGTGTCTTATACTGTACTGTGTTTGAGTGGTTATATAAAGAGGCTATATAAAAGCTTCAGACACTGACCCACACCAGGTAGACAACAGCAGGTCCACAGATCCAGTCCTCTCTCTTACAGAGGGTTCCCCATCGGAGAGAAAGAGAGGGAGTCTAGGAAGACTGAGAGGAAACCGTTTGAGAGGAGTTGCCCAGCAGAGCTGTATTTTCACTATCAGTCTCTAAGCAACCAGTTGAAACCCTGGAGACCAGCAGCAAGATGTTTTTTAGACTCCCAAGATTAACTCCTGGGTACATACGATATCTACAGGTGAGTGGCCAGTGAAATGTACTTTTTTAGATAAATCTTATAAAATGATACAAAAGGACAGCATGTTTTGCTGTAGCATTCCTTACTTTAAGGCGATAAGTGTTGTTAAAACTGTCTGCTACCGAACCATCAAATGATGGTATTTATAAATAAATGATCTGGGCTCCTGAAAGGGCTGATCTCTATAATATATAAACTACTTTTGGAAAGCTAATATTCTGAGCTAGCCATTAAAAAAGTATGGTTGACAACCCTTTAATAACTGGAACAGAATATGGAAAAATATGACCTTGACATCCCGTAATCCGAACCATCAATTTATACATTTTAATTTTGTTCATCGACTGTATTTAACACCAATGAAACTTATTAGGATGAAATTGGCCCCCACTCCCAACTGTTCACTGTGTCCCCTAAATCAGGTAGGCACATTATTTCATATGATGTGGGGGTGCCCTGCAGTTAAATGCTACTGGGGCAAAGTTACACAAATAATTTAGAAGTGCATGAATTTAAATATTCAATGCTTTGCAACTCTATATCAATCAGAGAAAGTGAATGCTGGCATGCACCACTGCTGCGAAAAACAATGAGGCTAGGTGGGGTGGGAGGCATGTTTCCGGGTGGGGAGGGAGGATGCGGGCGGGCAGGTGGATGGGGACTGTGGGGGGAATGTGTTGGGGTTATCTTTTTATATGGATTTCTTAGATTTTTGTTTAGTTTTTTTTTACCTGTAACCTGTCTGCTACATCAAGTAGCTCAGGTCCAGATTATCTCTTTGGTTGAGTCAGTGGAAACTGCCCTCGACATTGGATAGCATGAGGCAGTGGAAACTGCCCTCGACACTGGATAGCATGAGGCAGTGGAAACTGCCCTCGACACTGGATAGCATGAGGCAGTGGAAACTGCCCTCGAACACTGGATAGCATGACGCAGTGGAAACTGCCCTCGACACTGTATAGCATGAGTCAGTGGAAACTGCCCTTGACACTGGATAGCATGAGTCGGTGGAAACTGCCCCTGACACTGGATAGCATGAGTCAGTGGAAACTGCCCTCGACACTGGATAGCATGAAGCAGTGGAAACTGCCCTCGACACTGGATAGCATGAGGCAGTGGAAATTGCCCGACACTGGATAGCATGAGGCAGTGGAAACTGCCCTCGACACTGGATAGCATGAGGCAGTGGAAACTGCCCTCGACACTGGATAGCATGAGGCAGTGGGCTCTGCTTTTTTTGGCATGACTTTTCCTGGCTTGTTTTGATTGAGGACCTTTCAAACATAATGCCTGGCAATATCTGCTGATGTTGTAGTATAGATGACTTGGTCCTTGGAATTCTGAGGCTTTAGGAGTCTCTAGGGAGTACATGGGATGTAAAGAAATGGATTGAACTTGAGATGGTGTATTGACGTATGCTGTATTGCCTGTAGTTGTTGTGGATGGGTGGACAGGTTCGGCTCTGCCTCTAGGTTTACATCTTATCCATAGATTGCTTTACTGAGCCTAACGTTATCATATATTACTAATCCATTGCATCTTATATTAGGGCAGTTTGTCTCAAATAGTTTTATGTTTAGATCCTTCTTCGAAAGTTCAGCGGCTTTGCAATCATTCAAATGTGAGAGTGACTGCAGGCAATGACGGAGGAAAAAACACAGTGAATTTGCAATGTGTAATAGACCACAGTGCAGTTTACGTTTCTACTTCCATCAAAAAAAACGATATTCTCTGTTTTACTTATCAGCTATAGACTTGAGGAAGTCTTTTGTTTTAGCTCACAAAGCTTCATTGGACGTATTTACTGTTGTTTACCGCAAGCTAGTGAGGACAAATCCATGACATGTTTGGTTGAATTCTGATTACAAATAACTCAGTGAGAGAGCATCGGGAATGGGGCTGGGACTCAGAGCTCAGGTTCCTGTTATTTCTTCTTCTCTTTATTGCTGTCTAGGGGCCTGCGTGGAAATGTGCCCGCATCACAAGAGAGCCTTTGTCAGAGTTAATTTGGCAAAATGGGAGAAAGTGGGTTTTTCATTTCTTGGGTGGGGGTGATGGGGGCATAATTGTGGCTGACTCGATTGGCGCAGAGGAAAGTTGAGACTTCTGTCGCAAGAGACTGGGAGGTTATATTATGTTTGTTCTGTTGAAGCGACTGCAGCCCACAACATCTCCCCCATCTATCAGTATAGAAAATAATTGCATTATATATATGTGATTTTCATTTAGCTGGCTTATATGGCCACAATGCACAGTACATTCAGTACATTGGTCGTGGTCTCAGTGGACTGGCATTGAGCCAGTATTGAAAACCTGTTCTGGTTATCCTATAGATGCCAATGCCATGCCATCTCCCAAGTCAATTGTTAATGAATAAGAAAGCTTTCCCCTGTAACCACATCATGTTGCTTTGTCTCCCACTCAGACCCAGGCTGTGGCAAGTGAGACCCAGAGGGCTGGCGACCTGGCCATGCCCCGTCTGGCCATGTTCCTGGGGGCCTTGGGGATTGGGGTGTGTGGCTACAGCTCCAGGCAGTTGGCACTGTACCACCGGCCCTCCGCTCGTGTGCTGACCTGGATGGACGTCGGGAGCACCCCGGTGAAGGGGAGAGCCCCATCCTTCATGGACCTGTCTCAACGCCACACTGTCTGTCAGAACATCCCGCCTCCGTCATTTGCTGGGCAGAAAGTGCCTTAAAACAACAATCAATCAATATGAATCCCTCAGTATGTAGTATCTCTCTACCCAGGTATGGTGGAGCTTTAGTCCACTGTGCAAGCACTTTAGTGTTAACAGAAGTTGAACCCTAACCTAGTGATCAATAATCTGATGACCAATGATTACTAGCCTCACCTGTGTAAAATTCTTCATTGGCATACAGTATATGAGCTGCTATACCAGGTTATGAATTTGAGATGACTGATTCGATGAGTAGTTCAACCTGTTGCTATAGTAGCTTTCAAGATTTAGCTGTGGCCGTCCATCTGAATAGCTACATATTGTGTGCCTGTGAAGGCTGGTAAATTGTCACCATGTTTGGCTCAGCCCCCTGGTACACAGATGGTTGGCAACCCCCGCTCCCTCGGGCAGATTGCCATCCATAAGGGCTGGGGAAGCTCATCCACGTCCAACTACTTTCATTGATTTCAATGAATAAGAAACAGGAGGTGCCATCCGTCACTATAGCTTGGCATGCACTGTCAGGTCTGGTCTGGACCAGAGTGAAAGACCGGTTATTATTTCACTGCATTGTCAAACGATAGCACTACAGTCGTCCTCTCTGAGGGTGTCAATTCTCTTACATATTGATACTGTATGTAATGAGGTACATTGTACACTGTAATGAGGGATGTCCAAGGGTGTTTTGGGCGATTTTTCAGAGACAGTCACTGAAGCAAGCTAGTGATTCTTCCGGTTGTATAGGATGGACCATACTCTCAATATGATTTCTCACTTGAGGACAACATCCAGACTGCAATGCCATGTAAATAATGCCACTTTATTAATACTGCTCATTAGATTACTGTTCCTATTTTCAAATCGAATCATGTTATTTGTCACATGCGCCGAATACAAATGGTGTAGACTTTACCGTGAAAGGCTTGCTTTATGACCCCTTCCCAACGATGCAGAGTCTAAAAAATAATAATACAAAAGAAAAATAAGGATAAAATAGTAACAGAAGAAGAATGAAATAAAATACACAAGAATGGAACTACGGTATATCCAGGAAGCACCAGTACCAGATCAGTGTGCAGAGGCATGAGGTATTTGAGGTAGATATGTACATGAAGGCAGGGTAAAGTAACCAGGCAACAGAATAGATAATAATAAGAGCAAAATAAATAAGAGTAGCAGCAGCAAATTACGAGTTTAAAGTGTGTGTGTTCGTGGGTGTGTAATGTGTGTGTGTGTGTGTATGTAGTGTATGTGAATGTGTGTGTTTTCTGTGGGAATGTCAATGTAGTGGTTGTGAGTCAGTGTGTATCTGGTTTCTATAGTCTAGGTGTGCGTAGGGTCAGTGCAAGAGAGTCAGTGCAGAAAGTTTGGGGACCATGAATTGACTATTTAGCAGTCTTATTGCTTTGGGGTAGAAAGCCTGTTGGTCTGAGCCGATGCTCCGGTACCGTTTTCTGGACGGTAGCAGAGTGAACAGTTTATGGCTTGTGTGGCTGGAGTCTTTGGCAATTTTTCAGACCTTCCTTTGACACTGCTTGATATAGAGGTCCTGGATGGCAGGGAGCTCGGCCCCAGTGATGTACTGAGCTGTTCTCATCACCCTCTGTAGCTCTTTGCGGTGGAAGGCGGTGCATTTGCCATACCAAGCGGTACATAGGCCAGTCCTGATTGTTGTTGTTCCTCTTCCTGAGTGGGAATGCCCTCTTCGCGACTGTGTGGGTGAGTGTTGACCATGTTAAGTCCTTAGTGATGTGGACCAAGAAACTTGAAACTCGCGACCTGCTCCACTACAACCCTGTCGATGTGGATGGGGGCGTGCTCTCCCCTCTTTCTCCTATAGTCCACGAGCAGCTCCTTGGTCTCACTGACGTTGAGGGAGAGGTTGTTGTCCTGGCACCACACTGTTAAGTCTCTGACCTCCTCCCCATAGGCTGTCTATCGCCATCGGTGATCAGTCCTACCACCGTTGTGTCGTTAGCAAACTTGATGGTGTTGGAGTCATGCGTGGCCACACAGTTGTGGGGAGTACAGGAAGGGACTATGCCTCACCACCTGGGCCCGGCCCATTGGGAAGTCCAGGATCCAGTTGCCGATGGAGAGGTTCAGTTCCAGGGTCCCTAGCTTGATAATGAGCTTGGAGGGGACTATAGTACTGAACACTGTAGTCCATGAACAGCATTTTCACATAATTATTTCCGCTCTTGTCCAGGTGTGAGAAGGCATTGTGAAGTGCAATTGAGATGGCTTCATCTGTAGATCTGCTGGGGCGGTATGCAAATTGGAGTGGGTCCAGGGTGTCTGGGATGATGGTGTTGATGTGTGTCATGACCAGCCTTTCAAAGCACTTCATGATTACAGATGTGAGTGCTACAGGGCGATAGTCATTTAGGCAGTTTACCTAGGAGCTCTTGGTAACAGGACTGGGTGGTCAGCTTGAAACTGGTTGGGATTGTGATTTTTAACCTGTTTAAAAAATTTTCTCACATTGGCCTCAGAGAGCGAGATCACACAGTCCTCGAAGCGGCTGGGTTTGCCTTTGTAATCCGTTATCGTCTACAAGCCCTGCGACATACGACGAGCGTCGGAGCCGGTGTAATAGGATTCTACCTTCCTCCTATATTGTCCTTTTGTACGTTTGATGTCTTGTCCGAGGTCGTGTGTCCATGTCTGTGTCCTGTTCCTTGTCAGCGGTAGCTCTAGTCTTTAGCCCAGTGAGGATATTGCCTGTAATCCACGGTTTTTGGTTTGGGTACGTTCGTATAGTCACGTTCGTATAGTCTAATGGTTAAAATGATGCTGGCAGAGACAGACAGAGAGAGAGAGAGAGAGAGAGCAGGATGACGAAGCTCCTAATCACTAAGCCAATTTCCTCCTGTAGGATTTAACCAGGTGGAGTTGGCACATCGCTCTAATCTGGTATTAGGGATGATGACCAATCAGGACAGGAGACTGGTTCCTGCTGTGAACAGAGGCTGGGTACCAAAACGATCATATTATGGGAGCTCTTCATCCAGTCTGTTGGGAGATGATACATTCAAAATCACCAGATATTGTAAAACCACTAAACATCAAATCAATACTCTTGACCTTAAACAAAGAGGAGTGATTTTTAAGGAGAGCAGGTACAGTAGAGGTCAGCAGAATCTGATCCCATAATCTTTTTCCACAGCAGCCGAGCCAGTTTCCGGAGTCTGCCAAGATATACGTTTTTAGCAGGACCAGATTAGCTGTGCTAGCCCTGCCTCTGCATTGTAGGTCACTACAAATGGCCCTAATCCACTCAGCAGATGTTCTAATTGGCCAATCTGGCGTCAGAGAGCGACCGGCAGTCCCCTCAACTCGGCTGAGACCGACACTCATAAACAACTTGTCAATGGACTGGCTAATGATCTTACACAGAAACATGACATGTCGAAACAGCACAAAACTCTAATGCCTCCTGTTAGGTCACCCCCTATTGCCCTCTAAATAGAACATGATGTATTCTATACCTATACCTTGTAAGGTATTTCTGGGACAAAGAAATTTGGCAATTTTCACTTTGGGCACTTTTTCCTTCTTTAATTTATCTTGTTTCTACAAATGTGTCACTACTATTTTAAGTTATTACTGTTGACTATTGTTGACCTTCACTACCCCTGTTATGTCTGTCTACCTGTACAGTAGAAAGTCAATAAAACGTTTTTCAAAATGATTGACCAATGAATTATATTGTTTTGTCTGATCACTTAGACATAATAATGGTAATTGAAACGGCATGTAGAATAGCATATACTGTACCCAGAACCCCAACAGGCATAGTTAGAACGATTGATATTGGTCTTTCTATTCCCAATTCCATACTTGTTACCTGTGGGGGCTTCAGGCTCTTTGGCTATATAATAATGACTTGAAGCATGAGACACCATCCAGAGGCATTAGCTCTACATCAGCTCTGTTAGCTGTGGTTCATAGAGCACATATTGCTGATGTATCCCCCATCCGACTCACTATCATCATCCAACTAGACACCATCAATTCTCTTAATGAACCCACAGGGTGTAACAGAGTCATGTGCTTTTACACTGTAGTAAATCCCAAATGGATTCAACTCTGTTTTACCAGTGAGATATTGCTTCATTCATTCTATTTAGCGAGGAAAGGTGCCCTTTGTGTGAGTGTATAAAGCTCAATTAGGAATTAGAATACTAGAATGGACATGAACCGTCTTATGCGACCTGGTCCCTTAGCATTTAGTATTATTCTGTACGCAAATCCCAGATAGTCAATTTAGTAGATTATGTTACGTTTCGTATGTATTAATTTGTGGATGTCCATCACCCCATTTTGTAAGATATATGTTACGAATTACAATTTGTATTATACAGTGCCTTGCGAAAGTATTCGGCCCCCTTGAACTTTGCAACCTTTTGCCACATTTCAGGCTTCAAACATAAAGATATAAAACTGTATTTTTTTGTGAAGAATCAACAACAAGTGGGACACAATCATGAAGTGGAATGACATTTATTGGATATTTCAAACTTTTTTAACAAATCAAAAACTGAAAAATTGGGCGTGCAAAATTATTCAGCCCCCTTAAGTTAATACTTTGTAGCGCCACCTTTTGCTGCGATTACAGCTGTAAGTCACTTGGGGTATGTCTCTATCAGTTTTGCACATCGAGAGACTGAAATTTTTTCCCATTCCTCCTTGCAAAACAGCTAGAGCTCAGTGAGGTTGGATGGAGAGCATTTGTGAACAGCAGTTTTCAGTTCTTTCCACAGATTCTCGATTGGATTCAGGTCTGGACTTTGACTTGGCCATTCTAACACCTGGATATGTTTATTTTTGAACCATTCCATTGTAGATTTTGCTTTATGTTTTGGATCTTTGTCTTGTTGGAAGACAAATCTCCGTCCCAGTCTCAGGTCTTTTGCAGACTCCATCAGGTTTTCTTCCAGAATGGTCCTGTATTTGGCTCCATCCATTTTCCCATCAATTTTAACCATCTTCCCTGTCCCTGCTGAAGAAAAGCAGGCCCAAACCATGATGTTGCCACCACCATGTTTGACAGTGTGGATGGTGTGTTCAGGGTGATGAGCTGTGTTGCTTTTACGCCAAACATAACGTTTTGCATTGTTGCCAAAAAGTTCAATTTTGGTTTCATCTGACCAGAGCACCTTCTTCCACATGTTTGGTGTGTCTCCCAGGTGGCTTGTGGCAAACTTTAAACTACACTTTTTATGGATATCTTTAAGAAATGGCTTTCTTCTTGCCACTCTTCCATAAAGGCCAGATTTGTGCAATATACGACTGATTGTTGTCCTATGGACAGGACGGCCAGGTCTTGGTAGATTTGCAGTTGTCTGATACTCCTTCCATTTCAATATTATCGCTTGCACAGTGCTCCTTGGGATGTTTAAAGCTTGGGAAATCTTTTTGTATCCAGATCCGGCTTTAAACTTCTTCACAACAGTATCTCGGGCCTGCCTGGTGTGTTCCTTGTTCTTCATGATGCTCTCTGCGCTTTTGACGGACCTCTGAGACTATCACAGTGCAGGTGCATTTATACGGAGACTTGATTACACACAGGTGGATTGTATTTATCATCATTAGTCATTTAGGTCAACATTGGATCATTCAGAGATCCTCACTGAACTTCTGGAGAGAGTTTGCTGCACTGAAAGTAAAGGGGCTGAATAATTTTGCATGCCCAATTCTTCAGTTTTTGATTTGTTAAAAAAGTTTGAAATATCCAATAAATGTCGTTCCAATTCATGATTGTGTCCCACTTGTTGTTGATTCTTCACAAAAACATACAGTTTTATATCTTTATGTTTGAAGCCTGAAATGTGGCAAAAGGTCGCAAAGTTCAAGGGGGCCGAATACTTTCGCAAGGCACTGTATGTTACGAATTTGCACAATATGTACATTTTGGAGTTAGGTTGAAGGGTCAAGGTTATGGGAAGGGTTATCTAAAGGGGTTAGGGGAAAGATTAGCTAACATGCTAAGTAGTTGCAAAGTACATGTAGCTAAAAAAAATAGTAAGTAGTTGAAAAGTTGCTAATTAGATCAAATGCGAAAGCTGTCCATAATGAGATTTCAACGTGTTCAGTATGCTATCCCTGTTATGTTCATCTGCCTTGCATCATCATTAATAAACTCTCTTTCTGCACCTGCTTCCTGACTCCCTGAGTATTCGTAACATATACGATTGGCCAACCACCCTACTTTAGTTTTTGCCTTAAGTAACTGTGACCTTTCTGCGTTGGGTTCTGGTAAGGTGTCGGTGGAAGATAAGGCTCTAGACACAATTCTGCCGGTTGTCTCTCTTTTAATGACTGCATGGAATGGATACAAATACAAGGCAAAAGTTAATGCTGCCGTCTGGACTCCCATACAACTATATTTGCCTCTCCTCATCACGCTCTGAACTCAGTAGTAAAAGCATCAACAACAAAAATACATTGTACAAAATGTATATGTTCATATTTTCAAAAGACTCATTACATTTTATAAATGTCGTACACCAACAATTTGTTAATAAGTGCTAAATATTTCAAAGAGAGTGTACTATTGTACCATTATACCTGAGGCATACTAATGAAGCAACAACGCCATTTTTGACATGCCCGGGCAAGTAACAAAATGAACGGCAGCTAACGAACGGCACATTAAACATGAAATACAAAATCGTCACATTTCACAACATACCTGCATGGAATGGATACAAATACAAAAGTTACTGCTGCCGTCTGGACTACACACAAGTACACTTGCCTGATAAAAGACAGCGCCGAAAACCCATGAGAAAATAAAAACTCAATGTCTGCACCTGATAGAGACCCTCTCCCACAACAAAGCTAATGGTAGTTAGGCTAGCCTTGCAAAGTTGTACTCAAACATTATCCCCATTCACATGAATATATATTGCTATAAACAGTAATGCAACACTAAATCAGTGATGATATAACGTTTGCTTGTCTTTTCTTGTGAATTTGTGAACATTTGCGAACATGTGCATTCTAAAGACCAGAGCATGGGCCTCCCGGGTGGTGCAGTGGTTAAGGGCGCTGTACTGCAGCGCCAGCTGTGCCACCAGAGACTCTGGGTTCGCGCCCAGGCTCTGTCGTAACCGGCTGTGACCGGGAGGTCCGTGGGGCGACACACAATTGGCCTAGCGTCGTCCGGGTTAGGGAGGGTTTGGCCGGTAGGGAAATCCTTGTCTCATCGCGCACCAGCGACTCCTGTGGCGGGCAACTAATGTTGTTATTATTTTTTTTACCAAATATTTTTTCACAACAGTAGTGCACTGGGCCTTTACTAGTATTAGCAGACCAATAGAAACACCTATAGCGCAGGCAAAAATGTGCTTTGGCAAAAAAAAGGTATTTGTATAATTAAGAACAGGATCTTGCAGGATTCAATAGTTGGAATTGTAAGAGTTGTTGACCTGTCCCTTTCTCTGTGATCACCATTCTAATGGGATCCAGAAAGAACAAAACCCTGTCCCTTTCTCTGTGATCACCATTCTAATGGGATCCAGAAAGAACAAAACCCTGTCCCTTTCTCTGTGATCACCATTCTAATGGGATCCAGAAAGAACAAAACCCTGTCCCTTTCTCTGTGATCACCATTCTAATGGGATCCAGAAAGAACAAAACCCTGTCCCTTTCTCTGTGATCACCATTCTAATGGGATCCAGAAAGAACAAAACCCTGTCCCTTTCTCTGTGATCACCATTCTAATGGGATCCAGAAAGAACAAAACCCTGTCCCTTTCTCTGTGATCACCATTCTAATGGGATCCAGAAAGAACAAAACCCTGTCCCTTTCTCTGTGATCACCATTCTAATGGGATCCAGAAAGAACAAAACCCTGTCCCTTTCTCTGTGATCACCATTCTAATGGGATCCAGAAAGAACAAAACCCTGTCCCTTTCTCTGTGATCACCATTCTAATGGGATCCAGAAAGAACAAAACCCTGTCCTCAAACATTTACATCAAAAAGGTGCAAAGTTATGGGTAAAGACAAAAAACATCCCCATCAAATGAAATATATTTTTTTATCAAATAAGATTGAAATCAACCACTTTTGTGCAGTATTAGTTTACCATCCGTACAAACCACGTAATGTAAATATACATTACTGTATTGTACATAGGCTCTGGTTTGTACCTGTAGACTTTCCATCACCGTGAAGAAAAACAATGCACAATGCAGTAATTGAGTAGATTGAGACATCAAGTGGTTTGTGATGATGTGGCTCAGTTGGTATGGCAATGCTAGGGTTGTGGTTTTGATTCCCACAGATACAAAAAAGTATGACAAGAGCATCTACTAAAATGGAAAAGGAATGAATAGACCATTTCAGTTTTCACATAGAAATAAGTTGCATTTGCAAAGTATTTCAAGAAACTGGAAAACATATCAAGCAAGTATTTTTATATTCCACAAGTGTTATCAGATGAACTGTTTTGTATTATCAGACTAACTGTTTTGTATTATCAGACTAACTGTTTTGTATTATCAGACTAACTGCTATGTACGGATAATTATCAGACTTAAGTTACAAATGCTGGTAAACACTCAAATACAATTTTCACAAAAGTACTGGGCCTTTACTAGTCCTGTATTAGCAGACCTATATACTGTAGACGTCTTCAGCGCGGGCAATTTATTTGCTCTGCATTCCCTTCATTCCAATTAGATTGATTTTGGATTTCTCCCTGACCAAGATGGCTGCAATTGTTTTCTCCCATTATGGAATTAAGGAACTTTGAGGGTTTATGACATAGCCCCTCTAGTAATTTAATAGGATCTCTATGATAAAACGTGAGTTCTTCAACCAAGGAGTGTATTCATAGAGCTGGGTTGTTTTCATTCATGTTCTTCATAGAGATATATAGCGATATTTGGTTGTTCATTATAAAAAAAAATCAATAAATCAGTTCATTGTGCTGAAAAATAAGCAAAGAGAAATCTTGATGTGGCCCTAAGATGTAAGGCATTGTCACGGGGCTATGAAGCACTGAGACACCTACATATCACCTACACACATCAATCATTCTTTCATGTCTATAAGAAATGTACTGTTAAGGAATGTAGGCAAGCAAGCCTACTCCTTTAACGTCCAAGGACCTTATTCAATGTATTTGGAAAGTATTTCCAAATGCGGGTTCAAGTCCAGGCTTTGACTGGGCTACTCAAGGACATTCATAGACTTGTCCCGAAGCCACTCCTACGTTGTCTTGGCTGTGTGCTTAAACCTCTTAGCGCACGGATCCCGTTACCGGGATCAAAATCGACAACATCCTGTGAAGCTGGAGCACGCCAAATTCAAATGACAAAATTGTAATATTAAACATTCATGAACATACAAGTGTCTTACATCATTTAAAAGCTTAACTTCTTGTTAATCCAACCGCGTTGTCAGATTTCAAAAAGGCTTCACGGTGAAAGCATACCTTGCGATTTTCTGAGGACAGTGCCCCGCATACACCAGCATTAAAAACATTTTCCAAACCAGCAGAGGCATCACAAAACTCATAAATAGCGATAAAATAAATCCCTTACCTTTGAAGATCTTCCTCTGTTTGCAATCCCAAGGGTCCCAATCCCATAAAGTCCTTCTTTATATCCCAAAAAGGTCAGTTTAATTTGGCGCGTTTGATTCAGTAATCCACCCGTTTCACTATTTCAACATGCAGACAAAGGAATCCCAAAAGTTACCCGTAAACTTTGTCCAAACAAGTCAAACAACGTTTCTAATCAATCCTCAGGTATGTAAATAAATGATACAATATAAGACGGAATGTAGTATGTTCAATACCGGAGATAAATAACGAAGTGTGCGCACTCTTTCACGTGCATCACAAGACTAGAGTCCTAACGAGGGACACCTTGAAAGACTACAAATACTTGCTCATTTTTCAAAAAACAAGCCTGAAACCCTTTCTAAAGACTGTTGACATCTAGTGGAAGCCATAGGAACTGCAACCGGGGAGCTATTTATTTGTATATCCCATATACAAGCATTGAAATGGACTTTGATCTGGATGGAATTTCCTCGGGTTTTCGCCTGTCATATCAGTTCTGTTATACTCACAGACATTATTTTAACAGTTTTAGAAACTTCGGAGTGTTTTCTATCCAATGCTACCAAATATATGCATATCCTAGCTTCTGGGCCTGAGTAACAGGCTGTTTACTTTGGGCACATCATTTATCCAAACTTCTGAACACTGCCCCCTAGCCCTAAGACGTTTTAAGGTCATTGTTCTGTTAGAAGGTGAACCTTCGCCCCCAGTCTGAGGTCCTGAGCAATCTGGAGCAGGTTTTCATCAAGGATCTCTCTGTACTTTGCTACGTTCATCTTTCCCTCGATCCTGACTAGTTTCCCAGTCCCTGCCACTGAAAAACATTCCCACAGCATGCTGCCACCACCATGCTTCAGCGTAGGGGTGTTACCAGGTATACTCCAGACGCGACGCTTGGCATTCAGGCCAAAGAGTTTAATCTCGGTTTCATCAGACCAGAGAATCTTGTTTCTCATAGTCTGAGAGTCTTTAGGTGCCTTTTGGCCAACTCCAAGCAGGCTGTCAAGTGCCTTTTACTAAGGAGTGGCTTCCGTCTGGTCATTGTACCATAAAGGCCTGATTGGTGGAGTGCTGCAGAGATGGTAGTCCTTCTGGAAGGTTCTCCCATCTCCAGAAAGGAACTCTTGAGCTCTGTCAGCTCCCTGACCAAGGCCCTTCTCCCCCGATTGCTCAGTTTGGCTGGTCAGCCAGCTCTATGCATGGTTCGCGTGCATGTAATTCCATTTGTGCATGTGCCTTCGGTCATGAAAAACCCACATCTTGACTCACAAAGACCGCCATTTTGAAGTTGGTTTAAAGGGGCAATCTGCAGTTGCTGCATCCATTTTTGGACTTATAAATTAATGATATGTACCCATTGATATGTACCCTTGAAGAAAATAACTTATAAATGCCTCATGAGCTTAGTTAAACTTTCGTCGATTATCAGAACTCAAAATATAAGCTTCTTTTACTCCAAATTTTATAAACAAAGTAAATGTAAACAAACACTGTAAACCATGTGTCAAACTCATTCCACGGAGGGCTGAGTGTCTGCGGATTTCGCTCCACCCTTCTACTTGATTGATTAATTAAGGTCACTAATTAGTAAGGATGTCACACCCTGATCTGTTTCACCTGTCTTTGTGATCGTCTCCACCCACCTCCAGGTGTCACCCATCTTCCCCATTATCCCCTGTGCATTTATACCTGTGTTCCCTGTCTGTTGCCAGTTTGTTTTGTTCATTCATACCTACCAGAGTTTTCCCCTTTCTCCTGTCCTGTTTATAGTGCCTGTTTTCTAGTTTTCCTGGTTTTGACTTTTCTGCCTGCCCTGACCATGAGCCTGTCTGCCGTCCTGTACCTTTGACTGCCCATGTTCAAATCAATAAAATGTTGTTACTTCGACATTGTCTGCACCTGGGTTTTACCTTCAAACGTGTTAGTACGAACTGGCCATGACTGACCCAGCAGACCCGGGCCAGCTGTGCAACGCCATCTCCTCCCAAGGAGCCACCATCGGGAGGCACGAGGAACTGCTTTGTGGACTTATGGAGGGGTCCAAATGTTGGCTGAACGTCATAATGGCTGAACGTCATAACCGGGCATTGGACATTTTGCTGGAGCAATTCCGCGGGTTGTCTGGGAGGCAGCCTACGACGGTGGTAACTCCACAGACCCTCAGTAACCCAGCTGCTAGCAGTGCCGTCTCATCGGCCACTCCATCTTCTCAGTGAGCCTAAAAAGACCAGGCTCACTGATAGAAGCGAGTACTCGGGTGGGCCATATGGAGAACTTTCCTGCTTCCTTTGCAAGCACCCCTTTTCATGCCATTCTGCTGTGGGGAAACCAGTCCAAATCTCTCCGGGTCCTCATTGACTCATTGGCCGATGACAGCTTTTTGGACGCTACCCTGGCTTCTGAGCTGAATGTCCCCACTCAGCTCCTATCAACTCCCATGAATGTTAGAGTGCTGGACGGGCACTCTATAGGCCGTCCAAGCATAGGACCCTAGGACTGAACACCTCCCTCTGCAACTGGTTCCTGGACTTCCTGATGGGCCGACCCCAGGTGGTGAGGGTAGGCAACATCACCTCCGCAACACTGACCCTCATCACGGGGGACCCACAGGGTTGTGTGCTTAGTCCCCTCCTGTACTCCCTGTTCACCTACGACTGCATGGTCATGCACGACTCCAACACCATCATCAAGTTTGCTGCGGACATGACGGTGGTAGGCTTGATCACTGGTGACGAAGAGACAGCCTACAGGGAGGAGGACAGTGACTTGGCAGTGTAGGGCCGGAACAACAACAACCTCTCGCCTCAACATCAGTAAGACCAAGGAGCTGATCGTGGACAACAGGAAATGGGGTGGCGAGCAAGCCCCCATCCACATCGAATGGGCTGCAGTGGAGTGGGTCGAGACCTTCAAGTTCCTTGGTGTCCAAATCACAAAGAAATTAAAAATGGTCCACACACATGCGTACAGTCGTGAAGAAGGCACAACAGTCTCTTCCCCCTTAGGAGGTTGAGAAGGTTTGGCACAGGCCCTCAAAAAGTTCTACAGCTGTCCCATTGAGAGCACTTGACTGGCTGCATCACTGCTTGGTATGGCAATAGCACCGCCCTCGGTCGCATGGCATTATAGACGGTGGTGAGGCCAGCTCAGTACATCACTGGGGCCGAGCTGCCTGCCATCCAAGAGCTCTATATCAGGCGATGTGAAAGGAAGGCCCGGAAAATTGTTAAAGACTCCAACCACCCAAGCCAAGGACTGTTCTCTCTGACACCAACAGGCTCCTGAACAGTGCCTGTCCCCACGCCATAAGAATGCTAAATAGCTAACTAAATAGCTAACAAAATGGCTGCACAGGCTGAGTTAACCGTTGTAATTTATTCTTATTTTGGTACTGTCTCTAAGCACACTCATAGGGCCCTACACACTACGCACACTGATACTCCAACACAAATACAAACACTCACTCCATCATTTATACTGACTTTACACACACCCACTCACATACAATCATTATATACACTGCTAATACTCTGTTTATTATATACAGTTAAATTTACGACTTCACGTACACCTTAGCCAAATACATTTAAGGAGAAGTGGATCTAAAATTCCATGCATAACACATATATTTTAGCTATGTTCATGGATGAACTCACCCAACCACAGAGACCTCTAAAAGAGGAAAAGATCAAAGGGCACAGACCGAGTGTGAAGTGGCCCAAAGCTGTTGAAAAGAGAGAGTGGGAAACAATCAACAACGACCTGACAAAAATCTTGGAACAACAGGTAGGAACAGCAGAGAAAAAGCTTGAGAGGATGGGAGACATTATCTACCACTACGGAGAAGAGCGCTTTGGAGTAAACGAAAGGAGAAGTGGCAAGACACCACCCGCGCCAGCCAAATCTAGGAGGCAGCAGGAGATCGAGATACTTGTCAGAGAGAGAAGGCAGCTGAGGAAGCAGTGGAAGAAGGCCTCTGATGCAGAGAGAGAAGGTCTCATGCTACTCCAAGCAGACATTAAATGTCGGCTGGCAACCTTGCGAAGAGCGGAAAACTTAAGGAAACTTCGTAGGAAGAAGGAACACTCAAGAACACGGTTCTATAAAAAACCCTTTAAGTTTGTCAAAGATCTCTTCGTAAAGGAAAAGTGTGGAATCCTAAAAACTCCAAAGCCTGAACTGGAAGAACATCTGGAAAAGGTCCACCAGGACATAAAAAGGAGATAATCATCCCACATGACATCCCACCTATTCAACCACCAGAATTCAATCTGGACACTGACCCTCCAAAATGGAGGGAAGTAGAGAACGTTGTCCGAAGAGCAAGAGCGGCCTCGGCTCCTGGGCCTAATGGAGTACCATACAAGCTCTACAAGAACTCCCCGGATGTTCTACGCTTTCTTTGGAGGCTCATGAGGATAGTGTGGCAGAAGGAAATAATACCAAAGGCATGGCGAAGGGCTGGTGGTGTGCTAATCCCGAAAGAGAAGGATGCGACAGACATCCGTCAATTCCGACCAATCTCCCTTCTCAACGTCGAAGGGAAGATCTTTTTCAGTATAATAGCACAGAGGCTGTCCACTTATCTTGAAAGGAACAAGTACATTGATACATCTGTACAGAAAACAGGCATTCCTGGTTTCTCTGGTTGCCTGGAACATACTAGTATGATTTGGCACCAGATCCAAACAGCTAAGAAGGACAAGAGAGAACTCTATGTCATCTTCCTCGACCTGGCCAATGCGTTTGGCTCAGTTCCCCATGAACTCCTCTGGGAATCCTTCAACATTTTCCACGTACCAGAACCCATCACTACACTGGTAAAGGCCTATTTCCAAGACCTGCAATTGTGTTTTACAACACCAGACTTCACAACAACATGGCAGCGCTTGGAAGTAGGCGTAATGGCAGGCTGTACAATTTCTCCTCTGGCCTTCACTATGGCCATGGAAGCCATCATCAGAACATCGAGATTGGTGGTCGGCGGTGAGAGAACTAAGGAAGGGCTCCGTCTCCCACCTATCCGAGCATACATGGATGACATGACTACACTGACCACCACTGCAGCATGCACCAGGCGGCTACTTGCAAAATTGCAGGATAACATCAAGTGGGCCAGGATGAAAATCAAGCCAAGCAAATCTCGAAGCATCTCCACAGTCAAGGGACAGCTTAAAGATGTGAGGTTCTGCATTGGAGATGACCCGATACCAACGGTGTCTGAGCAACCCATCAAGAGCCTGGGTAGATGGTACAACGAAAGCCTCCGGGATAAAGATCAAGTGCAGCAAGTACTTCATGACCCCCCACCCCCACCTGAGAACCCAATTCAGATCCCTCCAACTTGAGGAGGGCATATGAGGTATGCGGTCAGCTGTAGGGCTGGCTCAGGGAAGAGGACGCCCCTGCCTTGCATAGTCCCGTGGGACATCTTAATTGGGCATGGGACACAAGCTAAGGCTTGATCACCCCTTTAGCTGGCCACCTTTGATGAGGGTGTTTAGTGATTAAAGGCCGAAACACCCACTGATTCGAAGGCACACTACCGAGGATGTGTCCCAAAATTGACATCTTAACCCAGTCTAAGAAATAAACCTCCCATGCCACTCTGTCAACATCACGGCAAATCTCATGTGAATGCATTCCATCTATTGGCACAATGGACAGTTTTTAACATCTCGTCTCGTGTTTTATGATTCTGAGTATTTCTGTAAATTGATGTGGCTCTCTGCAAAATCCCCGGAAGGTTTGGAACTACTGAACGTAACGCGCCAATGTAAACTGAGATTTTTGGATATAAATATGAACTTTATCGAACAAAACATACTGGTCTGATGAAACAAAAATAGATCTGTTTGACCATAATGGCCATCGTTATGTTTGGAGAATAAATGGGAAGGCTTGCAAGCCGAAGAACACCATCCCAACCGTGAAGCGCAGGGGTAGCAGCATCGTGTTGTGGGGGTGCTTTGCTGCAGGAGGGACTGGTGCACTTCACAAAATAGATGGCTTCATGAGGGAGGAAAATTATTTGGATATATAGAAGCAACATCTCAAGACAGCAGTCAGGAAGTTAAAGCTTGGTCGCAAATGGGTCTTCCAAATGGACAATGACCCCAAGCATACTTCCAAAGTTGTGGCAAAATGGCTCAAGGACAACAAAGTCAAGGTATTGGAATGGCCGTCACAAAGCCCTGACCTCAATCCTATAGAAAATTTGTGGGCAGAACGGAAAAAGTGTGTGCGAGCCAGGAGGCCTACAAACCTGACTCAGTTACACCAGCTCTGTCAGGAGGAATGGGCCAAAATTCACCCAACTTATTGTGGGAAGCTTGTACAAACCTACCCGAAACATTTGACCCAAGTTAAAGAATTTAAAGGCAATGCTACCAAATACTAATTGAGTGTATGTAAACTTCTAACCCACTGGGAATGTGATGAAAGAAAATAAAGTAGTGATCAGACTACCAGACATCCCGTTTGTCAGACTATCAGACATCCCGAAAATCCACTCTATGGAAAGATGAGACTCTCACGAACACGATGGTGTTCTCCGTTTGGTTCTACGACCCCCACAAGTGTCACGGGACTCATCTGAAGGTAACCGGTACAGGTATAGAGGGTAGTTTTGTGCAACAACAAAAAAGATTTGTAACTTTGCAAGCTAACGTTAGCTATGTTAGGTTACATTAGTTAACCATTAGCTAGCTAACATGACTGTGTTTTATTTAGAGTCCAATCCCATCAACATCTGCAGAGGCATCAACATCAAGCTAAGCACCAGACTATTGCAGCGAAGTCACCTTCTAAAAATCTTAATAAAATCGGCAAAATCTTTCCATGACTCCATGATGAGCTAGGCATAAACATGGTCTTGTTGTTACGGTTGATGTGTTCACAAGTCGGCTACAACTACTACTGTAGTTTTCTCTGTATTATAGAGGTTTAGCTGATTGTTCCTGCAGGCTTGAAGTGTAAACTGGAGAAAAGGAGGGATCAGTAAGGAGGGGATGGTGTGGGTCACTGAATGGTGTCTGTTAGGGTGGGTATTGTGTGTGAAGGTTAGTATGCATGATCTGTTGACATGAGGGGGGGGGGGGGGGTGAATATACTATGAGTGTTTATTGATGGGACAAAGTAGTGACATGTAGGCTAATCACTGTGTGTTCAACAGACTAGTCCTGCTGTTGCTGACAACGACGACCTTGACATTAGCTTCAGTAGTACAGAGCCTGTAGACCCATTGGATGAAAGCTTTCAGCCGGGAATAAGCTCAAACTCAACATCATCTGACTTTGAAACAAGCCAGGACAGCCAAATGGATTTATGGAAGCACACTACCCTCTTGAGAAAACAAAATCATGAATAAACTACTGTGTGCAAGACAAAAATATATAAATGTAAGTGCTTCTCAATCTTTCACACCATTTGCAGTCAGTTCTTTGGCATGGGAGAGAGGGGCTGTTAGTACACTCTTCTACCCTATCCACTCTACTGTTGGCAGTGCTTGTCTACTTAACAGCACAACTGTAGGTGCTCACACACAACAATACACGACTAGACTGTCTACAAGTCAAGCCCTCCTCAAATGTTTTATATCTTTGACAACAGCCCATCTCAATGCCCCATTATTGAGTGTAACAAAACACATACCAGTTCTACTGTACCCTTTCTCGTTTACAGATGAACATGGTTTATTGTATGGTTACACATTCTCATGATCAGTCTTCATGTCTTTCCAGGAGACTTGCAGTACTGTACATACATACAAATCTTCTGCAAGAGGTCTAAGTAGTGGGTGGTGAAGAACATTGCCACAGCGCCAAAGCCTGCTAAACCAGGTGCCATTACCCAACACAAGAAGAGGTTCACCAGCTGAAGAACATTCTGGAACCTGCCTGGAACATTCAACAAATAGTATTTAGTTAGACTGATGTTGTAGTATAGTATAGAGTGCCCAGTATGCTCATAACTGCATTGTGGTATACAGTAGATATTGCTAGCTGTTGTACATACAGGGGTATGTATATAATGGTGTTTTATATAATATTTTTTGAAGTGTACTGACATGAATAAACGATTCTAGCTGCATCAGTCTCGACTTCAACTTCTGGATCAATTCATTGTGATATTAATGAAATGCTAAAACAAAGGATGAAGATAGTTGATGTATCATTTAAACTTTAATTTGTTGGCAAGTTAAAATGTTTAAATAAAACAATAGATTAGTCTGTCAATGTAGCCAGTAAGCAGACATGGCTTGTATTCAAGACAAAGTCTATTTGCTCTGGAGACCGAGTTATGGCAGTATATGAAATACAGAGCCTTCGGAAAATGTTCAGACCCCTTGACTTTTTCCACATTTTCTTACGTTACAGCCTTAGTCTAAAATTGATTAAATAAATACAAATCCTAAGCAATCTGCACACAATACCACATAATGACAAAGTTAAAACAGATTTCTAGATATTTTTGCAAATGGATTAAAAATCAAAACAGAAATACCTTATTTACATAAGTATTCAGACACTTTGCTATGAGACATGAAATTGAGCTCAGGTGCATTCTGTTTCCATTGATCATCCTTGAGATGTTTCTACAACTTCATTGGAGTCCAACTGTGGTAAATTCAATTGATTGGACATGATTTTGAAAGGCACACACCTGTCTATATAAGGTCCCACAGTTGACTGCATGTCAGAGCAAAAAACAAGCCATGAGGTCGCAGGAATTGTCCGTAGAGCTCCAAGACAGGATTGTGTCGAGACACAGATCTGGGGAAGGGTACCAAAACATTTCTGAATCATTGAAGGCCCCCAAGAACACAGTGACCCCCATCATTCTTAAATGGAAGAAGTTTGGAACCACCAAGACTCTTCCTAGAGCTGGCCGCCCAGCCAAACTGAGCAATCGGGGGAGAAGTGCCTTGGTCAGGCAGGTGACCAAGAATCCGATGGTCACCGATTGAGCTCTAGAGTTCCTCTGTGGAGATGGGAGAACCTTCCAGAAGAACAACCATCTCTACAGCACTTCACCTATCAGGCCTTTCTGGTAGAGTGGCCAGACGGAGGGCACTCCTCAGTAAAATACACGTGACAGCCCGCTTGGAGTTTGCCAAAAAGCACCTATAGACTGTCAGACCATGATAAACAAGATTCTCTAGTCTGATGAAATGAACATTGAACTCTTGGCCTGAATGCCAAGCATTACGTCTGCAGGAAAACTGGAACCATCCCTACGGTGAAGCATGGTTGTGGCAGCATCATGCTGTGGGGATGTTTTTCAGCGGTAGGGACTGGGAGACTAGTCAGGATCGAGGCAAAGATGAACGGAGCACAATACAAAGAGATCCTTGATTGGGGCCTCCCGGGTGGCGCAGTGGTCTAAGGCACTGCATCGCAGTGCTAGCTGTGCCACCAGAGACTCTGGGTGTGAGCCCAGGCTCTGTCGCAGCCGGCCGCGACCGAGAGGTCCATGGGGCGACGCACAATTGGCCTTGCGTCATCAGGGTTAGGGAGGGTTTGGCCGGTAGGGATATCCTTGTCTCATCGCGCACTAGCGACTCCTGTGCTGGGCCGGGCACGCTGACCAGGTCGCTAGGTGTACAGTGTTTCCTCCGACACATTGGTGCGGCTGGCTTCCGTGTTGGATGTGCGCTGTGTTAAGAAGCAGCGCGGCTTGGTTGGGTTGTGTTTCGGAGGACGCATGGCTCTCGACCTTCATCTCTCCCGAGCCCATGCGGGAGTTGTAGCGATGAGGCAAGACAGACGCCATGAAATTGGGCAGAAAAAGGGGGTAAAAAAAAGAGATCCTTGATGAAAATCTGCACCAGAGCGCTCAGGACCTCAGACTGGGGTGAAGGTTCACCTTCCAACAATTTTAGAATAAGGCTGTAACTTAACAAAATGTGGAAAAAGTCAAGGGGTCTGAATACTTTCCAAATATAAATATACTACTAACTAATAATAAATACTACAGTTCTACAAAGGGAATACTTGCATATGGTGTGTTTGGGTTGTACAGCGAGGTGTTCGAAGTCCCTTTGATCCAACGCAGATTGTTCTTATGGGACCTTTCACATCTCTTCTTGAGCGTCATCAACTTCTTTGTATCCAAACGGTAATAGACATTCATGGACAATCGTTGTGCCTGTATTCCTACTGCAGCAGCACGGTGTTGAATATGAGACATCCCACAGACACAGGTTAGCTAACTACAGTGCCTTAAAGTATTTTTATTTTGTTACAAACTGAATTCAAAAATGATTAAATACTTTTTAAGCACCCATCTGTACGCAATACCCCGTGATGACAAAGTGAAAACATGCTTTTAGAAATGTTTGTCAATTTATTGAAAATGAAATACTGAAATATCTCATTTACATAAGTATTCACACCCCAGAGTTAATACTTTGAAGAAGCACCTTTGGCAGTGATTCCAGATGTGAGTATTTCTGGGTAAGTCTCTAAGAGCTTTCCACACCTGGATTGTGCAACATTTGCCCATTATTCTTTTCAAATTTATTCAAGCACTGTCAAATAGGTTGTTGATCATTGCTAGACAACCATTTTCAGGTCTAGATTTTTCCAGTAGATTTAACCCTCCTGTTGTGTTCCGGTCGAATTGGATCGTTTTACAAATTCTCTCTCTGGAAAATGTAGTTAATTTAATCTGATTGTCAGATTACTTTGTCTACACAGGGCATCTGAACACACAAAATACATTATGATGATTTTCATTACAGGATGTTTTCTTTTTCTTTTGTACACCTGTGGTGTTCCCGGTTAAATATGACCGGTCATTAGAAATGAATGGGTGAGACTACAATTAGTGTATAAAATTGAGTTCAGGCACATGTCCATTCATCAGATGGAAACACTTCCTCTCCCAGACCCCCACATGCATGTGTGTTTGAGCGCACGCACACACACACACACACCTCACTCCCTTCTTGGCTTGCATGGCAACCCCCACAGGAACCTTTCCCCAATAGAATCTTTCCCCCACGGGAACCACGCCTGTTGGCATTCTCACAAACAATCGCTGCATTGTTTCAATAATAAATATAACTTTTCTCGCAGCTCTGGTACATAAAGCTTTTTTGAGGCCTTGCTCACAATTCATTCTGTGGCAGCACAATGACCAAGCGATATACTGTATGTGAGGCTCTTGATCAATCTTTGATCATGACTCTGGTGAGGAGGAGAGAGGCCAGGAAACTGACAGTGAAGATGCATTAGAGGAGGAAGTGTCAGAAGTTGAAGACAACACAGAATATGATCCAGACCAAGAGACATCCGATGTGGAACAATCCAGTGATGAGGAAGAGGGCCCTGCTGAGGTTATTGTTATATTCCGGTTGAGAGGTGAGGTCTGCTGTTGGCTGAAAATGTTATCAGCATGACCCCAGGGCCAACGAGATACGCTGCTTCAAACTGTTCCTGACAGAGTCAATCGAAACTATAGTGATGAACATGACCAACTTGGAGGGGAGATGCATTTACACAGACAACTGGAAGGAGGTAGACCAGACAGACGTCCAAGCATTCGTGGGTCTCTTGATTTTGGCTGGTGTGTTCAGATCCAGAAACAAATCTACCACCAGTTTATGGGATAGAGAATGTGTCAGTCAATTTTGGGTGCCACTATGTCACTCCAGACATTTCACGTGTTGTCACGATTGATTCGCTTTGACAACCGTGATACAAGACCAGGCCGCCATCAACAAGACAAGCTGGCAGCGATCAGAGAGGTTTGGCACAAGTGAGTGGAGCGCCTGCCACTCATCTATAACCCAAGTCCAGACATCACAGTGGATGAGCATCTGGTCGCTGCCCATTCAAACAGTATATGCCAAGCAAACCGTCTAAATATGGAATAAAGATATGGGCAGTATGTGATGCCAGGACAAGTTATGCCTGGAACATGCAAGTTTACACTGGGAAACCTGCTGACGGTATTCCTGAAAGGAAGTAGGGGAAGCGAGTGGTCCTGGAAATGACTACAGGTCTCCAGGGGCACAACATAACATGTGACAATTTCTTCACCTCATATGCTCTTGGTCAGGAGCTGCTAAAAAAAATTACCATGGTGGGGACGGTCAGAAGGAACAAGCCGGAGTTGCCTCCTGCCTTACTCACTACCAAGGACAGGGATCGTTTTCCCTCTGAATTTGCCTTCACCATTACACACACTCTTGTGTCCTACTGCCCGAAGAAAAAGAAGAATGTGCTTCTGATGACTCTGCACAGGGAGGACAAGAAACGCAACGCTGTCCTGGATTACAACAGGAACAAAGGGGAGTTGATAGCCTTGATAAGGTATGTTACTTTTTATCTTTCAAGTCTCATGTACTTTTTTTCGATTACCAGATTGTTTTATCTGCACCATAAAAATAAGACATGTTGTTGTTTGGTGAAATGCTCATTGAATTTTTGAACCGTATGGAGTCAATTCTATTCATTTGTTAGCTAGCTTGCTAAACTTGGCTTATAGTGGTATTAGCAGGCACCGATATGGCCAAATTTATCACCAAATTGTACTGTTGAACAACTCTGCCTCCTGTAAAAAGAGAGGTCATATTGCTAGCTAGCTACCGACAGCAAAACAACTTACTAGTTTGTCATTTGCCCACCTGAGTCCTGGACTAACTTGTCTAAGCTGCCCCCGCTGCATGCTGGTCTCGCAATTTTTTTCTCTCACTGTCGCAACTCCTCTTCCGTGTATTCCGGCTCAAATAAATAGGGCTGTATGTTTCCATGTAAAAGAACATTTGTAGCTAATTATTTAGCAATCTCGGAGAGACAGTGCACGATAACATAGCTCCAGTAACTAGTAACCAGTAACTTGAATTTACCTGCAAAAAATGAAATGGTAATCAAGGCAAAGGTAAGAATCTCTGGATTAACTATCTAACGTTAGCTAAATGTAGTAATGAATAAATTGGCTACATTTCTTTTAATTGACAATACCTGTTTAGCAAAGGTTTCAGCTAGAGATGATGTGCAGGAGCTTGCAGGGATTTGTAGTTTAGCATGATGTCTACTCTGATGTTAATTAGCATTTGAATATGAGAGTAAATAGAGCCGATATATACTGATAAAAGTCACCTTGTCCAAGAGAGATTTATGTGGTTATCAAAACGTCACATGTAAGTCTACATGAATCACAGCCCTTGTTTTTTATGTTTCTAAAATCCCCTGGGAAAACTGAATGGTGTAAAAACGATTGGAACCATTTCCCTGTTTGACCGCTAGGTTTTATGGGTATTATGACTCATGCAGTGGTACTCTATGGCTCTATTGAACAAGGACAACCATATCTACTCTCTGCTAGCGTGATCGTGCAATCTGCGAAACACAGACACAATAATTGCTACAAAACATGACCATTCAGTTTTAGATCTGACAGCAGGATCAATCAACCAATGACATCATTGATTGAACTCTACCGGCTCGAAAATTCTAAAACACAGCTGTAGTGCATAATTGTCTGAAACACCCTCCATCAATCATAATTACGCAGGGAAATTGGAAAAACACCCTACATTGTGTCTAGCAGTGAAGTTCCCTTTAAAAATCTACCTAGAACCATGATTAATAAAAACCAAACATTTAATGTAAAGCCCAAAAGGTAGGCTACCATTATGTCAGATCGTGAAATGGTTGTTCAAATACGATTTTACCTGGCCAAATTAGATGGCCTGCAAAAAATAGGAACTACATTTTTCATGCACAAAACATCAACGTGGACCAGATTGATTGACAGCTCTCCATTCCCACTATTCATTGTCTGCAGTGAAAATTCTCTTTCTTTCGATAATTATTTGGTCATTTATCTGCAGAAAAACGTTGTTTTGAGCTCAAAAAGCAGTAGCAGCAGTATGCAAATCAGGGAGACAAATTAACGGCTCTTTCACCGATGCTATTATTTTCCCTGCGTTCACCAAAAAGATCCGTTCGCGAACGACCAAATCACTATTGCATACAAATAGAAGAGCGCAATTATGCTCCTAGTGGCCATGGGCAGAACTGAGAGCTTACTGTATCAGAGCAGAATGGAGGAAAGTTAGGTGAAGTTGATAACGATGAAGATGCATTAAGTTCTGTTACAAAATACTCGCCACATTACATATTGGGGGTTCTCATGGGAGAAACAAGTGTATAGGTCTACTTCACCTTGAACAAGCGGAGTTGGTACGTTTGGCTACTTCATCCTCTTTCGTGGTACGCACTCCCCGCATTGACAAAGAGGACAGATCCAGTGCGCGGTAGGCTACAGCGGGAAGGTAGGTGAGGAGGAGATACGATTGATTACATTTGCACGAGGAGGAAAAGAAAGGGATACAAATAAATAATTATACCTTAAAGTTTAAAGGGTGTGTAGGCCTACAGTTGATTAAAAAGCTTGATAAATGCATCGCAGTTTGGATAGAAAGACGTGTGTCTCAGATAACTTTCAAATTTCTTTGAGATGGGTTTCGTGTTGGTAGAAAAACTAAATATTTTCTATTCTCCTCCCTTGTGTAAATATAAACGTTGAGTTTTAGTATTTTTGATAAGACGACTGAGTTGCGCCTGTAAATTAATTTTAGGGGAAGGTGCGGTTCTCTAACTCTAGGGCTACATGCATTCAACTTAATTTGGCTATTAATCATCCAATTTAGATATTGAAATGGGCCTTCGTGTCTATTTAACATGGGAATCAATTCAAACGCCCAAAGCCACTGAGGTTTGAATGATCTCCGTCATTAGTCAGCTACAAATGAGAATTAATTAAAGTTGAGAACGCTGGCACGCTTTGGACAGATGTCACTGACAGATTAGACGACCAAATTCATGATACGGGCACTGTTTTACTACAATTGAGTTGTGGGATTCTATTGTCATCTGTTCTATCCCTCACTAAAATGTGCTTTGGTTTGTTGCAGACTTTTTGTTTTCCCCCGAAGGTGGTGCAACATTCAAATGAACATAGATGTCTATCTAAGATGTCTATCTAATGTTTAGTCTGGATATACACTCATGTCCTCACTCTCTCTTACTGGGCCTCTCATACAGGAGGGTCAGATACAAGTGACTGCTTTCCATGTGAAACAAGTAATATTTTCTCATTGCAGTTCTCTAATCACTTTTAATATAGATTGGTGTCTCACCAATTGCTGTGTGCGGAATGTGTTATTCATTGGTGCATCATTTCCCTTGTGGAACATTACATAACAGCGCAGTGCCATATTAGAGATGATTAATCGCACTGATTGCTGTTGTGCAGGTCTCCTCTGCAGCCTCAGCTCTGTCCAGAGAGCCAAGAAAGGCCAGGGCCACTGGTGTGTTGTCTACTTTCCCACTGCATCATGGGTAACTTCTCCAGCAAGGACAGCCATGGACCCACAGGTACCCTCTGCCCCCCCGTACACACACACACACTCCTTACTTAACCTGTCAACCCTCCTGATGTGCTGAACAGCTGTCTCTGAAGTCTTTTGACTTTTCCTTCAGTGAACAAAGACAGCATACCCAGAGTGATGCTCACATACCTATTTCAGCTTTTAGTCAATGGTGAAAAGACCGAATGGGGATGGACAGAGAGGCATTAATAGAGAGTAGGAATGAGACGAGGGAGTGAGGAGAGACTGGATCCATCTCTGCATTTGTGTTCCCCAATCTCCAGAGTGTGTGTGGGTCAGGGGGTAGGAATCTTGGCTTGGTTCCTGTGTGTGTGTTGCTCGGTGGTCATTCTCCTCGCGTCCCCTTGCGATTTGTCAGGCTTTGCTACCCAAGCTGTGATGAATCTGCAGAATTCCCCGGCTCAGCACAAGGGCAACGGATTAATCATGGGAAGCCTAATGCTGGCGGACTGACGCATACACACATTATGGCTTGGAATGGGTGAATAGAAGTCAGCGGTGGAAGTTACGGCCAGTCACTAAATTTGCTGTGGGTTAGATTGACATGATTATGATGCATCACTTTCCATAACTTGTATTGTGGAACTCTATCAGGAATTATATGAATTAAGCCTAGGGAATATCTGTTTAAACCAAGGACAAAGGAGGATTTAGGGTCAGTGGTGGTATAGATCAGCAGCACAGAGCAGAGGAACGTGTGTCTCCTGACAAGCAATGGCCCATTCATCCTGAGAATGACGGCCTGAGTATTGTGGGGGGTTGACGGTCTGGATTAGTCATCAAGGCAGCATTGCATGCCATCACACGATACATGCCCAACCAGTGACCACTGCACTCAATCTCTCACCCTCTCGTTGTCTGTCTGTCTGGCTGTGTCTCTTACTCACACTTGTGCTGTTACTCTTATTCTCTCCAGGGCCCAACTTGGATGTGTTCCACACCCCCCCTACTTCTCCAGTGACCTCCACCCTGCCTGCTCTCACTCAGATCACACCCTCTACACCAGGCCAGCCGGTCCCAGCCACAGCTCCGGCTCCAGCCCTAAGTGGGAAGAGACTACTACCCTCCCTGCCTGTCAGCCCAGGCTACTCTGTGATTGGTCCTGGGCTTATCTCCCTGCAGGGCAAGACAGGAAGTGATGCAGCAGCGCCTGAAAGGCGGGTTGTGATGGGGCGTAATGGAGGCCCCACCTGCTCTACTCCCAGGAGTCCTGTATCCCAGGGGAATAGCTCAATGATTAGCCACACCAAGAGTCCTCCATCTCTGGATAGCCCCTTGTTTTCAGCCGGCCCGGTCAGCCCCTCTGACCATAGCTGGAAGGAAAAGGACAGTGGACTGAGCACATCCATGCTGGAGGTCCGTAGGACTGCAGACAACCAGGGAGAGCTGGAGAGACTGGTGGAGGAGTGTAGGACAGCACTGGGTCTCAGCCCCAGTCAGTATGCTGCTCTGAGCAGCGCGGGTAAGAGCAGCACATACTGTACGTAGACATTAACAGACCCTCTTTCTAGCAATGCCTAAAATAATCCCACAATGCCATATTTCTGAAATTTTTCTCTTCTCCTCTCTCTCACTTTCTTTTTCTCTCTCCCCATCTAGTAGATGTATTGAAGCATCTGCTAGTGGAACGTCAGAAGTTGACCGTAGAGGTCCAGAGTCTGAGGGAGACCATGCAGGTGAGAAAGATTAACAAGACATTCCAGTAAACAATGAACTGACCTGTTTTCAAATCAGGAAACAGATTCTACATAGTGTAACCCTTCAGCTTTAGTCCCAGATTGACTTGTGCTTTAGCCAACTCTTCTAACTATTGTTGTCATGCCATCGACTACCTTTGGCATGACAACAAAGGAACACTGCAGAGAAGAGTTGGCTAAAGCACAAACAGATGTGGAGCGAGGGTCACCATTGCTACAAACTCAGACAATAGAACATGACAGATTCCCTTCCTTTAATCTAAGTACTAAGCTCAGGTGTGTTTTTAGGTTGGACAACTACTTTGTTTTAGGTGTAGCTACTATTCTTTATTTAGCATTTGTCTAAGTACACTGAATAAAAATTATAAATGCAACATGCAACAATTTCATTGATTTTACTGATTTACAGTTCATTTGAGGAAATCAGTCTATTGAAATAAATTCATTCTTTAGGCCCTTATCTATGGATTTCACATGACTGGGCATATAGATATGCACAATTGTCCTCTCAATGGATCTTGTCACTGTATTTTTGGGCATTCAAATTGCCATCAATAAAATGCAATTGTGTTCGTTGTCCGTAGCTTATGCCTGCCCATACCGTAACCCCACCGTCACCATGGGGCACTCTGTTCACAACGTTGACATCAGCGAACTGCTTGCCCACACAACGCCAAACACGTGGTCTGCGGTTGTGTGGCTGGTTGGACGTACTGCCAAATGATCTGAAATGACATTGGAGGCGGCTTATGGTAGAGAAATGAACATTACAATTTCTGGCAACAACTCTGGTGGACATTCCTGCAGTCAGCATGCCAATTGCACACTCCCTCAACTTGAGACATCTGTGGCATTGTGGTGTTTGACAAAACTGCACATTTTAGCGTGGTCTTAAATTGTCCCACACACAAGGTGCACCTGTGTAATGATCATGCTGTTTAATCAGCTTCTTCATATGCCACACCTGTAAGGTGAAGGGATTATCTTGGCAAAGGATAAATGCTTACTTACAGGGATATAAAAAATGTGTGCACAAAATTTTAGAGAAATAAGCTTTTTATGCGTATTGAACATTTCTGGGATCTTTTATTTCCACTCAGGAAACATGGCACCAACACTTAACATTTTGCATTTACAGCTGAAGTCGGAAGTTTACATACACCTTAGCCAAATACATTTAAACTCAGTTTTTCACAACTCTTAACATTTAATCCTAGTAAAAATGTCTTGTCTTAGGTCAGTTTTCCTGGTCATTATGGCCAAACAGTTTTTTATTTTGTTTCATCAGACCAGAGGACATTTCTCCAAAAAGTACAATCTTTGTCCCGATGTGCAGTTGCGAACCGTAGTCTGGCTTTTTTATGGCAGTTTTGGAGTGGCTTCTTCCTTGCTGAGCGGCCGTTCAGGTTATGTTGATATAGGACTTGTTTTACTGTGGATATAGATACGTTTGTACCTGTTTCATCCAGCATCTTCACAAGGTCCTTTTCTGTTCTGGGATTGATTTGCACTTTTCGCACCAAATTATGTTCATCTCTAGGAGACAGAACTCTTCTCCTTCCTGAGCGGTGTGATGGCTCTGTTGGTCCCATGGTGTTTATACTTGCGTACTATTGTTTGTACAGATGAACGTGGTACCTTCAGGCATTTGGAAATTTCTCGCAAGGATGAACCAGACTTGTGGAGGTCTACAATTACTTTTCTGAGGTCTTGGCTGATTTCTTTGGATTTTCCCATGATATCAAGTAAAGAGGCACAGTTTGAAGGTCGGCCTTGAAATACATTCACATGTACACCTCCAATTGACTCATGATGTCAATTAGCCAATCAGAAGCTTCTAAAGCCATGACATACTTTTCTGGAATTTTCCAAGCTGTTTAAAGGCACAGTCAACTTAATGTATGTAAACTTCTGACCCACTGGAATTGTGATACAGTGAATTCGTGAAATAATCTCTGTAAACAATTGTTGTAAAAATGACTTGTCATGCACAAAGTAGATGTCCTAAACGACTTGCCGAACTATAGCTTGTTAACAAGAAATGTGTGGAGTGGTTGAAAGACGAGTGACTCCAACTTAAGTGTATGTAAACTTTCAACTGTATTTTTGTTCATTGTACGTGGAGAGGTGTATTGGGGAGAGTTTTTGGTGGATAAATTTAGAAACAAACAGGAAATTACACAATCCCAGAGGCAGAGGTTGCAGCTGGGGTTTACCGCATGTAACTTAGCTCAGGAGATAACAACAAAAGACATCCTGTCATCTCCACCCAGAAATAGAACAGAGCAAGGGCCTCTGGGAGACGCAGTCCTGCTAAATGGCCTCTTCCTGTCCTAGACCCCTCCTGAGATCCTGAGGAGTCAAGGAGAAAATGCTCTAAGATAATCTTGATCTCCCCTTTATGCACAAACACACACACAAACTGTACATACTGTATATACATACAGTGCCTTCAGAAAGTGTTCATACCCCTTGGCTTAGTCTACATTTAGTAGTGTTACAGCCTCAATTCAAAATTGATTTAATTGATTTTCTTGCTCATCTACTCACAATACCCGATAAGGACAAAGTGACAACATGTTTCTAGACATTTTAGAAAATTTAATGAAATGCAGAAATATCTGATATACATAAGTATTCACACCCCTGAGTCAATACATGTTAGGCTCACCTTTGGCAGCGATTCCAGCTGTGAGTCTTTCTGAGTAAGTGCTTTGCACACCTGGATTGTACAATATTTTTACGTTTATAAAAAATAATAAAAATCTTCAAGCTGTTAAGTCTGTTGTAGATCATTGCTAGACATCCATTTATTTTCATGTCTTGCCATAGATTTTCAAGCCGATTCAAGTCAAAACTAACTAGGCCACTCGGGAACATTCAATGTTGTCTTGGTAAGCAACTCGTGTATATTTGGCCTTGTTTTAGGTCAGTGGTTCCTAAACACTCTTGGTTAATGTACCACCAATTACATTTTTGCTCTGCATGGAGTACCCCTGAAGTACCCCATCGTGCATTTTACCAGTACGCCTATGGTCTCATGAGTCTTCTCAAGTACCCCTGGTTGGGAAACACTGTTTTACGTTATTGTCCTGCTGAAAGGTGAATTTGTCTCCCAGTGTCTGTTGAAAAGCACACTCCTCTAGAAATTTGAATGTGCTTAGCTCTTAGTTTTTTTTAGGGTAAAAACAAAGCTATCTTCCCGGTGACAAGCATACCCATAACATGATGTAGCCACAACCATACTAGGAAATATTTAGTGGTACTCAGTGCTGTGTTGGATTTTCCCCGAAGATAACGCTTTGTATTCTTTGCTACATTTTTTGCAGTTTTCTTTAGTGCTTAATTCAAACAGGATGCATGTTTTGGAATGTTTTACTCTGTCAATTAGGTTAGTATTGTGGAGCTACTACAATGTTGTTGATCCATCCTCAGTTTTCTCCTATCACAGCCATTAAACTCTGTAACTGTTTTAAAGTCACCATTGGCCTCATAGTAAAATCCCTGAGTGGTTTCCTTCCTTTCGGGAAACTGAGTTAGGAAGGACGCCTGTATCTTTGTAGTGACTGGGTGTATTGATACACCATCCAGTGTAGTTAATAACTTCACCATGCTCAAAGGGATATTCATTGTCTATTTTTTTTACCCCATCTACCAATGTGTGCTTTTCTTTGCGAGGCATTGGAAAACCTCCCTGGTCTTTGTGGTTGAATCTGTGTTTGAAATTCACTGATCGACTGATAATTGTATGTGTGAGGTACAGAGATTATTTAGTAATAGAAAATAATGGTAAACACTATCGAATCAAATCAAATACAAGCCATTTTTACATCAGCAGATGTCACAAAGTGTTAACCAGAAGCCAGCAAGCAATGCAGACGTAGAAGCATGGTGGCTAGGAACAACTCCTCTTCTGGCTGTGTCGGTTGGAGATTATAGGACTACATGGCCATTAAAGCCAGATTGTTCTTCAAAATGTTCAAACGTTCATAGGTGACCAGCAGGGTCAAATAATAATCACAGTAGTTGTAGAGGGTGCACCAGGTCAGTACCTCAGGAGTAAATGTCAGTTGGCTTTTCTCTCGCTTTCCTGCTCTGTCCCCCGTGCCGCTCTCTCTCTCGCTTAACCATACCGCTCGCTCCCTCTCGTTTTTTCCCGTGGCGCTCTCTCTCTTAACCATACCGCTCGCTCCCTCTCGCTCTCCCGTGACGCTCTCTCTCTCTCGCTTAACCATACCGCTCGCTCCCTCTCCCGTGCCGCTCGCTCCCTCTCCCGTGCCGCTCGCTCCCTCTCCCGTGCCGCTCGCTCCCTCTCCCGTGCCGCTCGCTCGCTCGCTCCCTCTCCCGTGCCGCTCGCTCGCTCGCTCCCTCTCCCGTGCCGCTCGCTCGTTCGCTCGATCCCTCTACCGTGCCGCTCGCTCGCTCGCTCCCTCTCCCGTGCCGCTCGCTCCCTCTCCCGTGCCGCTCGATCCCTCTACCGTGCCGCTCGCTCCCTCTCCCGTGCCGCTCGCTCCCTCTACCGTGCCGCTCGCTCCCTCTCCCGTGCCGCTCGCTCCCTCTCCCGTGCCGCTCGCTCCCTCTCCCGTGCCGCTCGCTCGCTCCCTCTCCCGTGCCGCTCGCTCGCTCCCTCTCCCGTGCCGCTCGCTCGCTCCCTCTCCCGTGCCGCTCGCTCGCTCCCTCTCCCGTGCCGCTCGCTCGCTCCCTCTCCCGTGCCGCTCGCTCGCTCCCTCTCCCGTGCCGCTCGCTCGCTCCCTCTCCCGTGCCGCTCGCTCGCTCCCTCTCCCGCCGCTCGCTCGCTCCCTCGTGCCGCTCGCTCCCTCTCCCGTGCCGCTCGCTCCCTCTCCCGTGCCGCTCGCTCGCTCTCCCGTGCCGCTCGCTCGCTCTCCCGTGCCGCTCGCTCGCTCTCCCGTGCCGCTCGCTCGCTCTCCCGTGCCGCTCGCTCGCTCTCCCGTGCCGCTCCCTCCCTCTCCCGTGCCGCTCGCTCGCTCGCTCGCTCCCTCCCTCTCCCGTGCCGCTCGCTCGCTCGCTCCCTCCCTCTCCCGTGCCGCTCGCTCGCTCGCTCCTTCTCCCGTGCCGCTCGCTCCCTCTCACTTTCCCGTGCCGCGCTCTCTTGCTCCCGTGCCGCTTTCTCGCACTCTCTCACTCCCGTGCTCTCGAGGCATGGGAGCGGGAGAGCGGCACTTGAGGGAGAGCATGCTCTCGCGCTCTCTTTCTCCCGTGCCGCTCTCTTGCTCCCGTGCCGCTCTCTTGCTCCCGTGCTGCTCTCTCGCGCCCTCTTGCTCCTGTGCTCTCGAGGCTCTTCTCACCACCCCTCCCTCTCTCCCTCCCTCCCTCAGGCACTCAAACGACCACACAACTGTTGCTCCCTCCTGATCCCACCTCTGCCCTTCGTCTTCCCTGTCTAGCCCCTCTTTCCTGTCCTTTGCGTCCACTCCTCCTTCTCACCAAGCCAATGTCCCGTTCATCCACCCGGTCTCTTTCCCTGTCTATTGCGCCTGTCCATGTGGTTGGGTATGTGGGCTGATCTTTTCCCGTGGATTAAATAGCTCTCAGATCTGCTCTGGGATCAGTTCCGGTTGGACAGTGCTGCAGATTTCCAGGATTGAGCTGGTTTTGGCTCTGAAACTGAGGTTGAATATGTTTACATGCCAAATGAAGGTTGTGGGTCAAATTTGCAATGCAGAATAAATGGTTGCGACTGGGGAGAAGTTAGATGTCTGGGGGTGGAGGGTAGAAGCACTGTCTTTGATCTAGATGTGTCTAGTGTGGGTGAGTGTATCCACAGGCCTTGTAGGGACTGCTGTTGAACTGAGTTGGTCTCTTAATGAGTATCAAGAGTGTATGAGAACTGGTTGTTCAATACACCCAAGTGAGTGTGGAAAGTTGCAGAAAACCCACGGCAGGTGGGGACACAGACTCAAGTATGCATTAGGGGGTCTGGGTGTGGAAGTGAACGGAGGCTTGGGGACAGACGGATGGTTCTCTCTGTCTCTCTCACACATACACCAGCTGAGAGACACACAACTGGAATAACCACAACCGTCCTGGAGAGACTATGCGGCATGTGTCACTAGGGATTCCCGAGAGGGAGTATGTGTGTGTCTAAGGGAGAATCAACAGTGTTATCTCTCTGTGTGTGAGGAGTGCCCCCTCCTGTTTCCAATCTAAGACGTGCCCTATTTGGACAAACTGACAGTTAGTTAGCTGTACAGGCAGGATGCAGATCAGAGGCTACTACAGGACGGGGTGGTTTAGTCTAATGGTTTCCCATTGTGTTCTTGTCTCCCATCTGGCATTATGAGTTGCATCATGTGTACTAATAAAAAGCACTTTGTGTCTGCTGCCATAAGGCAGTTTAAACTCTGAGGCTTTGAATCAAAGAATGTAAGAACGGGTTCAGTGGTCTAAAGTTTACTGTGTTAGAGAGAGCGGTGAACTTCACTTTGGTTGTGTTGGAAGAGAAATGACTAAGGAGAGGTGTGTGTGTGTGTGAGTGAAAGAGAATATGCTCTCGTGTGTGTGTGTGTGTGTGTGTCCGTCCAATGACGACATAATAGACCCCAGCTGTGGTCTAGAGTCGCCGGTCAGATGAGGAAACGAGCTGGCTCCAGTCTCTCCTCCTCCGCGTCTCTATCCATTTTTCATTTAATTACCAAACAAGGCAACCCCTCCACTCCTCCACACTCCCACATTTCTCTGCGGGGTCACATTGCAATGCTCTCACACCCATTCTGCACTGATTCCATCTGTGCATGTTACTTTATGTGCCGTTGCATGTTTGGTAACTGGATAGTGCTGTATTTCGGCTGCTCTCAACAGATTTTCTCAGTGGTCCTTATCATTTTACCTTTTGGCTCAGCAACTCTGCTTGAGAGCCTGTTTTATTTCTACCTTTTATCCACAGGGCAGTGTTTGTGCATGTCCAAAGCTAGGGCATGCTCTCAGGGTGTATGTTTGTCGATAGTGGCGTTCTCACCTGGTCTCCTCTCCTGCATCTGCACTCAATAGAAAATAATATGTGAAGAAAACCTGGCGGAAGTTTACTGGTACGTTACGTCGGTGCAGCTCTTTATAATATCAGTGCAAGTGAGGTAACACGCGGACTAAACCGTCTCCACGCTTGCATCCGACGATTTATAATTTTTTTGTCTATCCCCACCGGACACGTTCGTTACACGCAAAATAGCAAAACCAACTGTGAACCATCTGTATTAAGCCTAACAAAAGATATAAACACAACATGCACCAATTTCAAAGATTTAAAGGAAATCAGTCAATTGAAATAGTCATTAGGTCTTAATATGTACGGTGCCTTCAGACCCCTTGACTTTTTCCACTTTTTTGTTACAGCCTTACTTTAGAATGTTCCCCATCAATCTACAAGCAATACCCCATAATGAGACATTTTTTTGCAAATGTATTACAAATTTAAAAAACATCACATTTGCTTAAGTATTCAAACCCTTTTACTCAGTACTTTGTTGAAGCACCCTTAGCAGCGATTACAGACTTAAGTCTTCTTGGGTATGACGCCACAAGCTTGGCACACCTGTATTTGGGGAATCTCCCATTTTTCTCAGCAGATCCTCTCATGCTCTGTCAGGTTGGATGGGAGCGTCGCTGCACAGCTATTTTCAGGTCTCTCCAGAGATCTTCGATCGGGTTCAAGTCCAGGCTCTGGCTGGGCCACTCGATGACATTCAGACTTGTCCCGAAGCAACTCCTGCGTTGGCCTGGCTGTGTGCTTAGGTTCGTGGTAATATTGGATGGAGAACATTCGCCACAGTGAGGTCCTGAGTGCTCTGGAGCAGGTTCTAAATCAAGGATATCTCTATACTTTGCTCCGTTCATATTTCCCTCGATCCTGACTAATCTCCCAGTACCTGCCGCTGAAAAACATCCCCACAGCATGATGCTGCCACCACCATGCTTCAGCGTAGGGATGGTGCCAGGTTTCCTCCAGATGTGACGCTTGGCACTCAGGCCAAAAAGTTAAATCTTGGTTTCATCAGAACAGAGAATCTTGTTTCTCATGGTCTGAGAGTCCTTTAGGTGCCTTTTGGCCAACTCCAAGCTGGCTGTCATGTGCCTTTTACTGAGGATTGGCCTTTGTCTGGCCACTCTACTATAAAGGCCTGATTTGGTGGAGTGCTGCAGAGATGGTTGTCCTTCTGGAATGTTCTCCCATCTCCAGAGAGGAACTCTGGAGCTCTATCAGTGACCATCGGGTTCTTGGTCAACCTCCCTGACCAAGGCTCTTCTCCCCCAATTGCTCAGTTTGGCCGGACGGACAGCTCTAGTAATAGTCTTGGTGATTCCAAAGTTCTTCCATTTTAAGAATGATGGAAGCCACTGTCTTCTTGGGGTACCTTTTTAAAGCTGCAGAAATGTTTTAGTACCCATCCCCAGATCTGTACCTCGACACAATCCTGTCTCGGTGGCCAACGGACAATTCCTTCGACCTCTTGGCTTGGTTTTTCCTCTGACATGCACTGTCAACTGTAGGCCCTTATACAGGTGTATAAGGGCCTACAGTATACAGGTGCCTTTCATCATGTCGAATCAATTGAATGTACCACAGGTGGACTCCAATCAAGTTGTAGGAACATCTCAAGGATGATCAATGGAAACAGGATGCACCTGAGCTCAATTTTGAGTCGTGTCGCAAAGGGTCTGAATGGTTCTGTTTTTATTTTTGTACATTTGCCAAACAATCTGTTTTTGCTTTGTCATTATGGGGTATTGTGTGTAGATTGAGGGAAAACAATTTTAATCAGTTTTATAATAAACTGTGGAAAAAGTCAAGAGGTCTGAATACTTTCCGAATACACCGTATTTCACATGACTGGGATTACAGATTTGCATCCGTTGGTCAGATACCTTAAAATAAAAAAAGTAGGGTCGTGGATCAGAACCAGCCAGTATCTGGTGTACCCACCATTTTCCTCATGCAGCACGACACATCTCCTTCGCATAGAGATCCGTTCTATTTTAACGCTTGGCTACGCATACTCGTTTAAGCAGTTAGGTCGTGTTTGGTTTATTTTGCTATGCTTGCTTCACGCAGCGCGGTCAGTTTGGTTAGCATGTTAGTTGACGAAGCCACTTTGCGACACACAATCTGGTATTGGTATCTTTTCTATCCACCCATTCTCGTGAGTTTACTGTATGTAATAGCCTGCTGCATTGCTGTGGTATGATTTCTTCTCCCTGTGTTCAACTTGTGTGATTCATTAGAAATTCAGCAATAACCTCAGTGAATCATAGCCCCTTTTGGAGTAAGGGCAGTAAACAAGTCACACATTCCAGGTTAGTGGATCTGAGCCAGTGCACCTGAATGGGGCCAGGGCTGTTTACAGCAATGCGTTTGCACAGGTCTCGATGTGGCTCATTTGATTCGCTAGATCCACTCCTCTAAACATGCTAAGACTTGCCTCCGTCTCATCCCATCCAGCTGTTAGTTTATGAAGGCCAAATGGACATTTAATCATTTAAATCGTATAGTCTCTAGAGGTGCTGTGTATGATGTGATGCTGGCAGACGGGGCCTGATTAAGAAATCTTTGGCAATGTGGCGTAGGCTACAGTTCAGCAGAGGCGTTTTTTGGATTTCCACACATGGGGATTTTGATTTTAGTCTTAGAAAAAAATCT